>NC_069073.1:29714270-30031683 GCF_025698485.1 Gossypium arboreum
GAATTCTGTGTATGTTTGCAAAATTTAAATTTCTGTGTTCTATCTATTTGGCATAGGTTTAATTATGTTAGTAGGCCTCTAGAAGGCCAAAGCTTGGGTTAAAACTCAGTAATTTTAGTTAATTTTTGTTCCATAAGAAAAAAAAGGGGTTCTGGTTAACTGGGCTTTTAAGTACTAATTGGGCAAAATAAAACACAAGGAAGCAGGTGGCAAAGTGGCATGTGATGCCACTGGGAAGGTTATAAAAGTGGCGTGTGGATGCTAGGGAGAACCAAGGTTCAAGTCACAATGGGAGCATATTAAGGGAATTATTTTTATGTTTAGAAAGGGTAAGTAATGGAACTCAAGTAAAAGACTGTGAGGAGGAGTTTGAGTTGCTCAGGGGATTGAGTAAGGAGGGGATAAGGGAGAGGATTTATGAGATGATTAGGGAGACCAGTGTTGGCTGAATGGTGGACTCTTGAGGAGGAAGAGTTGGCCGACCAAGGGTTTTCTTTAGGGGGCAAGTTTCAGCTAGGTCAAATGCCAAGTATAAGTTCGGCATTAGGGGTAAGTTGTGTCGTTTCCTGACCATTCTTCCTTTTTCTTTTTTCTTCTTTTTTTTTTCTCTTCATCAACTTTTTTCTTCTTCTTGTCTGCTGAATCTCTCTACCATTCTGCTCATCTTCATTTTTTTATTTGTTGTTTTTAAGCCTATAGTCGATTACCTCAAAAAGCTGACATCCTGAAAGCTTGATTTCTTTTGTGCCATTTTCTTCTAGTCAAAACCCTCTTATTTTCCCTCATCTTCTTGACCAATTCTCTAGTCCTCTGAACCCCAAGTTGCTCTCGACAAAGCCACTACAAAACCCTCATCTTTTCTTCACTGTTACAAAAAGCCAAAAACTCATAGCCATAAAGGCATAGCCGAATTCTAAGATCACTAAAGGCTCGAATTTTGTTATCATTTGAGGGGCTAGATTTGCATCAAAATCGAGTAGGAGTTTATTGGAATCATTGACTGAAGGAACCGGTGGTAAGTTTTTGAACTTAATCTTTATTTCAGGTTTTAGAAAAAGCCGAAACCCCTAAAGGTTAGGGAGGCTGTCGATTTGGGCTTGTAGCTCTGAGGGTTATTATAACTATTTTATTTTGATAATAGTTGGATCTAGAGGCTACTGATCGAAGGCTAGGACAAGTGGAACGACTGGATCTAGACATAATCGCTAATTTCGGCAAAGGTAGGATCGCTAGTGCCTAATGTGCTATTGGTCGATTATGGTAAGGGGTTAATACGTAGTTTATTTTCGATAGTCAGATTAAAGTGTTAGTAATCCAATTGTAGGCAGTTCGTGTGTGGATCTCGTAAGCATATTGTCACAAACAGGTGTGTAACTGACACCCTCTTAAAGACTAGATCGGCAAAAGCCAAAAAGTCGAAATGCCGAAAAGCCCGTATTTTGAGAACTTGCGAGTGTGCGAATGCTCGTGAGATTAATAGTTTGATGTATATGGTAAATTAAAGTGATAAGATTGAAAAGTGCACGATTCCGTGCATTTCGATATTTTTGGGCTTAATGGGCCAAAATCGGGATAATGGGCCAACAGGCCCAATTCGGTAAGAAAACGCGGTAAGTGTTTTTGGTCGTACGTAAATGGCTATGCTATGCATGAAAACCTTAAGAATAGTAAAATTACTTGAATACCCTATGTATGGAAGTTACTGATATACCTCTAGGTGCAAAATTACCATTATACCCCTAAGTTTAGTTTTGACTGAAAAGCATGACGATTTGATTCTGTATGATGTATGCCATGATTGTATATCTGTTGCATGGGGGCATTGGTTATATTATGGGGGAAGCGTCCTGGTGGCTATGCCACAATTATCTGATCTGGTGGCTCTGCCACATATATCTGTTTTGGTGGCTCTGCCACAATTATCTGTATCTGGTGACTTTGTCACAATATTTGTTCTGGTAGCCGTTCTGCATATTTCTGTGGCGTGTAGCGGTTGGGTGGGTCAAGTAGTCTCCCCACATGGTGAAAGGTTGGTATGGGGGTGCATATGGTTGGATATGGGTTGGGTTTTGCATAAGCATGTAATATCATTACGATCATTATGGGCCTATGGGCTTTATTCGAATTACATTCAGGCTAAGGCCAACTCGTTCTGTTTTCTGTGGTTTGAACCGATATAGGCTATGGTTGGGTTAATTTTGTAACGCCCCCACACCCGAGACCGTCGCCGGAGTCGAGTATGAGGTGTTACTAAGCTTAGTTTAACATTTTTAGAACTTTGAATTATTTGTTTCTACATTCACAGCTTTTAAGCTACTTGCGTCACAGTCACAAGAAAAATCATATCTCGAGTTACAAAACTCGAAATTAAGATCCGTAAATTTTCCCTGAATCTAGACTCATAAAACTATCTACTAATTTTTTTCTAGAATTTTTGGTTGGGCCAATTAGTACAGTCTATTAGTTAAAGTTACCCCTGTTTTAGGACTCGACTGGTCTGACCTATGTTTACTACGAACCACATTTCTCTCTGTAAAAAATTCATATGACTATTAGGTTTGTTTATACTAAAACTAGACTCAATAAGGATTCTGAGGATATAAAATACACCACCTAATTATATCTTTACAATTTATGGTGAATTTCTAAAGTAGGAACAGGGGATTCAGAAACTGCTATGACTCTGTTTCACTAAAATTAAAATATCTTCTAACATATACTTCGTTTACTTGTTTCATTTGTTTCATGTGAAACTAGACATAATAAGCTTCAATTTGATATGTATTTCACCACCAAATTCAATTTCTATGATTTTTAGTAAATTTTCAAACTTACATTAGTGTTGCTGCGGTATTCTGTTTATGGTAAATTTCATCCTTTTTATGAGTTTTTATGCACTAAGTATCTTAATAGTTTTCCTTAACATCAAACATAATCTAAACTAACCATTTTCATAATTTATCATTATCAAGCATTTCCTCAACCATTTCACAACCATACCATAAGATCATTTACACAAAATGGGTATATTGCTATACATGCCATACTTAAATTTACAAGCCATTTACCAAAAATCTTACGGATAGTGTGGTGAGCCTTCGACCTATCCCGACTCACGAGTGGCTTGTCCAAAACTACAATGAGTAAGAAGGAGGAGTAAGCATAAATGCTTAGTAAGTTCATATGCAAATAATAAGTAACATAACAAGCAGTTATACCGATCAACATTAGCATACATCACTAAAACACATATCACATTTTAATCATTCTTCATCATCTTATTACCTTATCGTGGTTGTATCAATACTCAACCCGAGGGTTAAATACATACCTGTCCAAAATATCCATTTTATATCACTTACCAATACGTCTCTTTACATCTCGAAATTTTCCTCCATTTGAGTAGAACTTTACCCGTTGAACACATCGGAATATAATTCGGATACATGGATAACTTGCACATAAGTGCCACATATTCAATCAAGCAATCATGTAACCCGCCCATAAGCGAACTCGGACTCAACTCAACGAGCTCGGGCGTTCGCATCCATAAGTGAACTCGGACTCAACTCAACGAGTTCGGATGCCTAGTTACATCCCACGAACTCGGACTCAACTCAACGAGTTCGGACATTCGTATCCATAAGTGAACACGGACTCAACTCAACGAGTTCGTATGCTCAACCATCCTAGTGACATGTCACTTGTATCCTAATCTATTCCTAAGGTTCAAACGGGCTTTTTCCTCGAACACTTATCCTTGCCGTCTTCCATAGAATGCCGAAATCAATACTCGGTAACAATTATATTTAACAAGTAGTTCACATAATTTACATATTATTTGAAATTAACCACAAAGCATACATTTCATAATAAAATTCAGCATAACACATAATTAATATCAATAACTTAAAAATAACAATTATGCTACATTATTTACACATGAACTTACCTTGGTACCAAAATACAAAGATTTTGCAATTTAGTCCACAATCTTTTCTTTTCCTCGATTGAGGTCGATTCCACGTCTTTCTTGATCTAAAATAACACATTTAGCTTATTTAATACTCACATTATCAAATTAATCCTTAACTCAAATTTTGGAAAAATTACAATTTTACCCTAAACTTTTGCATATTTACATTTTGCCCCTAGGCTCAAGGATTAAACTTTATTCCTTATTCTTATGTTTTACAACATGCTGATCACTTTTCTCTTCTATGGCAACATCAAATTCTCACTCTAACATGTACTTGTGACTATTAGGTATTTTTACCTATTAAGCTCTTTTACTTGTTTTTGCTTAAAATCGAGTAGTACAAGTTGTCTAACATAATTTAAAACTTCATATTCTATCATAAAACATCAAAATACACAAATTTCACCTATGGGTATTTTTCCAAATATAAACCCTAGGTTAAATTATTGCTAACATAAGCTTTATCGAGTTTAGGGATCTCAAAACGTAAAAATCATTAAAAAGCGGGCTTGGAATCACTTACTATGGAGCTTGGAAGCTTGAAACAAACCCTAGCTATGGAGAACCCTTGAAATTTCGGCCTAATGAAGAAGATGGACAAAATTGGCTTTTAATTTTGTTTTTAATTCATTTTAATAACTAAATGACCAAAATACCCTTACTACTAAACTTTCCAAAAATTCCTTCCATGTCCTAATTTTGTCCATGAACTTAAAATTGGTAAAATTGGTATTTAAGACCTCCTCATTAATATTCCAAAACAATTTCATACTAAAAACTTCTAGAATGCAAGTTTTGCAACTTATTCGATTTAGTCCCTACTTTCAATTTAAGCACTTTAGGCATAGAATTTCATCACGAAATTTTCACACAATCATGCAATCATATCATAAACATCAAAATCATTGTAAAATAATTATTTCAATCTCAGATTTGTGGTCACGAAACCACTATTCCGATTAAGCCCCAATTTAGGATATTACAACTCTCCCCTTTTAAAGATTTTCGTCCTCGAAAATCTTAAATAAACAGTGTGGGTATTGGTTTCTCATAGTCTCTTCAGTTTCCCATGTAGTCTCTTCTACCCCATGCTTTTGCCACAACACTTTCACAAGTGCAACACTTTTATTTCTTAGTTGTTTGACTTCTCGAGCTAAAATCTTAATCGGTTCTTCTTCATAAGTCATATCGGTCATGATTCAATTTACATCGGTGAAATTATATGTGAAGGATCCGAACGATACCGACGTAACATAGATCGTGAAACACATCATGAATCTTTTCTAATTGGTGGTAAAGCTAGCCGATATGCTACGGTCCAACTTTTCAATTATTTCATACGGTCCAATAAAACGCGAACTTAACTTGCCCTTTCGTCCAAATCTAAGGACTTTCTTCCATGGAGACACTTTCAAAAATACCTTATCACCAACTTGAAACTCAATGTCCTTTCGCTTTAGGTGCGCATAAGATTTACATCTATCTGAAGCGACTTTCAAACAATCTCGAATTATCTTCACTTTTCTTGATTTCTTTTATTAAATCAACTCCATAAATCTGATTTTCCTTGAGTTCGGTCCAATACAAAGCGTTCGACACTTGCGACCATACAATGCTTCATAAGGTGCCATTTTCAAGCTCGTCGATAGCTATTGTTGTAAGCAAATTCTACCAACGGCAAATATCTTTCCGACTTCCTTGAAATTCCAATACACAACATCGAGCATGTCTTCAAGAATCGAATTACTCTCTCGATTGTCCATCGGTTTGTGGATGAAAAGCGATCTGAAATTTAACCGTACCTAACGCGTCTTGCAACTTTTGCCAAAACCGCGAGGTAAACCTTGGATCTCTATCTGAAATAATCGATAATGGTATTCCGTGTAATCTAACAATTTCTTTAATATCTGATTCAGCCAACTTGTTAAGAGAATAATTAAAGACGTCTTGGGATAAAATGAGTGACTTAGTTAATCATCAACTATTATCCGGATGGCATCTTTCTTTCCCGAGTCAATGGCAATCTGAAACAAAATCCATAGTAATCCGATCCCATTTCCATTCAGGAACCATAATAGGTGGAGTAATCACGAAGGTACTTGGTGTTGACTTTCACTGTTGACAAATTAAGCATTTGTACACAAACTCTGATATATCTCTTTCCATTCCATTCCACCATGTGACAGCCCAAAATTGACCCTAGTCGGAAGGTGGTCTCGGGACCACAAAACCGAGGCATAAAAATAATTAAAATTTATTTTGATGCCTATAATATGTGTGCTCATGTATGACATTTTATGATGATTGATTTAGTGTTATAAGGGTGAATTCCACAAGAAAGGACTTAGTAATGAACTTTGAAAGTATGATAGGGAAATGTGTGATGACTAATTAAAGCATGCATGCAAAATAATGGACTTGCATGTCAAATTCCCCTTTATAGGTGGTGGCCGGCCATGACAAGGAGGATGGGCTAAACATGTCATGAAACATGTTTTGTTGGTGCATTAGGGTGAAATAATAAACAAAGGTGTATGGGTGATAAAAATGAAAAAAAATGTGTGTGAGTGTGGTAATCCCCCCATTGCCGTGAGTTGTAGAGAAGGAAAGAAAAAATTTTGTTCATCCTTTCTTTGAGCCAAAACTAAGGAAGAAGGAGGATTTTTGCTTCATGCTTGGTTTGGAAGAGATCTAGAAGGAGATTTGGCCAAGTTTGCATCAAGATTAAGGTATGTATGAGGTTGTGTTAGGAGTTTCATGCATGTTTTGGTTGCTAACTTGATGTGCATGTTAGCCATGGCTCAAATCTTTGTTAAGCCATGGAAATGGTATTTGGCCAAAGTTGTTATGGTGATAAAGCCATTGCATGCTAAGTGTGAAGCTTGATGATGATGCATGCAATGATGGATTGTCTACTCTTGAGCAAGATTTTGAGCCTTCTTTTGATTTATCATGATTGAAGTTGAAAAGGAGCATGATTGTCATATTCGACCATTCATGAGCATGGTTCATGCTTCTTGCATGTTAGTTAAAATTTGTATTTTGGATGGCTATGGACACCTTGAAAATTCGGCCATGCTCATATTGTATATATATGTTTGCACATGATGTTTTGGCTATGAAGTAAGTGATGAATAAGTTGGTTTAAAGAAGAAGATGTTGAAGAATAATTGTGAAATTTCAAGCCCAATTCGCCTAGCACACATATAAGTGCTTGATGCTATATTATAAGTTTTGAGCCACAATATGCAAAGCATTAACTAGTAAAATGCATGCTGTTTTTGTGAGGTATTAAGTGCATAATTGGCCTCAACATGTACATGAATATTCGGCCTTGGGTAGCCTATTGAAGGCCTTAGCATTTCCTTGATGCTCAAATAAATTGTATTGAATTGCTTGATGTAGTATAAAATGTGCATGACCATTGTGTATTCAAGCTAAAGAGTGGCCATATGACCATTTAAAATCCTTGTCATATTCGGCCATAAGCAAGCACAATGAGGTTTTAATAAATTGAATTTGTTTGAATTAGCTCAAGAGCTAAGAGGGCCACAATTGGACAAGGGGAAGGAAAAGGTGATCGAATAGCCGAAAAAGCCGTTCGACAACATCCGAGGTAAGTCCTCAAGAAGTGACCTTACTTGAATTATGTGAGATGAAATATGGATGTGTATGATTATTGATTATGTGTGTATGAGTATTTGAATTCCACCCGGGCTAAGTCCCGAAGGCGAATATGCTAATGATTATAATTGTGTTTGAGCCTTAGTAAGGAAAATGAAATATGTATGTCCAATGATTATTGATGTATGTGTGCATGAGAAATTGAATGATATCCGGGCTAAGCCCCGAAGACAATTATGCTGAAAATTATATCCGGTTAAGACCGAAGGCAATTGTGCTAGTAGCTATATCCGGGCTAAGACCGAAGGCATTCGTGCAAGTTGTTAAATCCGGGCTAAGACCGAAGGCATTTGTGCAAATCGTGATATCCGGGTTAAGTCCGTGAGGCCTTGGTGCGGGTTATCATAACCGGGCTATGTCCCGAAGGCGATTGAGCGAGTAGCGACGTCGGTTAAACTCGAAGGTATGTGATTTGAAAATTATAAGCTTGCTGGAAAATTTCAGCTAATGCACTTGTGAAATTTCCCAATGACAAGGTAAGTGCGGTGTGTGCTGCGCGCTAGGAGTAAGAGCGTATGAATATCCGCTCCTATGATGGAGCGAGTTATCGGCCTTAATGAAGCCGTTATTTGTGTATGAACATAAGAGTTGGGATGGTAAAGTAAGTATGATTATGTGAATGCGCATTAATGAAATGATGCATTTAACTATGTGAATGTATTGCTGTAATTAGAGTTGATTATATTCCTTGAGACTTACTAAGCATAAAAATGCTTACTCATTGCTTTGGCTCTCGGTTTTCTAGATTTATTTCGATAGCAATCGGATTCGGGATCGTTGAAGTCGAAGTCATCCACACTATCAAGCCCCCATTTTGGTATAAATTCTTGGTTGAACTTGAAATGGCATGTATAGGACTACCCTTGTTTGTTAAATATGTGGTGATGTAAGTATATACGGCCATGCGAAAATGGCTCGAAAAGGAACATGAACTTAGAATAATTGTGGTTTGTATGTATATATTTGGTGTCATGATGTGGCTATGGCTTGGAAATGGGAATGTTGGTCATATGATCAGCCATTGGCATGGTTAAAATGATCATATATGAACCTATGTATGGCAAAGACTAGTTGGTTCATGGAGACTACCAAATAGGTAAGACCTACCTTAAAAACAGATGCTGCCAGCTGCAGTGACGTGAATGTGAAAAATCACCAAAATTCGTAGAAATGGAATTAAATAGTGAATAAGCTATGTAAATGAACCTTGATGAGTCTATTTTCATATGGAAGAAACGAAATGGTCATAGGAGTTACATGTTAAGAGATATTAATGCTATTGTGAGACAGGGCCAGAACGGTTTCTGGGTTCCCTGTCGCAACTTTAAAAATTTACTATAAATTATCCAGAAAGAATTAGGCAACATACCTTATATGTACAGATTCCATTTTGAGTCTAGTTTCATTAGAAACAAACGAAACAAGCATTAAATCCCTGTACAGAGAGATATTCAAGTTATACCGCGTGAAGGTCAGAGCAGTCGATCCCTGTAACATGGGTGACTTTAACTAATAAACTGTACCAATTGGCCCATCCAAAAATTCTAGAAATAAATCCATGGATGGATATATGAGTCTAAATTCAGGGAAAATTTACGAAACCAGTTTCCGAGTTTTGAAACTCGAGATATGATTTTTAAGGCGATGGTGATGCAGTCTTCCAGCCTGACTGGAAATGTCAAATTGGTGGGCAAACCATGTGAACTTGGCTTGTTAACCCTCGTGTCCGACACGGCAATGGTCTCGGGTTCGGGTGTTACAATTTTATGGTATCGAGCCACGGTTTAGTCGATTCTAGGACTACCGTGAGGTGTTTGGGGTCTAGCTATACATGCCATTTAATGATGAATCGATAGTGTGGTGATTTCGACAATTTGACTTTGAGTTTGTTTATAGCAATGGGTCCCGATCCCAACCGAGCAATAGCTGATGATGTGGAGAGTGTGGCGCTGCTCCCGCACAAGGGACAGCACCGGCGGACTCTCAACCTATGGCCAGCAATCCGAATGATGAGGCTAGGCAAGCCTTTTATAGTGTGATGAGCGAATGGTTTAATCAATACATTCGAACTAACACGGCTGTCCCCGACCTCCATTCCCGACAAATGCAACCCCGCACCTACAATACCTCCGTAATCGACCAAATAAGGTCAAGTAAGCCCCAATCGATAGGATTGAAAACATGGGGCCACTGAATTTAAAGCTACGGATGATGATGATGCGAACGAGCTGAATTTCGGTTGGACAACACTATCCGGGTGCTCGATGAGCTATCTTGTACACCCGATGAATGCTTAAAGTGTACCATCTCCTTGCTACGTGATTCCACCTACTATTGGTGGAGTACTCTGACTTCTGTGGTACCTAGAGAGCAAGTGACTTGGGAATTTCTTGATCTTAAGCAAGGTTCTATGTCGGTTACCGACTATGAACGAAAATTTGTGAGGCTTAGCCGATACACGCGAGAATGCATTTCGTCCGAAGCTATCATGTGTAAATGCTTCGAGGATGGGCTGAATGATGATATAAGGATGTTCGTTGGCATTCTCGAAATACGAGAGATCGTAGTACTTGTTGAGCGAGCTTGTAAAGTCGAAGAGCTTAGAAAGGAGAAACAAAAAGGCGATGTGGGAACTGGAGAATTTGAAGAGGTCCTCGGAAAGTCTCTTCAACAGCATCAAGAGATTTTGAGATGATGTGAACCGGTCTAGAGGCGCTTTGGGCTTTTTTAGACGAGGACGCGATCGACCCCTGTGACCACACGAGTCACTTCGATCGCCGATGGTGGAAATGATCGCCGAGAGAGGCGGAGTGTCAACATTGTGGCAAATGGCATTCGGGAGCTGTTGGTTTCGTGATCACTCCTGCTATAAGTGTGGATCGGCCGACCACTTTAGGAAGGATTGCAGGAAGCTTGAGCAGAATGTGAGTCGAGTGGAAACTCGGGTGCTACCTTTGCTCGAGGTAGGCCACCTAGAAATATGGGCAATGTCGGTGGCGGTCGAGAGGATCTAGAGATGCTACCATCGGATCGAGGCTCGTGCTCTGCGAGGACTTATGCCATACTGGCGCCTTGAGGATCTTGCCTCTCCGGATGTCATTACGGTGCTTTCACCCTTTTCAATACTAAAGTGATTGCGTTGATTGACCACGGTTCTACTCAATCTTATATATGTGAAACCTTAGCATCCAAGAAGACTTTGCCTATTGAGTCTCTCGAGTTTGTAATTCGGTGTCAAACCCTTGGGTCATTACGTGCTTGTCAACAAAGTGTGCAAGAAAAGTCTCCTAGTGTTCCGAGGTTCTTGTTTCCGCGGACTTGATGCTTTTGCCGTTCGATGAATTGACGTTATTCTTGGTTTGGATGGGTTGACCATGCACGATGCGGTCGTAAATTGCAAAAGCAAGACTATCGATTTGAGGTCTTGTGAATAACGAGATAATTCGGGTTAAGTCTACGGACTTAAAGGGGTTGCCGGTGTAATATCAGCAATGTTGGCCCGAAAATATGTAAGAAAAGAGTGCGGCGTACACAGCGTCGTGCTTCGATGACAAGGAATCGAAAAGAAACCCGAATCTGTGCCGTGGTTTGTGAATACCGGATGTTTTCCACGAAGAATTGCGGGTTTACCACTGTTCGGAAATAGAATTTGGCATCGAATTGGTACTGGTACCACTCCAATTTCGATAGCTCCGTATCGTATGGCACCAACGGAATTAAAGGAGTTGGAAGCTCGATTGCAAGAATTGGTGGATAGAGGTTTTGCTCGCTTGAGTTTTTCGCCTTAGGGTGTGCGGTGTTGTTCGTGAAAAGAAGGATGGAACCATGCGGTGTGCATCGACTATCGTCGACAATAAAGCGACGATAAAGAACAAATATCCGTTGCCACGTATTGACGACTTGTTCGATCAAGCTGAAGGAGCCTCGGTGTTCTCGAAAATAGATTTGAGATCGGGCTACTATCAATTGCGAATCCGAGAGATTGGACGTGCCCAAGACCGCCTTGAGCGAGATATGGTCACTATGAGTTCCTAGTGATGCCGTTTGGGCTCACTAATGCCCTACGGTATTTATGGATTTAATGAATCGGATCTTTAGACCATATTTGGATCGATTCGTAGTCATGTTCATTGATGACATCTTGGTCTATTCAAGAAATGAGACCGAACATCTTTGAACACTGCGGTTAGTCTTTGCAAATTTTACGGGACAAGCAATTATATGCTAAGTCCAGCAAGTGTGAGTTCGGTTAGAGAGGTTAGCTTCTTGGGTCATGTGGTATCTGCGTGATCGGGTATTCGAGTCGACCGAATAAAATTTCAGCCATACTTAATTGGAAGCCTCAGAAATATTCTTGAGGTTCGAGCTTTTTGGGGCTTGCTTAGGTTATTACCGACGATTTGTAAAGGCTTCTCAACGATAGCCACGCCGATGATGGCTTACTCCAAAAGGACGTTAAGTTCGAATGGACGGAGAAATGCCAAAAAGTTTCGATCAACTGAAAACTTATTTGGTGAAGCCCCAATTCTAGTGCAACCCGAGTCCGGCAAGGAGTTTGTCATCTATAGCGACGCCTCTCTACTTGGGTTAGGTTGCGTATTAATGCAAGAAGGTCGAGTTGTGGCCTATCGTCGAGGCAATTAAAGCCACATGAGAAAAATTATCCGACTCATGATCTCGAGTGGCCGCCATCGTAGTCGCCTTAAAGATTTGGCGACATTACTTATTTGGTGAAAGGTGCCATGTATACTCGGATCACAAAAGTCTCAAATATTTGATGACCCAAAGAGACTTAAATCTGCGACAAAGACGTTGGCTCGAGTTGTTAAAGGATTATGAGTGATCATTGACTATCACGGGAAAGGCGAATATGGTTGCGGATGCCTTGAGTCGTAAATCGTTATTCACTTTACGAGCGATGAATGTGCACTTGTGCGTCCGATCCGAGCGGTGTGTTAGTGGCTGAATTGAAAGCCAAACCATTATTGACACACCAAATTCGAGAAGCTCGGAAAGTTGACAACGAGTTGGTTGCAAAGCGGGCTGCGTGTGTTCGAACAAGGACTCGGAGTTTCAAATCGGCGATGACGATTGTTTGAGGTTCAAAAGTCGTCGGTGTGTCCCAAAGAATTGAACTCATTTCGATAATTCGAATGAAGCCCATTGTAGCGAATGGCAATCCACCGAAGTACGAAGATGTACAATGATTTGAAACGTCGGTTTTGGTGGCATGGTATGAAGCGAGACATCTCCGACTTTGTTTCAAGATGTTTAATATGTCAACAAGTGAAAGCGGAACATCGGTGCCTTGAGATTACTTGACCAATCACGATACCCGAGTGGAAATGGGATCGAGTCACAATGGACTTTGTATCCGGATTGCCATTGTCGACCAAGTAAGAAGGATGCGGTTTGGGTCGTGGTAGATCGATTGACTAAGTCGACCCATTTTGTCTCTCGACGTCGGATTTTCAATGGACAAATTAAGCGGAATTGTACGTTTCTCAGTTGTGAGATTACATGGGGTGCCTATTTCCATCGTGTCGGATAGAGATCCGAGATTTACCTCGCGATTTTGGAAAAAGTTGCAAGAAGCTTTGGGTACCAAGTTGCATTTCAGACCGCCTTTCACCCCAAACCGATGGTCAATCCGGCGGATAATTCGAGATACTTGAGGATATGTTAAGATGTTGCGTCCTCGAGTTTAGTGGTTCATGGGAGCGGTATTTGCCGTTGATTGAATTTGCTTACAACAACGACTTTCAATCAAGTATTAAAATGGCACCCTACGAGGCCTTGTGCGGTCGTAAATGCCGTACACCATTGTTTTGGTGAGCTCGGTGAAAGTAAGATTTTCGGTGGATTTGATTAGGGATCTTTGAGCAGGAAGTGAAAGTAATCCGTGAAAGTCGAAGATAACCTCCGATCGTCGAAGAAGTGACGCGGATCTGAAGCGTAAGGATATCGAGTATCGGTGGGTGATAAAGTGTTCCTCAAGGTATCGCCTTGGAAAAGATACTCGAGATTCGGCCGTAAGGGCAAGTTGAGCCGAGGTTCGTTGGGCCATATGAGATATCCGGCGAGTCGATCCGGTGGCATATCGTTTGACTTTGCCCCTAAACTCGAAAAGGTTCACGATGTCTTTCACGTTTCGATGCTTGACGCTATAGATCCGATCCATCGCACGTGATTAGTCCATCGAAATTGAAATTCAAGCTAATATGAGTTATGAGGAAGAACCGATTCGTATCCTATCACGAGAAGTGAAAGAGTTGTGAAACAAGCGGGTTCCGCTAGTAAAAGTGTTATGGCTCAAGCACGGATAGAAGAAGCTACTTGGGAGACCGAGAACTCTATGAAAGACCGATATCCAAACCTATTTACGGTAAGATTTTCGGGACGAAAATTTCTTAAGTGGGGAGAGTTGTGACAGCCCAAAATTGACCCTAGTCGGAAGGTGGTCTCGGGACCACAAAACCGAGGCATAAAAATAATTAAAATTTATTTTGATGCCTATAATATGTGTGCTCATGTATGACATTTTATGATGATTGATTTAGTGTTATAAGGGTGAATTCCACAAGAAAGGACTTAGTAATGAACTTTGAAAGTATGATAGGAAATGTGTGATGACTAATTAAAGCATGCATGCAAAATAATGGACTTGCATGTCAAATTCCCCCTTTATAGGTGGTGGCCGGCCATGACAAGGGAGGATGGGCTAAACATGTCATGAAACATGTTTTGTTGGTGCATTAGGGTGAAATAATAAACAAAGGTGTATGGGTGATAAAAAATGAAAAAAAATGTGTGTGAGTGTGGTAATCCCCCATTGCCGTGAGTTGTAGAGAAGGAAAGAAAAAATTTTGTTCATCCTTTCTTTGAGCCAAAACTAAGGAAGAAGGAGGATTTTTGCTTCATGCTTGGTTTGGAAGAGATCTAGAAGGAGATTTGGCCAAGTTTGCATCAAGATTAAGGTATGTATGAGGTTGTGTTAGGAGTTTCATGCATGTTTTGGTTGCTAACTTGATGTGCATGTTAGCCATGGCTCAAATCTTTGTTAAGCCATGGAAATGGTATTTGGCCAAAGTTGTTATGGTGATAAAGCCATTGCATGCTAAGTGTGAAGCTTGATGATGATGCATGCAATGATGGATTGTCTACTCTTGAGCAAGATTTTGAGCCTTCTTTTGATTTATCATGATTGAAGTTGAAAAGGAGCATGATTGTCATATTCGCCATTCATGAGCATGGTTCATGCTTCTTGCATGTTAGTTAAAATTTGTATTTTGGATGGCTATGGACACCTTGAAAATTCGCCATGCTCATATTGTATATATATGTTTGCACATGATGTTTTGGCTATGAAGTAAGTGATGAATAAGTTGGTTTAAAGAAGAAGATGTTGAAGAATAATTGTGAAATTTCAAGCCCAATTCGCCTAGCACACATATAAGTGCTTGATGCTATATTATAAGTTTTGAGCCACAATATGCAAAGCATTAACTAGTAAAATGCATGCTGTTTTTGTGAGGTATTAAGTGCATAATTGGCCTCAACATGTACATGAATATTCGGCCTTGGGTAGCCTATTGAAGGCCTTAGCATTTCCTTGATGCTCAAATAAATTGTATTGAATTGCTTGATGTAGTATAAAATGTGCATGACCATTGTGTATTCAAGCTAAAGAGTGGCCATATGACCATTTAAAATCCTTGTCATATTCGGCCATAAGCAAGCACAATGAGGTTTTAATAAATTGAATTTGTTTGAATTAGCTCAAGAGCTAAGAGGGCCACAATTGGACAAGGGAAGGAAAAGGTGATCGAATAGCGAAAAAGCCGTTCGACAACATCCGAGGTAAGTCCTCAAGAAGTGACCTTACTTGAATTATGTGAGATGAAATATGGATGTGTATGATTATTGATTATGTGTGTATGAGTATTTGAATTCCACCGGGCTAAGTCCGGCGAATATGCTAATGATTATAATTGTGTTTGAGCCTTAGTAAGGAAAATGAAATATGTATGTCCAATGATTATTGATGTATGTGTGCATGAGAAATTGAATGATATCCGGGCTAAGCCCCGAAGACAATTATGCTGAAAATTATATCCGGGTTAAGACCCGAAGGCAATTGTGCTAGTAGCTATATCCGGGCTAAGACCCGAAGGCATTCGTGCAAGTTGTTAAATCCGGGCTAAGACCCGAAGGCATTTGTGCAAATCGTGATATCCGGGTTAAGTCCCGTAGGCCTTGGTGCGGGTTATCATAACCGGGCTATGTCCCGAAGGCGATTGAACGAGTAGCGACGTCCGGTTAAACTCCGAAGGTATGTGATTTGAAAATTATAAGCTTGCTGGAAAATTTCAGCTAATGCACTTGTGAAATTTCCCAATGACAAGGTAAGTGCGGTGTGTGCTTTGGCGCTAGGAGTAGAGCGTATGAATATCCGCTCCTATGATGGAGCGAGTTATCGGCCTTAATGAAGCCGTTATTTGTGTATGAACATAAGAGTTGGGATGGTAAAGTAAGTATGATTATGTGAATGCGCATTAATGAAATGATGCATTTAACTATGTGAATGTATTGCTGTAATTAGAGTTGATTATATTCCTTGAGACTTACTAAGCATAAAAATGCTTACTCCATTGCTTTGGCTCTCGGTTTTCTAGATTTCGCTCGATAGCAATCGGATTCGGGATCGTTGAAGTCGAAGTCATCCACACTATCAAGCCCCCATTTTGGTATAAATTCTTGGTTGAACTTGAAATGGCATGTATAGGACTACCCTTGTTTGTTAAATATGTGGTGATGTAAGTATGTACGGCCATGCGAAAATGGCTCGAAAAGGAACATGAACTTAGAATAATTGTGGTTTGTATGTATATATTTGGTGTCATGATGTGGCTATGGCTTGGAAATGGGAATGTTGGTCATATGATCAGCCATTGGCATGGTTAAAATGATCATATATGAACCTATGTATGGCAAAGACTAGTTGGTTCATGGAGACTACCAAATAGGTAAGACCTACCTTAAAACAGATGCTGCCAGCTGCAGTGACGTGAATGTGAAAAATCACCAAAATTCGTAGAAATGGAATTAAATAGTGAATAAGCTATGTAAATGAACCTTGATGAGTCTATTTTCATATGGAAGAAACGAAATGGTCATAGGAGTTACATGTTAAGAGATATTAATGCTATTGTGAGACAGGGCCAGAACGGTTTCTGGGTTCCCTGTCGCAACTTTAAAATTTACTATAAATTATCCAGAAAGAATTAGGCAACATACCTTATATGTACAGATTCCATTTTGAGTCTAGTTTCATTAGAAACAAACGAAACAAGCATTAAATCCCTGTACAGAGAGATATTCAAGTTATACCGCGTGAAGGTCAGAGCAGTCGATCCCTGTAACATGGGTGACTTTAACTAATAAACTGTACCAATTGGCCCATCCAAAATTCTAGAAATAAATCCATGGATGGATATATGAGTCTAAATTCAGGAAAATTTACGAAACCAGTTTCCGAGTTTTGAAACTCGAGATATGATTTTAAGGCGACGGTGATGCAGTCTTCCAGCCTGACTGGAAATGTCAAATTGGTGGGCAAACCATGTGAACTTGGCTTGTTAACCCCTCGTGTCCGACACCGGCAATGGTCTCGGGTTCGGGGTGTTACACACCAATACATTTTCTTCAAGTCATTATACATTTTCGTACTACCCGGATGAATCGAGAAATAACCACTATGTGCTTCTGTAGGATCTTTTGAATCAATTCCTCATTCTTGATTTTCGTCGATCTTTAAACATTAAGCACCCATCAGAACCAATTCTGAAATCTGATCCCGTATCAGCTTCACATTGTTTTCTTTTGGCTAGCAAATCTTGATCATTTTTCTGAGTTTCAGAAATCTCTTGTAAAAACATTGGTTTTACTCTTAACTCTGCTAGAATCGAACCATCATTTGACACTTTCAACTGAGTGTTCATAACTCTCAAAGCAAACAACAACTTTCTGCTTAAAGCATCAGCATCCACATTCGCTTTTCCCGGATGATAATCAATAACAAGCTCGTAATCTTTCAACAACTCCAACCATCTTCGTTGTCTCAAATTCAAGTCTTTTTGTGACATTAAGTACTTAAGACTTTTGTGGTCGGTATATACCCGACATTTTTCACCATACAAATAATGTCGCCAAATTTTCAAAGCAAACACCACCATGACCAATTCCAAATCTTGAGTAGGATAATTCCTCTCATGAGGTTTTAAGCGCCTCGAAGCATATGCCACCACTTTTCCTTCTTGCATGAGCACACACCCCAAACCATTTAGAGAAGCATCACTATACACCACAAATTCTTTACGATTAAATTTGTACTAACACTTTGGTGCCTCTGTTTTTAACTTTTCAATTCTTCAAAACTCTGTTGACATTCTTCCGTCCATTCAAATTTAACATCCTTTCGAGTAATCTAGTTATAGGAGCAGCAATTATAGAAAATCCATTTACAAACCGCCGATAATACCCAGCTAGCCCCAAGAAACTTCTAACTTCGATTCACGTTTTTGGTGGTTTCAATCAACAATGGCTGAAATTTTACTAGGATCAACCCGTATACCATCACTGAAACAATATGACCCAAAAATTCAACTTCCGGAGCCAAAATTCACTTTAACTAAACTTAGCATACAGTTTGCTTATCTCTCAAAGTTTGCAAAACTATCCTCAAATGCTCAACATGTTTCATCTCATCTTTTGAATAAATTAAAATATCATCTATAAACACCACAACAAATTTGTCCAAGTATGGCGAAATATGCGATTCATTAAATCCATAAACACAGCAGGAGCATTTGTCAATCCGAATGGCATAACTAAAAATTCATAATAACCATACCTTGTTCTAAAAGCAGTTTTAGGTACATCCGACTCCTTTACCCGCAGTTGGTCATACCCAGATTTCAAGTCAATCTTTGAAAACCATGTCGCTCCTTTTAGCTGATCAAACAAATCATCAATTATCCGCAACGGATACTTGTTTTTGATTGTCACCTTGTTTAACTGCCGATAATCAACACATAATCTCATAGAACCATCCTTCTTTTTCACAAATAGCACGGGAGCACCCCAAGGTGAAAAACTCGGTCTCACAAAGCCTTTATCAGTCAACTCTTTCAACTGCGACTTTAATTCTTTCAACTCTATTGGTGCCATTCTATATGGAGCAATCGAGATCGGAGCTGTTCCCGGTATCAAATCAATACCAAATTCTACTTCCTTGACTGGAGGCAAACCCGACAATTCTTCTGGAAATACGTCCGCAAATTCACACACAACCGGCACTGATTCAACTTTCTTTTCAACTTCTTTTGTATTAATTACATACGCCAAATAAGCTTCATAACCCTTTCTCAAGTTATTTTTGAGCCGACATTGAAGAAATCACACTAGGCAATGCCTCGATTTATCTGATTCAACCCGCAGAGTTTCACCATTTCCACACTTTAATTCTATAACCTTTTCTTTGCAATTTACTATAGCATCATGCAATGTCAACCAATCCATACCCAAAATAACATCAAATTCATCAAAGCGGCA
Source organism: Gossypium arboreum (assembly GCF_025698485.1). NCBI lineage: Eukaryota > Viridiplantae > Streptophyta > Magnoliopsida > Malvales > Malvaceae > Gossypium > Gossypium arboreum. The sequence goes on from NC_069073.1 coordinate 29,733,547, forward strand.
ACAACATCAAGTCGGTCGGAAAGTAATGATCCGAATCATTAAAGGACATTTCTTACATACTTTATCAACAGTCACACATTTGCCTAACGGATTCGACACTCTAATCATAAATTCTGTATTCTCAACAGGTATATTCATACTAGACACCAATTTCATGCACACATATGAATGAGTAGAACCGGGATCAATCAAAGCAATAACATTAACATTATAGAGAGAAAATGTACCGGTAATCACATCAGGTGAGGAAGCATCTTCACGCGCTTTAATAGCATAAGTTCTAGCCGGAGCCCTTCCTTGAGTCTAAGGTGCATCCACAGCTACATTCTTACTGCTTGTTTCACTTCCAACTTTTCTCGGATACCTTCCCCTCGAGTCTGCACCACTAGCTTTTACATTCTGAAATTTTTCTTTCTCAGCTCTCTCTGGGCAGTCTCTAATAAAATGATCCGGAGAACCACATCGAAAACATTCATTTGCTCTGCACGGACCAAAATGATTTCTACCACACGGCACTTTCGGGTTTAACAAATCTCGTATTTCCCACACTAGCCATGATAGTCCGAGATTTAGGACCCACATTTCGCTTCTTAAAATTTCCATATGATTGCCCAGCTGAAACTTGGGAACGAGGATTCATATTTCTTGACTTTCCGGTTTCTTTGTGAGGGAGCATTACTCATTGGTCTTTTCTTCCAATTTCGTGTTTGATTCTACCTTTTCTTTTCCTTGAAGAATTCTTCACCTTGCAAGCTCGATCGACAAGTACCACAATTTCTTTTAGTTCAAGGATCCCAACAAATACCTTAATGTCTTCGTTAAGCCCGTCTTCAAATCGTCGGCACATCTTGGTTTCAGAGGAACATATTCCCCAGCATACTTACTTAATCGAACAAACTCTCTTTCATATTACGAGATCTGTCATATTACCTTGCTTCACTCAAGAAACTCTTTACATTTCGATCAATAAATCTTTCACTAATATATTTCTTCCGAAACTCTTCTTGAAAGAATTCCGTGTTACCCTCTCTTTCGGTACCACCGAATCAAAGTCTTCCACCAATTATAGGCTGAATCTCTCAACAAAGATGTAGCACATTTCAAACATTCTTCAAGTGTACAAGATAATTCATCAAATACCGGATAGAATTTTCAAGACGAACTCGCTTTCTCGCATCATCATCAATATTTGCTCTAAATTCTTCAGCCCCTTGTTTACTGAATTCTATCAACGGGGTTTTGTGAAATTTTATCATATCCACTCCTTGAGGCATTGGAGGCATAGGTTGAGGAATTGGGGAGGTGGGGAGGTCGTACATTTGGGTTCGTCTGAGCGAACTCGATGTACCATGCACTCATCATTTGGAGAAAGGCTTTCGATCCCTTTCCCTCCTCCGACCAACAGTGATGGGGGTGGGTTTCAGTCGCGCTGCTCCATCAGCGGGAGTGGCGCATTACTCAGACTTCATCTGCCACAGCTGGATCGGGATCCATTTACTATATAAAAAAAATTTGATTTAAAAAGGTCAGAAGTCGTCACACTATCACAATTCATACATATGGCATGTATAGCAAAATCCGTACATACAACACGTAGTCCGAGAACCGACTAAACCTGCTCTGATACCACTAAATGTAACGCCCCACACCCGAGACCATCGCCGGAGTCGAGTATGACGTGTTACTAAGCTTAGTTTAACATTTTTAGAACTTTGAATTATTTGTTTCTACATTCACAGCTTTTAAGCTACTTGCGTCACAGTCACAAGAAAAATCATATCTTGAGTTACAAAACTCGAAATTAAGATCTGTAAATTTTCCCTGAATCTAGACTCAGAAAACTATCTACTAATATTTTTCTAGAATTTTTGGTTAGGCCAATTAGTACAGTTTATTAGTTAAAATTACCCCTGTTTCAGGACTCGACTGGTCTGACCTCTGTTTACTACGAACCATATTTGTCTCTGTACAAAATTCATATGACTATTAGGTTTGTTTATACTAAAACTAGACTCAATAAGGATTCTGAGGATATAAAATACACCACCTAATTATATCTTTACAATTTATGGTGAATTTCTAAAGTAGGAACAGGGGATTCAGAAACTGCTATGACTCTGTTTCACTAAAATTAAAATATCTTCTAACATATACTTCTTTTACTTGTTTCATTTGTTTCATGTGAAACTAGACATAATAAGCTTCAATTTGATATGTATTTCACCACCAAATTCAATTTCTATGATTTTTAGTACATTTTCAAACTTGCGTTAGTGTTGCTGCGGTATTCATTTATGGTAAATTTCATCCTTTTTATGAGTTTTATGCACTAAGTATCTTAATAGTTTTCCTTAACATCAAACATAATCTAAACTAACCATTTTCATAATTTATCATTATCAAGCATTTCCTCAACCATTTCACAACCATACCATAAGATCATTTACACAAAATGGGTATATTGCTATACATGCCATACTTAAATTTACAAGCCATTTACCAAAAATCTTACGGATAGTGTGGTGAGCCTTCGACCTATCCCGACTCTGAGCTGGCTTGTCCAAAACTACAATGAGTAAGAAGGAGGAGTAAGCATAAATGCTTAGTAAGTTCATATGCAAATAATAAGTAACATAACACACAGTTATACCAGTCAACATTAGCATACATCACTAAAACACATATCACATTTTAATCATTCTTCATCATCTTATTACCTTATCGTGGTTGTATCAATACTCAACCCGAGGGTTAAATACATACCTGTCCAAAATATCCATTTCATATCACTTACCAATACGTCTCTTTACATCTCAAATTTTCCTCCATTTGAGTAGAACTTTACCCGTTGAACACATCGGAATATAATTGGATACATGGATAACTTGCACATAAGTGCCACATATTCAATCAAGCAATCATGTAACCCGCCCATAGCGAACTCGGACTCAACTCAACGAGCTCGGGCGTTCGCATCCATAAGTGAACTCGGACTCAACTCAACGAGTTCGGATGCCTAGTTACATCTCACGAACTCGGACTCAACTCAACGAGTTCGGACATTCGCATCCATAAGTGAACTCGGACTCAACTCAACGAGTTCGGATGCTCAACCATCCTAGTGACATGTCACTTGTATCCTAATCTATTCCTAAGGTTCAAGCGGGCTTTTCCTCGAACACTTATCCTTGCCGTTCCGTAGAATGCGAAATCAATACTCGGTAACAATTATATTTAACAAGTAGTTCACATAATTTACATATTATTTGAAATTAACCACAAAGTATACATTTCATAATAAAATTCAGCATAACACATAATTAATATCAATAACTTAAAAATAACAATTATGCTACATTATTTACACATGAACTTACCTTGGTACCAAAATACAAAGATTTTGCAATTTAGTCCACAATCTTTTCTTTTCCTCGATTGAGGTCGATTCCACGTCTTTCTTGATCTACAATAACACATTTAGCTTATTTAATACTCACATTATCAAATTAATCCTTAACTCAAATTTTGGCAAAATTACAATTTTACCCCTAAACTTTTGCATATTTACATTTTGCCCCTAGGCTCTGGATTAAACTTTATTCCTTATTCTTATGTTTTACAACTTGCTGATCACTTTTCTCTTCTATGGCAACATCAAATTCTCACTCTAACATGTACTTGTGACTATTAGGTATTTTTGGATTAAGCCCTTTTACTTGTTTTTGCTTAAAATCGAGTAGTACAAGTTGTCTAACATAATTTAAAACTTCATATTCTATCATAAAACATCAAAATACACAAATTTCACCTATGGGTATTTTTCCAAATATAAACCCTAGGTTAAATTATTGCTAACATAAGCTTTATCGAGTTCTAGGGATCTCAAAAGCGTAAAATCATTAAAAGCGGGCTTGGAATCACTTACTATGGAGCTTGGAAGCTTGAAACAAACCCTAGCTACGGAGAACCCTTGAAATTTCGGCCTAATGAAGAAGATGGACAAAATTGGCTTTTAATTTTGTTTTAATTCATTTTAATAACTAAATGACCAAAATACCCTTACTACTAAACTTTCCAAAAATTCCTTCCATGTCCTAATTTTGTCCATGAACTTAAAATTGGTAAAATTGCTATTTAAGACCTCCTCATTAATATTCCAAAACAATTTCATACTAAAAACTTCTAGAATGCAAGTTTTGCAACTTATTCGATTTAGTCCCTACTTTCAATTTAAGCACTTTAGGCATAGAATTTCATCACGAAATTTTCACACAATCATGCGATCGTATCATAAACATCAAAATCATTGTAAAATAATTATTTCTATCTCAGATTTGTGGTCACGAAACCACTATTCCGATTAAGCCCTAATTTAGGATATTACAACTCTCCCCCCCCCTTTTAAAGATTTTCGTCCTCGAAAATCTTACCGGTAAACAGGTGTGGGTATTGGTTTCTCATAGTTTCTTCAGTTTCCCATGTAGTCTCTTCTACCCCATGCTTTTGCCACAACACTTTCACAAGTGCAACACTTTTATTTCTTAGTTGTTTGACTTCTCGAGCTAAAATCTTAATCGGTTCTTCTTCATAAGTCATATCAGTCGCAGTTCAATTTACGTCATTGAAATTATATGTGAAGGATCCGAACGATACCGACGTAACATAGATCGTGAAACACATCATGAATCTTTTCTAATTGGTGGTAAAGCTAGCCGATATGCTACCGGTCCAACTTTTTCAATTATTTCATACGGTCCAATAAACGCGGACTTAACTTGCCCTTTCGTCCAAATCTAAGGACTTTCTTCCATGGAGACACTTTCAAAATACCTTATCACCAACTTGAAACTCAATGTCCTTTCGCTTTAGGTCGCATAAGATTTACATCTATCTGAGCGACTTTCAAACAATCTCGAATTATCTTCACTTTTCTTGATTTCTTTTATTAAATCAACTCCATAAATCTGATTTTCCTTGAGTTCAGTCCAATACAAAGGCGTTCGACACTTGCGACCATACAATGCTTCATAAGGTGCCATTTTCAAGCTCGTCGATAGCTATTGTTGTAAGCAAATTCTACCAACGGCAAATATCTTTCCCAACTTCCTTGAAATTCCAATACACAACATCGAGCATGTCTTCAAGAATCTGAATTACTCTCTCTGATTGTCCATCAGTTTGTGGATGAAAAGCAGTACTGAAATTTAACTTCGTACCTAACGCGTCTTGCAACTTTTGCCAAAACCGCGAGGTAAACCTTGGATCTCTATCTGAAATAATCGATAATGGTATTCCGTGTAATCTAACAATTTCTTTAATATCTGATTCAGCCAACTTGTTAAGAGGATAATTCGTAAGTACCGGGATAAAATGAGCCGACTTAGTTAATCTATCAACTATTACCCAGATGGCATCTTTCTTTCCCGGAGTCAATGGCAATCCTGAAACAAAATCCATAGTAATCCGATCCCATTTCCATTCGGGAACCATAATAGGTGGAGTAATCACGAAGGTACTTGGTGTTGACTTTCACTGTTGACAAATTAAGCATTTGGACACAAACTCGATATATCTCTTTCCATTCCATTCCACCAATACATTTTCTTCAAGTCATTATACATTTTCATACTACCCGGATGAATCGAGAAATAACCACTATGTGCTTCCTGTAGGATCTTTTGAATCAATTCCTCATTCTTGATTACACAAATCGATCTTTAAACATTAAGCACCCATCGAACCAATTTCAAATCGATCCGTGTCGACTTCACTTTATTTTCTTTTGGCTAGCAAATCTTGATCATTTTACGAGTTTGAAATCTCTTGTAAAACATTGGTTTTGCTCTTAACTCTGCTAGAATCGAACCATCATTTGACACTTTCAACCGAGTGTTCATAACTCTCAAAGCAAACAACAACTTTTCGCTTAAAGCATCAGCAACCACATTCGCTTTTCAGGATGATAATCAATAACAAGCTCGTAATCTTTCAACAACTCCAACCATCTTCGTTGTCTCAAATTATAGTCTTTTGTGACATCAAGTACTTAAGACTTTTGTGGTCGGTATATACCGACATTTTCACCATACAAATAATGTCGCCAAATTTTCAAAGCAAACACCACCATGACCAATTCCAAATCGTGAGTAGGATAATTCCTCTCATGAGGTTTTAACGCCTCAAGCATATGCCACCACTTTTCCTTCTTGCATGAGCACACACCCCAAACCATTTAGAGAAGCATCACTATACACCACAAATTCTTTACCTGATTCGGGCTGTACTAACACTGGTGCCTCTGTTAATAACTTTTTCAATTCTTCAAAACTCTGTTGACATTCTTCCGTCCATTCAAATTTAACATCCTTTCAGAGTAATCTAGTTATAGGAGCAGCAATTATAGAAAATCCATTTACAAACCGCCGATAATACCCAGCTAGCCCCAAGAAACTTCTAACTTCAGTTACGTTTTTCGTTGGTTTCCAATCAACAATGGCTGAAATTTTTCTAGGATCAACCCGTATACCATCACCTGAAACAATATGACCCAAAAATCCAACTTCCCGGAGCCAAAATTCACTTTAACTAAACTTAGCATACATTGCTTATCTCTCAAAGTTTGCAAAACTATCCTCAAATGCTCAAGATGTTACATCTCATCTTTTGAATAAATTAAAATATCAACTATAAACACCACAACAAATTTGTCCAAGTATGGCGAAATATGCGATTCATTAAATCCATAAACACAAGAGGAGCATTTGTCAATCCGAATGGCATAACTAAAAATTCATAATAACCATACCTTGTTCTAAAAGTAGTTTTAGGTACATCCGACTCCTTTACCCGCAGTTGGTAATACCGGATCTCAAGTCAATCTTTGAAAACCATGTCGCTCCTTTTAGGCGATCAAACAAATCATCAATTATCCATAGCGGATACTTGTTTTTGATTGTCACCTTGTTTAACTGCCGATAATCAACACATAATCTCATAGAACCATCCTTCTTTTTCACAAATAACACGGGAGCACCCTAAGGTGAAAAACTCGGTCTCACAAAGCCTTTATCAGTCAACTCTTGCAACTGCGACTTTAATTCTTTCAACTCTGTTGGTGCCATTCTATATGGAGCAATCGAGATCGGAGCTGTTCCCGGTATCAAATCAATACCAAATTCTACTTCCCTAACTGGAGGCAAACCCGACAATTCTTCCGAAATACGTCCGCAAATTCACACACACCGAATCGATTCAACTTTCTTTTCAACTTCTTTTGTATTAATTACATACGCCAAATAAGCTTCATAACCCTTTCTCGAGATATCTTTGAGCCGACATTGAAGAAATCACACTAGGCAATGCCTCGATTTATCCGATTCAACCCATGAGTTTCACCATTTCCACACTTTAATTCTATAACCTTTTCTTTGCAATTTACTATAGCATCATGCAATGTCAACCAATCCATACCCAAAATAACATCAAATTCATCAAACGGCAACAACATCAAGTCGGTAGGAAAGTAATGATCCCGAATCATTAAAGGACATTTCTTACATACTTTATCAACAATCACACATTTGCCTAACGGATTCGACACTCTAATCATAAATTTCAGTATTCTCAACGGTATATTCATACTAGACACCAATTTCATGCACACATATGAATGAGTAGAACCGGATCAATCAAAGCAATAACATTAACATTATAGAGAGAAAATGTACGGTAATCACATCGGTGAGGAAGCATCTTCACGCGCTTTAATAGCATAAGTTCTAGCCGAGCCCTTCCTTGAGTCTCTAGGTGCATACCAGCTACATTCTTCTTGCTTGTTTCACTTCCAACTTTTCTCGGATACCTTCCCCTCGAGTCTGCACCACTAGCTTTTACATTCTGAAATTTTTCTTTCTCAGCTCTCTCTGGGCAGTCTCTAATAAAATGATTCGGAGAACCACATCGAAAACATTCATTTGCTCTGACGGACCAAAATGATTTCTACCACACACCGGCACTCGGGTTTAACAAATCTCGTATTTCCCACACTAGCCGCAGATAGTCCGAGATTTAGGACCCACATTTCGCTTCTTAAAATTTCCATATGATTGCCCAGTGAAACTTGGGAACGAGGATTCATATTTCTTGACTTTCCGGTTTCTTTGTGAGGTGCATTACTCATTGGTCTTTTCTTCCAATTTCGTGTTTGATTCTACCTTTTCTTTTCCTTGATAATTCTTCACCTTGCAAGCTCGATCGACAAGTACCACCATTTTTTTAGTTCAAGGATCCCAACAAATACCTTAATGTCTTCGTTAAGCCCGTCTTCAAATCGTCGGCACATCTTGGTTTCAGAGGAACATATTCCCCGCATACTTACTTAATCGAACAAACTCTCTTTCATATTCGAGACTGTCATATTACCTTGCTTCACTCAAGAAACTCTTTACATTTCGATCAATAAATCTTTCACTAATATATTTCTTAGAAACTCTTCTTGAAAGAATTCCCGGTTACCCTCTTTCGGTACCACGAAATCAAAGTCTTCCACCAATTATAGGCTGAATCTCTCAACAAAGATGTAGCACATTTCAAACATTCTTGGTGTACAAGATAATTCATCAAATACCGGATAGAATTTTCAAGCGAACTCGCTTTCTGCATCATCATCAATATTTGCTCTAAATTCTTCAGCCCCTTGTTTACGAATTCTATCAACGGGGTTCGTGAAATTTTATCATATCCACTCCTTGAGGCATTGGAGGCATAGGTTGAGGAATTGGGGAGGTGGGGAGGTCGTACATTTGGGTTCGTCTGAGCGAACTCGGTGTACCATGCACTCATCATTTGGAGAAAGGCTTCCGATCCCTTTCCCTCCTCCACGACCAACATGAGGGGTGGGTTTCGATCGGCGCTGCTCCATCAGCCGGAGCTGGCGCATTACTCAGACTTCATCTGCCACAGCTGGATCGGGATCCATTTACTATATAAAAAAAATTTGATTTAAAAAGGTCAGAAGTCGTCACACTATCACAATTCATACATATGGCATGTATAGCAAAATCCGTACATACAACACGTAGTCCGAGAACCGACTAAACCTGCTCTAATACCACTAAATGTAACGCCCCCACACCCGAGACCGTCGCCGGAGTCGAGTATGAGGTGTTACTAAGCTTAGTTTAACATTTTTAGAACTTTGAATTATTTGTTTCTACATTCACAGCTTTTAAGCTACTTGCGTCACAGTCACAAGAAAAATCATATCTCGAGTTACAAAACTTGAAATTAAGATCCGTAAATTTTCCCTGAATCTAGACTCATAAAACTATCTACTAATTTTTTTCTAGAATTTTTGGTTGGGCCAATTAGTACAGTTTATTAGTTAAAATTACCCCTGTTTCAGGACTCGACTGGTCTGACCTCTGTTTACTACGAAACACATTTCTCTCTGTACAAAATTCATATGACTATTAGGTTTGTTTATACTAAAACTAGACTCAATAAGGATTCTGAGGATATAAAATACACCACCTAATTATATCTTTACAATTTATGGTGAATTTCTAAAGTAGGAACAGGGGATTCAGAAAATGCTATGACTCTGTTTCACTAAAATTAAAATATCTTCTAACATATACTTACTTTACTTTTTTCATTTGTTTCATGTGAAACTAGACATAATAAGCTTCAATTTGATATGTATTTCACCACCAAATTCAATTTCTATGATTTTTAGTAAATTTTCAAACTTGCGTTAGTGTTGCTGCGGTATTCTGTTTATGGTAAATTTCATCCTTTTTATGAGTTTTTATGCACTAAGTATCTTAATAGTTTTCCTTAACATCGAACATAATCTAAACTAACCATTTTCATAATTTATCATTATCAAGCATTTCCTCAACCATTTCACAACCATACCATAAGATCATTTACACAAAATGGGTATATTGCTATACATGCCATACTTAAATTTACAAGCCATTTACCAAAATCTTCGGATAGTGTGGTGAGCCTTCGACCTATCCAGACTCTCGAGCTCGCTTGTCCAAAACTACAATGAGTAAGAAGGAGGAGTAAGCATAAATGCTTAGTAAGTTCATATGCAAATAATAAGTAACATAACAAACAGTTATACCAGTCAACATTAGCATACATCACTAAAACACATATCACATTTTAATCATTCTTCATCATCTTATTACCTTATCGTGGTTGTATCAATACTCAACCCGAGGGTTAAATACATACCGTCCAAAATATCCATTTCATATCACTTACCAATACGTCTCTTTACATCTCGAAATTTTCCTCCATTTGAGTAGAACTTTACCCATTGAACACATCGAATATAATTGGATACATGGATAACTTGCACATAAGTGCCACATATTCAATCAAGCAATCATGTAACCCGCCCATAAGTGAACTCGGACTCAACTCAACGAGCTCGAGCGTTCGCATCCATAAGTGAACTCGGACTCAACTCAACGAGTTCGGATGCTCAACCATCCTAGTGACATGTCACTTGTATCCTAATCTATTCCTAAGGTTCAAGCGGGCTTTTCCTCGAACACTTATCCTTCTTTGTCTTCCGTAGAATGCGAAATCAATACTCAGTAACAATTATATTTAACAAGTAGTTCACATAATTTACATATTATTTGAAATTAACCACAAAGTATACATTTCATAATAAAATTCAGCATAACACATAATTAATATCAATAACTTAAAAATAACAATTATGCTACATTATTTACACATGAACTTACCTTGGTACCAAAATACAAAGATTTTGCAATTTAGTCCACAATCTTTTCTTTTCCTCGATTGAGGTCGATTTCACGTCTTTCTTGATCTACAATAACACATTTAGCTTATTTAATACTCACATTATCAAATTAATCCTTAACTCAAATTTTTGCAAAATTACAATTTTACCCCTAAACTTTTGCATATTTACATTTTTGCCCCTAGGCTCGGGATTAAACTTTATTCCTTATTCTTATGTTTTACAACATGCTGATCACTTTTCTCTTCTATGGCAACATCAAATTCTCACTCTAACATGTACTTGTGACTATTAGGTATTTTTACCGATTAAGCCCTTTTACTTGTTTTTGCTTAAAATCGAGTAGTACAAGTTGTCTAACATAATTTAAAACTTCATATTCTATCATAAAACATCAAAATACACAAATTTCACCTATGGGTATTTTTCCAAATATAAACCCTAGGTTAAATTATTGCTAACATAAGCTTTATCGAGTTAGGGATCTCAAAAGCGTAAAATCATTAAAAGCGGGGCTTGGAATCACTTACTATGGAGCTTGGAAGCTTGAAACAAACCCTAGCTATGGAGAACCCTTGAAATTTCGGCCTAATGAAGAAGATGGACAAAATTGGCTTTTAATTTTGTTTTAATTCATTTTAATAACTAAATGACCAAAATACCCTTACTACTAAACTTTCCAAAATTCCTTCCATGTCCTAATTTTGTCCATGAACTTAAAATTGGTAAAATTGCTATTTAAGACCTCCTCATTAATATTCCAAAACAATTTCATACTAAAACTTCTAGAATGCAAGTTTTGCAACTTATTCGATTTAGTCCCTACTTTCAATTTAAGCACTTTAGGCATAGAATTTCATCACGAAATTTTCACACAATCATGCAATCATATCATAAACATCAAAATCATTTTAAAATAATTATTTCTATCTCAGATTTGTGGTCACGAAACCACTATTCCGATTAAGCCCTAATTTAGGATATTACAAATTTACACACTAAGTTTCCCTAAACTCACCCCTTTATTTTCATCCACGTAGGTAATCCCCAACCATAGTGGGCTTGGATCTATGAGGGATTTGGAGTGGCCACACGTTCTGCAAGTTGATTTTCTTCTGGTGAACTGGACATCCTTTTATTTACGCTTAAGGTTTTCGATTTTTAAATGTAATAAGGCCGCTTAATTTTTCTTGATGGCTTTAATATGTTTTGTTAAGATAGGTGTTACTTATATTTAACTGTTGAAATTGGATAGCTCTGGGGCGCGCTTTCAAGAATAGTAATTGATTTCAAAATAACACGACAACAAGCAAAGCTTCCATAATGAAAATATTTTCCAAAATTAATCAGTTTTCCTAAAAAGGACTTAATCAAATTGGTTTCCTAAAAATATACATGACGTTGAGGTGTGGAAATGGCGGTGTGCATGTCTAGGATTGGATCCAAAGGGAGCTTGGTACTTAAGCAGTCTGATGGACTCACCTCCTCTTTTTCCGGTTTCCTACCTGGTGCACAGCTTCCATTCACCTTAACCTACAATGAAATTATCTTTGAAAACACTAAGTAAGTTCTTCTAGATCAATAATACTAAAATGTTTTGAAACGCTTCGATGTGGCATGTCGGATCCGGCCATAACGTCTGGGGCGGGTTTGTGGTGTTACAGCATGAGTAGAAAGAAGTAAGATAAACTTGATGTTTAATGACATTTAATGCCAATTTTGACTACGTTAATGTGTGTAGTATGATATTGTGGTGATAATTGATAATATGATTAATCTATGAATATCTTGACTTATGTTGTTTATTATTTACATGCAACTTACTAAGTCTTGTGCTTACCTTTCTCTCCTTTCCCTTTTCTTTTAGTATCATCAAGCTAGCTCGAGGATCGTGGACATTGGAGCTTGAGTCACACCATCAACAAATCTTTTGGGGTATAATTAGTTTACTACATTTAAGTATGCCATGTATAGATGTGTCATATTTGTTAGCCAAAGTGATGGCTCTTTTTGGTATATTATTCCATTTTGTATATGGTCATGAAATATGGCTCATATTGATTATTGGGTTGAAATCCTTAAATATTGTTACATGCATGAGATGTGTTATTACTTTTGTGGTGTGTGCCAAATGGTTGATAAAATGTGGAATTTATGCTTGATGTATAAATGATGCCAATTGGTATGGTGATACGATCATGCCCCGAGCAAACTCTTAGACTAACTCCCCAAACATGGCTTACACTACCTGGCGAGTTGAATTAGCTCGATTCTAGCTTGTTGAGCTCAATTTGGCTCATTTCCAACTCAATGAGCTTGTTTCCTCAATCTATGAGATAAATCCAACACAATTAAGCTCATTTTGAGCTCAACTTTACCTTTTAATTCTTGCGTTTAGTTGCTGGAATAAATTTTAGTTAATTTAATTTAAGTTGTTTTGTGACAGCCCTAAATTGACCCTAGTCGGAAAGCGGTTTCGGGACCACTAAACCGAATCACCGAAGTATTTGAATATAATATTTATTGTCTAAAATATGTGGATATGAATGTGTGAAAGTTTTAAGCTTCGATTTAGTCGATTGCATGTGAATTTAGTTGATAGGACTTAGGTGTGACACTTTTGAAATGTGATAGGTTAATCTATAAGGATCTAATAGTGCATGATGTCAAAAAAAGTGTACTTGCATGTCAAATTAGCCAAATCTTGGATAGTGGCCGGCCATGGTATGGGCTATTAATCGTAATATGTATTTTACTATTAACATTTTTTTTAGTTACAAAATAAAATAATGAATTAAGAATAATAAAACATGAGGTGAGTGGGAGGAGAAACCAAAGTTGTTTCATCCTTGCTCCTCCATTGCCGTGACTTGAGGGAGGAAGAAGAAAAGAATTCTCTTACTTCATGTTCGGTTGGTTGATGATTAGGAAGAGGTAAGTTTGATGTTATTCTATGAAATTCATGCATATTTTTAGTTGTTAGTTTGAATTCTACCTAGCCCATGTTTTAAATCTTTTCCATTTGATGGAGATGATACTCGGCCATGGATGTTGTGTTTCTTGGTTGGTGTTTGATGTTGTGTTGATGAGGTATGAAGATGATAGAGTTTGAGTGCTTAACAAAAAGGATTGGATGTGAGTGTGTGTGACAATTTGAAAAGGATGGGTCTTAGCAACTTCATGAAGTGTTCGGCCATGGTGCTAAAATGTTGTATTATGTTTAAACTTAGAATTTTTAGTTATATGGTTAGTATAGGTATGGATAACCGAATATGAGAGCATGAATAGATGAAGAGTTTTGTAATTATAAAAAAAATGGGTTAATTGATATGTGGTAAATGTTAAGTGTTAAATGAAATGGAAACGATATCATATTGGAAAATGTATACTTGACCACATGAATGAATACATAGATTGGTGTTGCATGTATTCGGCTATAGGTAAGCATATTGATGATTCTATCTTGACTTAGATAATCGGCTAAAGGAGAATATTAGCTAATATGTTGAATTTGATTCATGATTTCATATATATGACTCTAATGTCTAATATATATATGGGTTAAGTACCTTGAATTTCTCTTGATGTTCAAGATGATTAAATCAATTTATTTGTTAAATTAAGCTCAAGAGCAAAGGGGAACTAAATCCGATAAAGGAAAGGAAAAAGTAATTGAATAGCCGTTGAAGTCGTTCGACAACATCCGAGGTAAGTCTTTGAGTAATGGAACTTAGTTTATGATTTGTTTAAGTCATGACACATAAGCATAACAAATAAACTGTGATATAATGATTCTACTTGAGTTATATATTGAGGTAATTAGTTTATACTTATGACGGGCAGCCGAATGTGTATAGAGATCATGTTATGAAGTAAATCAAAATCATGCTCTTTGTATGTGGCTATTGAGCCGAAAATGGTAATGGTTGATAAGTGTCTTGTGTTTGAGTTCTAGTACTGAAAATGAAATATAAATGTGTTATGATTTATTGATATATGTGCATGATTATTCGAATGACAACCGGACTAAGATCCGAAGGCATTTGTGCTAGTGATTATATCCGGGCTAAGTCCCAAAGGCATTTGTGCTAGTGACTATATCCGGGCTAAGTCTCGAAGGCATTTGTGCTAGTGACTATGTCCGGGCTAAGTCCCGAAGGCATTCGTGCGAGTTGATATATCAGGCTAAATTCCGAAGGTACTTGGGTTTGGAAATGAGCGATCTTGCTGTAATAATTTCAATTAATACGCTCATAAAGTCCAAACGATAAGGTATGTTTCGCATATGCATCGGAAAAGTTGATTCCTTTTTTATAGTATTCGCTCAATTGATTAACGATCTTCCGGCCTTTAGATAGGTTTGATTCCCTGTGTATGAATATAATGGTTGAAGCGTGAAGTAAGTATGATTTTGAGAATATGCATATATGCAATTATTCATTTGGTCATATGAACGCTATACTTTAGTTGTAAATAATTTCATTACTCAAAACTTACTAAGCATTAAATGCTTATTCTGTTTCTTTAATTCTCTGTTTCATAGATTTTGTTCGTCAGCTATCGGACTCGAGATTGTCAAAGTCGAAGTCATCCACACTATCTAAGCCCTTTTGGTACTCTTTTAGTTGAACTTCGATAGTGGCATGTATAGGACTGACCTTTGTTGTTAATTAAGTACCTTTTGGTAATGTATACATTCGGATAGCCATGCGAAAATGGCTTATATATTTTGAGCATAGCATTATAATCATTTTGTATATATGGTTATTGAGTGGTATGGAAATGCTTGGTAATGACTAGCCATTGGAATGGTTAATCATGATCATATTTGGTGCTATGTATGTCAGGTGGCTAGTTGAATCATGGAAACTATGAAAGAGGTGAGATTTACCTTAAAGTAGATGCTGACAGCAGCAGTGATGTGAGTTTGAAAAATCACTAAAAATATTAGAAATGTAATTAAATAATTAATAAATTATGTAATCGAATCTTGATGAGTCTATTTTCATATGAAAGAAACGAAACGACCATATGAGCCGTATTTTATGAGATGTTTAAGTTTTTGTGAAATAGGGCCAGAGCGATTTCTGGATCCCCTGTTCTGACTCTGGAAATTCACCATAAAGTAACCAGAGATAATTAGAAGTCATGCTTTATATGTACAGATTCCTTTTTGAGTCTAATTTCAGTAGAAACAAACGGCATAAGTATTGAAGCCCTGTACAGGGAGATATCTAAGTCGTAATGCATGAAGGTCAGAGTAGTTGAACCCTGAAACAGGGGAGACTTTAACTAATAAACTGTACTAATTGGCCTCACCAAAAATTTTAGAAAACAATTTGTAGATTGATATATGAGTCTAGTTTCAGGGAAAATTTTCGGAATCAGTTTTTGAGTTTTGGAACTCGAGATATGATTTTTAAAGTGACTGTGATGTAGTTAACCAGCTTGTCCGGAAATTTTAAAATGAACTGTGTAAATAAAGGAATTAAGTCTGTTAACACCTTGTGTTCGACTCCGGCCGGCAACGGTCTCGGGTACGGGGCGTTACAATTTTATTGGTATCAGAGCCATAGTTTAGTCGATTCTAGGACTACCGTAATACGTCCGGGTCTATCTATACTTGCCATTATGTGTTTATTTGATAGTGTGGAGATTTCTGACAGTTAAAAATGTGTTTATTTATAGTAATGGATCCCGATCCCAACCGAGCGGTAGCTGATGATCTTGAGAGTGTAGCGCCTGCTCCCGCACAAGGGACAACACCGGGGGACTCTCAACCTATTGCTAGTAATCAGAATGATGAAGCTAGACAGGCTTTTTAGAAGCTAGACAGGCTTTTTATAGCGTGATGAATGATTGGTTCAATCAGTATATTCGAACTAATACGGCTATTCCACAACCTCCATTCCCGACTAATACAGTCCCCACACGGGCGATACCTCCGGTAACTAAGCAGATAAGGTTAAATAAGCCCCCAGTTGACAGAATCTGAAAACACGGGGCTACTAAATTTAAAGCTACAGATAACGACGATGCCGAGCAAGCTGAATTTTGGTTGGACAACACTATTCGGGTACTTGATGAACTATCTTGCACACCCGATGAATGCCTA
The DNA here is from genome assembly GCF_025698485.1 of Gossypium arboreum. Lineage (NCBI taxonomy): Eukaryota > Viridiplantae > Streptophyta > Magnoliopsida > Malvales > Malvaceae > Gossypium > Gossypium arboreum. The sequence goes on from NC_069073.1 coordinate 29,750,454, forward strand.
AAGTGTACGATCTCCTTGCTGCATGATTCCGCCTACTATTGGTGGAATACGTTGATTTCTGTTGTGCCCAGAGAGCAAGTAACTTGGGAGTTTTTCCAAACCGAGTTTCGAAAAAAGTATATCAGCCAGAGATTCATTGATCAAAAATGGAAAGAATTTCTTGAACTTAAACAAGGTTCCATGTCGGTTACTGACTATGAACGAAAGTTTGTAAGGCTTAGCCAGTACGCGCGAGAATGCAGTTCTTCAGAAGCTGTGATGTGCAAACGTTTCGAAGATGGACTGAACGATGATATAAAGCTGTATGTTGGCATTTTAGAAAACAGAAAATTTGTGGTACTTGTCGAGCGAGCTTGCAAAGCCGAAGAGCTCAGTAAGGAGAAAAGAAAAGCTGATATGGGAGCAAAGGAGTTTCGTAAGAGATCTTTGGGAAAACCCTTTCAACAATCATCGAAGAAATTTAGAGATGATTTAGGCCGATCTAAAGACACTTTGGGCTTTTCTAGACGAGATCGTGATCGACCCCCTATGGGTACACGAGTCACTTCGGTTGCCAGTGTTGGAAATGATTGTCGAGACAGAACAGAGTGCCAGTATTGTGGCAAATGGCATTCGGGGAGTTGTAGATTCCATGACCGCTCCTGTTATAAGTACGGATCAGCTGACCACTTTATTAAGGATTGCCCGAGACTGTCTGAACAAAATGTAAATCAGAGTGGGAAACTAGGTGCTACTACTGCTCGGGGTAGACCATCTAGAAATACGGGGAATGCTAGTGGTGGTCAGAGAGGATCTAAAGATGCTACAACCAGATTTGAGGCTCGTGCTCCTGCTAGAGCTTATGCTATACGTGCACGCGAGGATGCTTCCTCGCCAGATGTTATTACTGGTACTTTCACTCTCTTTGATACTAATGTGATTGCTTTGATTGACCCTGGTTCTACTTATTCATATGTATGTGAGACCTTAGCATCCAGTAAGACTTTACCTGTTGAGTCTACTGAGTTCGTAATTCGAGTGTCAAATCCCTTGGGTCGTTATGTGCTTGTCGATAAGGTGTGTAAGAAATGCCCCCTAGTAATCAGAGGTTCCTGCTTTCCGACCGATTTGATGCTTTTACTGTTTGATGAATTTGATGTTATTCTCGGTTTGGATTGGTTGACTGTACATGATGCAACTGTGAATTGCAAAAGTAAGACTATTGATTTGAGGTGTGCAAATAATGAGATAATCTGAGTTGAGTTTACTGTTTTGAATGGATTGCCAACAATAATATCCTCGATGTTAGCTCAAAAATATGTGAGAAAGGGGTGTGAAGCGTACCTTGCATACGTACTTGATAATAAAGAGTCAGAAAAGAAACTTGAATCGGTACCAGTGGTTTGTGAATATCCGGATGTTTTTCCCGAAGAATTACCGGGGTTACCACCTGTTCGGGAAGTAGAGTTTGGCATCGAACTTGTACCTGGGACTACACCGATTTCGATAGCTCCGTATCGTATGGCACCAACGGAATTAAAGGAATTGAAAGATCAGTTGCAAGAGTTGATGGATAGAGGTTTCGCTCGACCGAGTTTCTCACCTTGGGGTGCACCAGTATTGTTTGTGAAAAAGAAGGACGGAACCATGAGGTTGTGCATCGACTATCGTCAGCTGAATAAAGTGACAATAAAGAATAAATATCCGTTACCGTGTATTGATGATTTGTTTGATCAACTAAAGGGAGCCTCAGTGTTTTCAAAGATAGATTTGAGATCGGGTTATTATCAATTGCGAGTTCGAGACTCAGATATACCCAAAACTGCTTTCAGAACGAGATACGGTCACTACGAGTTTTTAGTGATGCCGTTTGGGCTCACTAATGCCCCGGCAGTATTTATGGATTTGATGAATCGATCTTCAGACCGTATTTGGATCGATTTGTAGTCGTGTTTATCGATGATATCTTGGTCTATTCGAGAAATGAAACCGATCATGCTGAACACCTGGGATTAGTGTTGCAGGTTTTACGGGATAAGCAGTTATATGCTAAGTTCGATGAAGTGTGAGTTCGGTTAAGAAAGGTTAGCTTCTTGGGTCATGTGGTATCTGCATCGGTATTCGAGTTGATCCGAGCAAAATTTCTACCATACTTAACTGGAAGCCTCAGAAATATTCTTGAAGTTCGAGCTTTTGGGACTTTCCGGTTACTACAGACGCTTTGTAAAGGTTTCTCGATGATAGCCACACCAATAACGAAACTACTTCAGAAAGATGTTAAGTTTGAATGGATAGAAAAGTGTCAGGAAAGTTTCGATCAACTGAAAACTTATTTGATTGAAGCTCCAGTACTAGTGCAGCCCGAATCAGGCAAGGAGTTTGTCATTTACAGTGATGCATCCTTACTTGGGTTGGGTTGTGTATTAATACAAGAAGGTCAAGTTGTATCTTATGCGTCGAGACAATTGAAGCCACATGAGAAAAATTATCCAACCCATGATCTCGAACTAGCTGCCATCGTATTTGCTTTGAAAACATGGCGACATTACTTATTTGGTGAGAAGTGCCATGTATATTCGGATCACAAAAGTCTCAAATATTTGATGACTCAAGAGACTTGAATCTGCGACAAATATGTTGGCTTGAGTTATTAAAAGATTATGAGCTTGTCATTGACTATCACCTGGGAAAGGCTAATGTGGTTGCGGATGCTATAAGTCATAAATCACTATTTGCTTTACGAGCGATGAATGTACAGTTGTCTGTTCTATCCGACAATGTGTTAGTAGCTGAATTAAAGGCCAAACCCTTGTTGATTCATCAAATTCGTGAAGCTCAGAAAGTCGATGATGAATTGGTTGCAAAACGGGCTGAATGTGTTTCGAACGTGGAATCAGAGTTTCAAATTGACGATGACGATTGTTTGAGGTTCAGAAGTCGTTTGTGTGTCCCAAGAAATTCAGAACTTATTTCGATGATTCTGAACGAAACTCACTGTAGCCGAATGTCAATTCACCCGGGGAGTACGAAAATGTACAACGATCTGAGACGTCAGTTTTGGTGGCATGGTATGAAACAAGACATTTCCAATTTTGTTTCAAAGTGTTTAATATGCCAACAAGTGAAAGCGGAACATCAAGTGCCTACAGGTTTACTTCAACCGATCATGATACCTGAATGGAAATGGGAACGAATCACGATGGATTTTGTATCTGGGTTGCCATTGTCGGCAAGTAAGAAAGATGCGATTTGGGTTGTTGTTGATAGGTGACTAAGTCGACTCATTTTATTCCCATATGTACGGATTATTCTTTGGATAAACTAGCTGAATTGTATGTTTCTCAGTTGTGAGATTACACGGGTACCTATTTCTATTGTGTGGGATAGAGATCCGAGATTCATCTCGCGATTTTGGAAGAAATTGCAAGAAGCTTTGGGTACCAAGTTGCATTTAGCACCGCTTTTCATCCTGCATCGATGGTCAATTCGAGCGGATAATTCGGATACTCGAGGATATGTTGAGATGTTGCATCCTTGAGTTTAGTGGTTCATGGGAGCGGTATTTAACTTTGATTGAATTCGCACAACAATAGTTTTCAATCAAGTATTAAGATGGCACCTTACGAGGCTTTGTACGATTCGTAAATGCCGTACACCATTGTTTTGGACCGAGCTCGGTGAAAGTAAAATTTTCGGAGTTGATTTGATTAAAGATGCTGAGCAGAAAGTAAAAATAATTCGTGAAAGTCTGAAGGCAGCATCAGATCGTTAGAAGTCATACGCAGATTTAAAACGAAGAGATATTGAGTATCAGGTGGGAGACAAAGTGTTTCTTAAAGTTTCACCTTGGAAAAAGATACTCAGATTTGGTCGTAAGGGCAAACTGAGTCCGAGGTTCATAGGGCCGTATGAAATATCTGAACGAGTTGGTCCAGTGGCATATAGATTGATTTTACCCCCTGATCTCGAAAATATTCACAACGTTTTTCATGTTTCGATGCTCCGACGTTACAGATCCGATCCTTCGCACGTAATAAATCCCTCCGAGGTCGAAATTCAAGCCGATATGATTATGAAGAAGAACCGATTCGTATCCTAGCCCGTGGAGTGAAAGAGTTGCGAAACAAAAGGGTTCCGTTAGTAAAGGTGTTATGGCTCAAACACGGGGTCAAAGAAGCTACTTAAGAAACCGAGAACTCTATGAAAGAACGATACCCAAACCTATTTACCGATAAGATTTTCGGGGACGAAAATTTCTTAAGTGGGGGAGAGTTGTGACAGCCCTAAATTGACCCTAGTCGGAAAGCGGTTTCGGGACCGCGAAACCGAATCACCGAAGTATTTGAATATAATATTTATTGTCTAAAATATGTGGATATGAATGTGTGAAAGTTTTAAGCTTCGATTTAGTCGATTGCATGTGAATTTAGTTAATAGGACTTAGGTGTGACACTTTTGAAATGTGATAGGTTAATTTATAAAGATCTAATAGTGCATGATGTCAAAAAAAGTGTACTTGCATGTCGAATTAGCCAAATCTTGGATAGTGGCCGGCCATGGTATGGGCTATTCATGGTAATATGTATTTTTCTATTAACATTTTTTTTAGTTACAAAATAAAATAATGAATTAAGAATAATAAAACATGAGGTGAGTGGAAGGAGAAACCAAAGTTGTTTCATCCTTGCTCCTCCATTGCCGTGACTTGAGGGAGGAAGAAGAAAAGAATTCTCTTGCTTCATGTTCGGTTGGTTGATGATTAGGAAGAGGTAAGTTTGATGTTATTCCATGAAATTCATGCATATTTTTAGTTGTTAGTTTGAATTCTACCTAGCCCATGGTTTAAATCTTTGCTATTTGATGGAGATGGTACTCGGCCATGGATGTTGTCTTTCTTGGTTGGTGTTTGATGTTGTGTTGATGAGGTATGAAGATGATAGAGTTTGAGTGCTTAACAAGAAGGATTGGATGTGAGTGTGTGTGACAATTTGAAAAAGATGGGTCTTAGCAACTTCATGAAGTGTTCGGCCATGGTGCTAAAATGTTGTATTGTGTTTAAACTTAGAATTTTTAGTTATATGGTTAGTATAGGTATGGATAACCGAATATGAGAGCATGAATAGATGAAGAGTTTTGTAATTATAAAAAAAATGGGTTAATTGATATGTGGTAAATGTTAAGTGTTAAATGAAATGGAAATGATATCATCTTGGAATATGTATACTCGACCACATGAATGAATACATAGATTGGTGTTGCATGTATTCGGCTATAGGTAAGCATATTGATGATTCTATCTTGACTTAGATAATCGGCTAAAGGAGAATATTAGCTAATATGTTGAATTTGATTCATGATTTCATATATATGACTCTAATGTCTAATATATATATGGGCTAAGTACCTTGAATTTCTCTTGATGTTCAAGATGATTAAATCAATTTATTTGTTAAATTAAGCTCAAGAGCAAAGGGGAACTAAATCCGATAAAGGAAAGGAAAAAGTAATTGAATAGCCGTTGAAGTCGTTCGACAACATCTGAGGTAAGTCTTCGAGTAATGGAACTTAGTTTATGATTTGTTTAAGTCATGACACATAAGCATAACAAATAAACGGTGATATAATGATTACGCTTGAGTTATATATTGAGGTAATTAGTTTATACTTATGACGGGCAGCGAATGTGTATAGAGATCATGTTATGAAGTAAATCAAAATCATGCTCTTTGTATGTGGCTATTGAGCCGAAAATGGTAATCGTTGATAAGTGTCTTGTGTTTGAGTTCTAGTAATGAAAATGAAATATAGATGTGTTATGATTTATTGATATATGTGCATGATTATTCGAATGATAATCGGACTAAGATCCGAAGGCATTTGTGCTAGTGATTATATCCGGGCTAAGTCCCGAAGGCATTTGTGCTAGTGATTATATCTGGGCTATGTCCCGAAGGCATTTGTGCTAGTGACTATATCCGGGCTAAGTCCCGAAGGCATTTGTGCTAGTGACTATGTCCGGGCTAAGTCCCGAAGGCATTCGTGCGAGTTGCTATATCCGGCTAAATTCCGAAGGTACTTGGGTTTGGAAATGAGCGATCTTGCTGTAATAATTTCAATTAATACGCTCATAAAATCCAAACAATAAGGTATGTTTCGTATATGCATCGGAAAAGTTGATTCCTTTTTTATAGTATTCGCTCAATTGATTAACGATCTTCCGGCCTTTAGATAGGTTTGATTCCCTGTGTATGAATATAATGGTTGAAGCATGAAGTAAGTATGATTTTGAGAATATGCATATATGCAATTATTCATTTGGTCATATGAACGCTATACTTTAGTCGTAAATAATTTCATTACTCAAAACTTACTAAGCATTAAATGCTTATTCTGTTTCTTTAATTCTCTGTTTCATAGATTTTGTTCGTTAGCTATCGGACTCGGGATTGTCAAAGTCGAAGTCGTCCACACTATCTAAGCCCTTTTGGTACTCTTTTAGTTGAATTTCGATAGTGGCATGTATAGGACTGACCTTTGTTTTTAATTAAGTACCTTTTGGTAATGTATACATTCGGATAGCCATGCGAAAATGGCTTATATATTTTGAGCATAGCATTATAATCATTTTGTATATATGGTTATTGAATGGTATGGAAATGCTTGGTAATGACTAGCCATTGGAATGGTTCATCATGATCATATTTGGTGCTATGTATGTCAAGTGGCTAGTTGAATCATGGAAACTATGAAATAGGTGAGATTTACCTTAAAGTAGATGCTGACAGCAGCAGTGATGTGAGTTTTAAAAATCACTAAAAATAGTAGAAAGGTAATTAAATAATAAATAAATTATGTAATCGAATCTTGATGAGTCTTTTTTTATATGAAAGAAACGAAACGACCATATGAGCCGTATTTTATGAGATGTTTAAGTTTTCGTGAAATAGGGCCAGAGCGATTTCTAGATCCCCAGTTCTGACTTTGGAAATTCACCATATATTAACCAAAGATAATTAGAAGTCATGCTTTATATGTACAGATTCCTTTTTGAGTCTAGTTTCATTAGAAACAAACTGCATAAGTATTGAAGCCCTGTACAGGGAGATATCTAAGTCGTAATGCATGAAGGTCAGAGTAGTCGAACCCTGAAACAGGGGATACTTTAACTAATAAACTGTACTAATTGGCCTGACCAAAAATTCTAGAAAACAATTTTTAGATGGATATATGAGTCTAGTTTCAGGGAAAATTTATGAAATCAGTTTTCAAGTTTTGGAACTCGAGATATAATTTTTAAAGTGACTGTGATGCAGTTAACCAGCTTGTCTGGAAATTTTAAAATGAACTGTGTAAATAAAGGAATTAAGTCTGTTAACACCTTGTGTTCAACCCCGGCAATGTTCTCGGGTACGGGGCGTTACATGTTTAATTAATCTAGCTAAGTGTTAAATGTGTTTTTAGGCTAATTAATTTGTCTCAAACATTTTTGGCATTAATATGTTAAGTCATTTAATTTTTCTAAATTCCTACATCAATTTAAAGTTCTTTTTAGCTCATTTAATTTGTCTTAGTTAGAACATGATTTTTAAGTTGTCTTAATACATGATTTTAATGTGTTTTAGCCGAGTTAATGTGCAGGAGTTAACGTGTCCTAGCTTAGACATGTTTTAAAAGTTTCATGATTCTAGTCAAATTTAATTGACTTAATGTGTTCTAGGCTGCTGCTAATTTAATGCGTCCTAGGCTATTTTAATTTGTTGAGTTCATTGTGCAGCTAACATGCATGGACGGCTTTAATAATGCAGCTGAAGCCCTAAAGAAAAGTAAGCATGGACAGCATTAATGATGCTGCTGATGTAACGCCCCGAATTTTGGGCTTAGAAGAATTGGGCCTTGGGTTTGGAGCGCCTAAAATTCTTGAGAGCAAGAAAACGGCATAATTGCATGTTAGTCTTGTTGGGTTAGTGATTTTGGATGATGGGGGGTCTTTATGAAGTGCCAGTTCAAGCCTTTGCATAGCAAAAATTTTGGTTTTTAGCATTAAGGGAACCCGGACGCTAGGTTGAATGCTTCTTAAATTTTGAATGGTAAAATTTGACAAAAGAAGCATGGTGGTTTAGGTGGTAAGTGACGCCTCATAAGGGAGTGAGGATTGGGATTCGAGGCTTGAAAGGAGCATTGGATGTTTTATTTTTCTTCAAGGATGTGTAAATCGTAGAGTTTGATCAAAACTCTACAGGATAAAGGATGAATGAGTCTTAGAGGGATATGAGGAGGAGGTTAAGGGATAGAGTTGATTGCTGGAAGAAATCAATGAGGATTTGAATTAGGAGGAAGTCTAGCCGAATGGGGACTGTTGGGTGCACAAGAATTCGGCAAGGGGGGATTTGGTTCATTTTCGACATTTGGGGTATTGTTTAGGTATAGCCGAATCTTGCTACAAGAATTCTTGGTGTTTTATTTTACTTTGTTCACTCGTTTTGGTACCTTTGCCTTTCGTTTTCAAGACTCTCTAGCTCCGGGTTGTCCGCTATTTTGTTTTAGCCGAAAGTGCATTACCATTTAGGCCATCTGTTAGTTGATTTCTTCCCCATTTCTCATCTTCTAGTCCTCTCCCTTCTTTTCTAATCCTTTCACCTCTCTTCATTCCTTCTAGCTTGAGTCGAATTCTAACCCTCTTCCTTTTCTAAATCATGGCCTTTCGCTTCTATTTTCCCTCTAGTCTCTTATAGCTGAAATCCCTCTTCTCTCAACCATCTTCTTCTGAGCCGGATTCCTTTGCCGCAACACTATTTTCTTGGATCTTAAGGTGTGTAAAGTTGAATACTCCCTACTCTCTCTCTATCAGCTATTGCCGAATTTGTCTCCCTTTTACTCTCCTATCATAAGGCTGCTTTCTTTTCCTGTTTTGCCTGGATCAAGTGTAAGTCATGGTGACTCATTTTCTTTAATTTGGTTTTCATTGTTGGTGTTCTTCTTTTCCCTGTTGCCGAATCTTCCCTATCTCTCTTAGTCTGATGTTAGTTGGTACCTAGGCTCGCTTGAGGGTTGATAGTGGGGCAAGTGATGTGAAGCAATCGATATCCCACTTCTAGTTTTGAGCAAGTAAGTGTTTTTTCCAAGTATGGATTGAACCACATGTTTGAACAATCCCTTTTAACAAGGCTTTTGTAAACGCAGATATGTCTAGGGGTGTAAAATTTGATATCAAATTGGGAGATTAGTAAGGCTTTATTATTTAAGGTTCGTTGCTAGGGGATTCGTAGTATGTTTCGTAAACTAGGTGTGTACATACACCACCTTAACTTTAGATCAGCAAATCCCGAAATGTCGAAAAGCCAAAAGAACGACAACGGTTACTACATGAGCACGTGAACGTACGTATGGAAAATCTAATGCGATAGTAGAGGCCACCATGAGTGAAATCATGGGCTATAGAGGTAATGGGCCATGTTGGGCCGAGTTGGGCCGTATGGGCCTAATGGGCCCGTAGGCCCTAGATGTGTAAATCTCACCAATAGGTGGGAAAACGTTGGACCAGCCGTGTCACTCACATGGCTTGGGTCAAATTTGGGCTTGGTTGGCCAATGGGTCGTGTTGGCCGATGGGCTTGCTTAAATGGGCTTTGGGCCTAATCGCATTGGTTGTTTGCTAAAGGTTGCACGGGTCACGCGAGACGACTGTGAACCTACTGATGGGTCAGTAAGTGTACTTAGAGCCCGATTTTTGAAATGACTGTCATGCCTCCGAATGACAAAATGAATGAAATGCCCCTACATGTTATATGATTGTTATTGTATGCCATTTATGATATGTTTACATTCAAGTGATATTATGCTGCATGGGGGATGAGACTATTGATTTGGAGGAAGTATATTATTTGTTAGGGTCGCATGGTCGCTTGACGACTGTGGATCCATCGACGGCTTAAAGCCATTATGTGATTGGCAGCTCTGCTGCGAAATTGGTTACTACCGCAACCGGTGCTACTTCAGGAGTGTAGGGATGAGTGGGTCGATAAAATCCCCACAGAAGTGTAGGGTTGGACGGGATACAGAGTGAAGGGTCGGTTGGGTATTTGTGCATTGCATAATCTGGTTTTGATTGTGACATGGGCTCAAGCCCAACTGAGGCTACTATGGGTTAGGGCCTAAGTGCCACCGTTATTGTAATGGGTTTAGGCCCAAATTGATGGGAGGCATGTTTTATGATCAATGAAGGTTGTACACACTGATTTTTTGTAATCTGACCCCCTCTTTTAAAATTTTCAGGTAATCCTCGTGTTCTACATATGGGATGACTCAGAGGTGGCCACACTACGAACAACTTTAAATTTTCGTATTACTTCTACATTACCTAAATTACTTTCTCTTTGGGTTTTTGATGTAATAAGGCCTTTTCTCTAATTTTCTAGCTTTTAATTTGGGGTTTTTAACTATTATGATTTATTTCTGTTAAAGGTAGAGCGCGGTTTTCCAAAATGATATCTGTTTTCAAAACATCACGTTTTCGCAACATTGTTGAAATGCTTCCACAACAAACATGTTTTTAAAAGTAAGGTTGGTTTAAAATGGTTAACAAATAATTAAGTTGATTTTAAAATTAAACAAAGGGGCTTTTATCTTTCAAGCGAGATTTATTAATAAGATAAAGTTTTTCAAAAAGGTATTTTAATTCAGCTATAACATCTAGGCTGGGTTTGGGGTGTTACATTTAGTAGTACCAGAGCCAAGCTGTAAAAACTCAACTAGGAAAGGGGCCTTAGCTTTTGGATTTTAAAGTTATTTACAAAACAATTCTGAAGCATTTTGAAGGATTTTTATTGTTTGGTTCACCAAGTCTCCGGCGTCGAACCAAGTAAGTTCTCCTGATACTGAAATCTATTTTAAACTGTTATACTATAGATAGTTACTAGGCTTACTTTAGATGATAGATTATACTGAGACTCATTAGCTAGAGTAAACTGAAAAACTATAGAAAACTAAAACTGTAACGAACCTGCGATTGTGAAAACAACTCTTAACTATTACTGTCATAAAACATCTACTTAATTACCAAAACTATGAGCAAAATTGCATAAAATTTCAAAACCAGATTATACGCGAAGTGATAATGAGCACTAGAAGGGGTGCAAGAGGCCGCGGAAGAGGTCGTGAAAGTGCTAGGGTTGGATCTTCGGCATCAGGTCACATGCCCAATGTTGAGGCGAGAGAAGCATCAACTTCACTGATACCCAATACAGGGTTGTATGATAGAACAGCTGGGGACGACGCATTGTCCCAAGCAATGTAAAGGATTCTAGAAAGTGTCGCTGGGCCCAACACTGGTATTAGTGATCAAGTTAATGTTTTTGCCAAGTGTGGATGGAGCCACATGTTTTAACAATCCCTTTTAACAAGGCTTTTGTAAATGCAGATCTGTCTATGGGCGTAAACTTTGATATCGAATAGGGAGATTAGCAAGGCTTTATCATTTAAGGTTTATTGTTAGGGGATTCGTAGCACGTTTCGTAAACCAGGTGTGTACATACACTATCCTAACTCTATATCAGCAAATCCCAAAATGCCGAAAAGCTGAAAGAACAACAACGGTTACTACACGAGCTGCGAACGCACGTGTGGAAAATCTGATGCGATGTTAGAGGCCACCATGAGCGGACTCATGGGCTGTAGCCGTAATGGGCCATGTTGGGCCAAGTTGGGCCGTACGAGCACAATGGGACCGTAGGCCCTAGATGTGTAAATCTCACCAATAGGTAGGAAAACGTTGGATCGGCCGTGTCACTCACATGGCTCAGATCGAATTCAGACTTGGTAGACCAAAGGGTCATGTAAGCCTATGGGCCTGTTTAAATGGGCTTTGGGCCCAATCGCATTGTTTGTTTGCTAAAGGTTGCACGGTAATACTGAATGCGACACAAAATAGTAATTTCCAGCAGAGCTGACTGTATATTAGGCTTAAGAGCCTTTCAGTACACTTCCTCCAAATGTAATCAACCAAACCCAATGCAATTCAACATACCAACCGTGACATGATATCTCATGATATCAGTGCATATAACCAGTTCAATATACAAGCCCACTATCATCATGCTCAACATATATAAATCAACACTCAATTCACACAATTAGGGTTCTAGGTGACGCTTACGGACCCTACAATTGGTTTATAGTCAACTTGGACAACCTGTGCAACCTTAGCAATCAATTCAGTGAAAATGGGCTCAAATGCCCATGTGGCTTGCTTGTGTTGGCCCACACACCCATGCGGCCCACACGGCCCAAATTTACCTTGGCCGTGTGGATCACACAGCTTGGCCCAAAATCCCACACGCTTGTGTGTTTTGCCCTTTTGGCTTATACGGCCCAAATTAGTCTAGCTCGTGTGTCGCACACGGCCTACCTGACCATTACACGGTTGTATCTAGTGCGCACGACCTGGCCTCGTCCAACACACGCCCGTGTTAGGGTACACGGCTTACAACACGGGCGACTACACGCTCATGTGGCGTTGACAGTGGGGTTTTTCGCTTTTGCCAAAACCTCCTTTTCTGCATTTTCGCTACACACCTATAACATTTTTTATGTCTAATCACTCCCGAGCACTTCCAAACCTAAAATAGAGATACTCTACATCAGTTTAGCGGGTTTTCTAGTGAATTAGATAATCGAAAATGAACAGAGACGTGACTTACCACCAATAAATATGCTCCTGTAACACCGTTAAGCCAAGAAATACCAAACTCACCGGTTAGAGCCTCCTCCTGTGCCATTGATTTGTAGGGGAACTCATTAATAACCAATGGATAAGAATTACTTTAGAGAAGAATAAGGGAACTTATCGGTATCGCAAAATTGCTATCAACGTTGCAAATCAAAGGAAAAAAGGATGGTTTTGAGAGAAAATAGAGATAGTTTCAGTAGCCATTGAGAAAAAGGAAAGATAGATTTCCAAAACAGAAACAGTAAAGATGAAGAGGAAATGGAATCAAAAAGAATTTTTAGGAAAGGAGAGGAGACCCAATTTTTCCCAGAGAGAAACAATTATGAACATAAACTGATAACCCCCAAATCTTTTCCCTTAATTCTCTCTACCAAACTCTCCACTAAATCTACTACTCAGATTTTCAGTCCATCTCAAACTCTCCTAGACGGGAGAGAAAAAATAATGCCCACGCGAAGATTCAAACACAGGACCCCCTTTCACACCAGCACTCCACTTAACCATCAAAACAGTAGGCCCAATCTGTTAATTATTTACCAACTATTAAACTTAAGCCCTCTAGGCCAGGTTAAGGCTTTATTTATACAAATTTTAGAGTTTTCCCCAGTCATGACTTGAACTTTGGACCTCCCACACACACCTAGAACACAGAACCATTGAATCAAGTAGATATTTGTGTCACCCATGCACAAAAAAAAATAAATAAAAATTTTAGGGCGTTACAAATCTACCCTCTAAAAGATAATTTCATCCTCGAAATTTATCTGATCCAAAAAGATGAGGATATTGTTGATGCATCGCATCCTCAGGCTCCCACATGGCCTCCTTAGTGCTATGATTACGCCACAAAACCTTCACCAATGGGATAAACTTCCTTCTCAGAACATTCACGTCACGATCCAGTATCTTTATAGGCACCTTCTCGAAATTCAAGTCTGGCCTAACCTCAATTTCCTCAACAGTGATAATATGCAATGGATCAGAGCGGTAGCGACTCAACATAAAGATGTGAACACATCGTGAATACGGTCCAACTCTAGAGGTAGCTCCAACTAATAAGCGACCGATCCCACTCACTTCAGAATTCAGTAATGCCCGATAAACCTAGAGCTCAACTTGCCCTTGCGATCGAACCTCAGAACCTTCTTCCATGGTGAGACCTTAAGAAATGCGAAGTCCCCTATAGAATACTTAATCTTGCATCTCTTTAGATCATCATAAGATTTTTTCCTGTCCGATGGCACTTTTAGTCAATCCCGAATCAATCTGACCTTATCCTTAGTCTCAGAAATCAATTTAGGACCCAAAACACGTCGTTCACCCAACTCAGTCCAACATAAGGGAGTGCAACACTTACGACCATATAGTGCCTCGTAATGGCAGATAGTCCTCCCAACTTCCTCAAAAATCAATAACACAACTCCTCAACATGTCCTCCAGTATCTGAATCATCCTCTCAGACTGTCCATCAGTTTGAGGATGGAACGCAGTACTGACGTCCAACCTTGAACCTAGATCCTCATGCAACTTCCTCCAAAACCGAGACATGAAGAAAGGATCCCTATCAGAGATGATCAAAACCAATACTTCATGTAGTCTCACTATCTCATAAATATAAAGCTTTGCCAGCTTCTGCAGAGAATAATCCGTATGAACCGGTATAAAGTGGGCAGATTTGATCAATCGATCCATGATGACCCATACTAAATCCTTCTTAGTGGGTGTTCGGGGCAACCTACTTATGAAGTCCATAGTTACACGCTCCCACTTCCAAAGAGGAATCTTAACCGGCTGCAGCAAACTCAAAGGTAACTGATGCTCAGCTTTAACCTGTTAGCAAGTCCGACATATCCCCACAAAATCAGTAACCTCTCGTTTCAGTACTGGCCACCAGTATATCTTACAAAGGTCTCGGTACATTTTATTTTCCCCAGGATGGATAGCATAAGAGCTACTATGCGCCTCTCTCAGTATAAACTTCCTAAAATCAGTGTCATTCAACACACATATCTGTCCATAGAAACACAACACCTCTTCAGAGTTTAACCCAAAATCTATAGTGCTACCATGCTCAATCTATCAGAACTGAGGACCTTACAACTCGTCCTCTAACTGTTTACCCTTAATCTACTCGAAGCTCGGCTAATAAGCTACCATTTAGTAAACATTGCCCTCAAATTAGTCATAGCTCTATGGCTCAGTGCATCGACCACCACATTGGCCTTGCCAGGATGGTACTCAATGGTGCAATCGTAGTCCTTAAGCAGCTAGACCCATATACACTACCTAAGATTCAGCTCCTTCTGAGTAAGGAGATACTTGAGGCTTTTGTGATTAGTGTAGATGATACACTTCTCACCATGCAGATAATGCCTCTAGATTTTTAGTGCAAATACCACAGCGGCCAGCTCCAAATCATGTGTCGGATAGTTCGCCTCATGTGTCTTAAGCTGACGAGACGCATATGCTACCAACTTATCCTCCTGCATCAACACACATCCCAAACCGACATGTGATGCATCACTATAAACCGTGAACTCTTTTCCAAATTCAGGCTATGTCAGAATAGGGAGTCTCGAGCTTCTCAAAACTCTCTTGCTACATATCAGTCCAATTAAAACGACACACCCTTACGTATCAGCTTAGTCAAGGGTGCTGCAATCTATTAAAAAGCCCTCTACAAACCTCTGATAATCACCTGCTAGTCCCAGAAAATGCGGATCTCAGTCACGTTCCTAAGCTGCTTCCACTCCAAGACAGCCTTAATCTTTCGAGGATCAACTAGAATCCCCTCAGCAAAAACCACATGACCCAGAAATGTCACCTCATGCAACCAAAACTCACACTTGCTAAACTTAGCATAGAGCTACTTCTCCCTCAAAGTCTGCAGAACAACCCTAAGGTGCTCCTCAAGCTCATCCTCAGTCCTCGAGTAAACCAGTATATCATTGATGAACACCACCACAAACCGATCCAGATAAGGCTGAAATACTCGGTTCATCAAATCCATGAAAGCTGTCGATGCATTAGTCAGTCCAAATGGCATTACTAGGAATCGTAGTGACCATAACGAGTCTTAAATGCAATCTTATGTATGTCAGCCTCCCTAACCCTCAACTAATGATACCTAGATCGAAGGTCAATCTTAGAGAAAACCCAAGCTCCTCGAAACTGGTCAAACAGATCATCTATCCTCAATAGAGGGTACTTATTCTTAATGGTTAACTTATTCAGTTGTCGATAGTCAATACACATCTGCATGGATCCATCCTTCTTTATAAATAGTACCAGTGCTCCCTACGAAGACACACTAGGGTGGATGAACCCCTGATCCAATAACTCTTGAATCTGAGCCTTTCGCTCCACAAGCTCCTTCGGTGCCATTCGATAGGGAGCGATAGACACTGAAGCTGTACTAAGTAGAAGCT
Source organism: Gossypium arboreum (assembly GCF_025698485.1). NCBI lineage: Eukaryota > Viridiplantae > Streptophyta > Magnoliopsida > Malvales > Malvaceae > Gossypium > Gossypium arboreum. The sequence continues at coordinate 29,766,584 of NC_069073.1, forward strand.
CAATACCAAACTCCACTTCACAATCCAGAGGTAAACCGAGTAGCTCCTCAGGAAAAAGTCTAGAAAATCCTTTACCATTTTGATGTCCTTAATAGAGGAATCCCTAGAATCTAAAACATTTACATAAGCTGTGACACCCCGAATGTGACCCTAGTCGGAGAGTGGTTTCGGGACCACGAAACCGAGTCACAAGAATAATTAAGTGTTATATTCCGTACTTATTGTATGTGGAATTGGTATGCGTAAATATTTCGTGTCTCGATTTTTATTAATTAGGTGCTAAATTATAAGAAAGGACTTAGTAGTGAACTTTGAAAGTACGATAGGGAAATAGGTGATGACTAATTAAAGCATGCATGCAAAATAATGGACTTGCATGTCAAATTCCCCTTTCTACAAGTAATGGCCGGCCATGACAAAGAATATGGGTCAAACATGTCATGAAACATGTTTTGTTGGGCATTAGGGAGAAATAGTAAACAAATAAGCATGGGTAAGAAAAGAATGAAAAAAAAATGTGTGTGAGAGAGTGGCATACCCCATTGCCGTGAGTTGTAGAGAAGGAAAGAAAAAATTTTGTTCATCCTTTCTTTGAGCCAAAACTAAGGAAGAAGGAGGATTTTTGCTTCATGCTTGGTTTGGAAGAGATCTAGAAGGAGATTTGGCTAAGTTTGCATCAAGATTAAGGTATGTATGAGGTTGTGTTGGGAGTTTCATGCATGTTTTGGTTGCTAACTTGATGTGCATGTTAGCCATGGCTCAAATCTTTGGTATGCCATGGAAATGGTATTTGGCCAAAGTTGTTATAGTGATAAAGCCATTGCATGCTAAGTGTGAAGCTTGATGATGATGCATGCAATGATGGATTTTCTACTCATGAGTAAGATTTTGAGTTTCTCTTTGTTTTATCATGATTAAAGTTGAAAAGGAGCATGATTGTCATACTTGGCCATGATGCATTCTTGAGCATGATTCATGCTTCTTGCATGTTAGTTAAAAGTTTGTGTTTTGGATGGCTATGGACACCTTGAAAATTCGGCCATGCTCATATATGCATATATATGATTGCACATTATGTTTGGTTATGAACTAAGTGATGAATATATTGATTTAAAGAAGAAAATGTGGAAGAATGCTTGTGAAATTGCAAGCACAATTCGCCTAGCACACATATAAGTGCTTGATGCTATATTATAAGTTTTGGGCCACAATGTGCAAAGCATAAATTAGTAGATTGCATGCTGTTTTTGTGAGGTATTAAGTGCAAAATTGACCTCAACATGTACATGAATATTCGCCTTGGGTAGCCTATTGAAGGCCTTAGCATTTCCTTGATGCTCAAATAAATTGTATTGAATTGCTTGATGTAGTATAAAATGTGCATGACCATTGTGTATTCAAGCTAAAGAGTGGCCATATGACCATTTAAAATCCTTGTCATATTCGCCATAAGCAAGCACAATGAGGTTTTAATAAATTGAATTTGTTTGAATTAGCTCAAGAGCTAAGAGGGCCACAATTGGACAAGGGAAGGAAAAGGTGATCGAATAGCCGAAAAAGCCATTCGACAACATCCGAGGTAAGTCCTCAAGAAGTGACCTTACTTGAATTATGTGAGATGAAATATGGATGTGTATGATTATTGATTATGTGTGTATGAGTATTTGAATTCCACCGGGCTAAGTCCCGAAGGCGAATATGCTAATGATATTAATTGTGTTTGAGCCTTAGTAACGAAAATGAAATATGTATGTCCAATGATTATTGATGTATGTGTGCATGAGAAATTGAATGATATCCGGGCTAAGCCCGAAGACAATTATGCTGGAAATTATATCCGGGTTAAGACCAAGGCAATTGTGCTAGTGGTTATATCCGGGCTAAGGCCCAAGGCATTCGTATGAAGTTATTCTATCCGGGCTAAGACCAAGGCATTTGTGCACGTGATTATATCCGGTTATATTCAAGAATCTTGGGCTGGAGGTGAGTGTTGGTTGCTGAAATGAATTTAATTAGTACACTCGGACAGCCCAAAGGATAAGGTACGTTATATGTGCATTGGAAAGTCGACGTGTTTGAGCAACATTCGCTCAATCGACTAATGAATTTCAGTTATTGAATTGATTGATGCTTTGCGAACTTATACAATGATGAAGTATGAAGTAAGAATGTGTATTAATGAAATGATGCATTTGGCTATGTGAATGTATTGCTGTAAATTATAGTTCATTATATTCCTTGAGACTTACTAAGCATAAAAATGCTTACCCGTTGCTTTGGCTCTTAGTTTTCTAGATTTCGCCGAGGCAATCGGATTTGGGATCGTTGAAGTGAAGTCATCCACACTATCAAGCCTCCATTTTGGTATAAATTTTGGTTGAACTTGAGATGGCATGTATAGGACTACCTCTTGTTTGTTAAATACGTTGTAATGTAAGTTTGTATGGCCATGCGAAAATGGCTCGAAAAGGGAGCATGAACTTAGACTTATTGTGGGTTGTATGTATATATATTTGGGGTCATGATGTGGCTATGGTTTGGAAATGGGAATGTTGGTCATATGATCAGCCATTGGCATGGTTAAAATGATCATATATGAACCTATGTATGGCAAGATTAGTTGAATCATGGAGACTACCAAATAGGTAAGTCCTACCTTAAAACAGATGCTGCCAGCTGCAGTGGCGTGAATGTGAAAAATCACCATAATTCATAGGAATGGAATCAAATAGTGAATAAGCTATGTAAATGAACCTTGATGAGTCTATTTTCATATGGAAGAAACGAAACGGTCATAGGAGTTACAGGTTAAGAGATATTAAAGCTATTGTGAGACAGGGCCAGAATGGTTTCTGGGTTCCCTGTCGCAACTTTAAAATTCACTATAAATTATCCAAAAGAATTAGGAGATATACCTTATATGTACAGATTCCATTTTGAGTCTAGTTTCATTAGAAACAAACGACACCAGCATTAAAGCCCGGTGCAGAGAGATATTCAAGTTATACCGCGCGAAGGTCAGAGCAGTCGATCCCTGTAACTTGGGTAACTTTAACTAATAAACTGTACCAATTGGCCCGACCAAAATCCTAGAAATAAATCCATGGATGTATATATGAGTCTAAATTCAGGAAAATTTACGAAACCAGTTTCCGAGTTTTGAAACTCGAGATATGATTTTAAGGCGACAGTGACGCAGTTTTCCAGCCTGACTGGAAATGTCAAATTGGTGGGCAAAAACATGTGAACTTGGTTTGTTAACCCTCGGCCCGACACGGCGATGGTCTCGGGTTTGGGGTGTTACAATTTTATTGGTATCGAGCCACGGTTTAGTCGATTCTAGGACTACCGTGATGTGTTTGGGGTCTAGCTATACATGCCATTAAATGATGAATCGATAGTGTGATGAATTCGACAATTTGACTTCATGTTTGTTTATAGCAATGGATCCCGATCCCAACCGAGCGATAGCTGATGATGTGGAGAGTGTGGCGCTGCTCCGCGCAAGGGACAGCGCCATGGACTCTCAACCTATGGCCAGCAATCCTAATGACGAGGCTAAGCAAGCCTTTTATAGTGTGATGAACGAATGGTTTAATCAATACATTCGAACCAACACTACTGTTCCACCACCTCCATTCCCGATTTAATGCAACCCCTCAAGACCTACAATACCTCCGTGATCGACCCAATAAGGTCGTAAGCCCCGATCGATAGGATTCAAAACATGGGGCCACTGAATTTAAGGCTACGGATGATGATGATGCCGAAGCGAGCTGAATTATGGTTAGATAACACTATCCGGGTGCTTGATGAGCTATCTGTACACCGATGAGTGCTTAAAGTGTACCATCTCCTTGCTACGCGAGTCCGCCTACTATTGTGGAGTACTCGACTTGTGGTGCCTAGAGAGCAAGTGACTTGGGAATTCTTTCTAACCGAGTTCAAAAAAGTATATCGATCGAGATTCATCGACCAAAAGCGGAGGGAGTTCCTTGATCTTAAGCAAGGTTCTATGTCCGTTATCGACTACTGAACGAAAGTTTGTGAGGCTTAGCAATGACTGCGAGAATGCATTTCGTCCGAAGCTATTATGTGCAAACGCCGAGGATGGGCTGAATGATGATATAAGGATGTTTGTTGGCATTCTCGAGATACGAGAGTTCGTAGTACTTGTTGAGCGAGCTTGTAAAGTCAAGAGCTTAGAAAGGAGAAACAAAAAGCTGATGTGGGGATTGGAGAATTCGAAGAGGTCCTCGGAAAGTCTCTTCAACAAGCATCGAAGAGATTTCGAGATGATGCGAGCCGGTCTAGAGGCGTTTGGGATTTTCTAGACGAGGACGCGATCGACCCCGTGACCACACGAGTCACCTCGATTGCGGTGGTGGAAATGATCGCCGAGAGAGGACGGAGTGTCCACATTGTGGCAAATGGCATTCGGGAGCTGTTGGTTTCGTGATCGCTCCGCTATAAGTGTGGATCGGCCGACCATTTTATGAAGGATTGCCCGAGGATGCATGAGCAGAATGCAAGTCGAGTGCAAACCCGGTGCTACCATCGCCGAGGTAGGCCACCTAGAAATATGGGCAATGTCGGTGGCGGTCGAGAGGATCTAGAGATGCTACCATCGATCGAGGCTCGTGCTCCTGCTAGGACTTATGCCATACGCGCACGCGAGGATGCTGCCTCTCCAGATGTTATTACCGGTACTTTCACTCTTTTCAATACAAATGTAATTGCTTTGATTGACCCTGGTTCTACTCATTCTTATATATGTGAAACCTTAGCATCCAAAGAAGACTTTGCCCATTGAGTCTCTCGAGTTTGTAATTCGGTGTCAAACCCTTGGGTCATTACGTGCTTGTTAACAAAGTGTGCAAGAAAAGTCCCCTAGTGTTCCGAGGTTCTTGTTTTCCGCGGACTTAATGCTTTTGCCATTCGATGAGTTCGATGTTATTCTTGGTTTGGATTGGTTGACCATGCACGATGCGGTTGTAAATTGCAAGAGCAAGACTATCGATTTGAGGTGCGCGAATAATGAAATAATTCGGGTTGAGTCCACGGACTTAAAGGGGTTGCCAGCTGTAATATCAGCGATGTTGGCCCAGAAATATGTAAGAAAAGGGTGCGAAGCGTACCTTGCGTACGTACTCGATGACAAGGAATCAGAGAAGAAACCCGAATCTGTGCCCGTGGTTTGTGAATACCCGGATGTTTTCCCCGAAGAATTGCCGGGTTTACCACCTGTTCGAGAAATAGAATTTGGCATCGAATTGGTACCTGGTACCACCCCAATTTCGATAGCTCCGTATCGTATGGCACCAACGAATTGAAGGAGTTGAAAACTCTGTTGCAAGAATTGGTGGATAGAGGTTTTGCTCGCCCGAGTTTTTCGCCTTGGGGTGCGCCGGTGTTGTTCGTGAAGAAGAAGGATGGAACCATGCGACTATGCATCGACTATCGTCAGCTTAACAAAGCGACGATAAAGAACAAATATCCGCTGCCACGTATTGATGACTTGTTCGATCAACTCAAGGGAGCCTCGGTGTTCTCGAAAATAGATTTGAGATCGGGCTACTATCAATTGCGAATCCGAGATTGAGACGTGCCCAAGACCGCCTTGAGCGAGATATGGTCACTATGAGTTCTGGTGATGCCGTTTGGGCTCACTAATGCCCTGCGGTATTTATGGATTTAATGAATCGAATCTTTAGACCATATTTGGATCGATTCGTAGTCGTGTTCATTGATGACATCTTGGTCTATTCAAGAAATGAGACCGAACATCTTTGAACACCTGCGGTTAGTCTTTGTAAATTTTACGGGACAAGCAATTATATGCTAAGTTCAGCAAGTGTGAGTTCGTTAAGAGAGGTAAGCTTCTTGGGTCATGTGGTATCAGACGGGTATTCGAGTCGACCGAATAAAATTTCAGCCATACTAAATTGGAAGCCTCAGAAATATTATCGAGGTTCAAGCTTTTTGGGGCTTGCTTACATTACCGACGATTTGTAAAGGCTCTCAACGATAGCCACGCCGATGACGGTTACTCCAAAAGGATGTTAAGTTCGAATGGACGGAGAAATGCCAAAAAGCTTCGATCAATCGAAAACTTATTTGACTGAAGCCCCAATTCTAGTGCAACCCGAGTCCGCAAGGAGTTTGTCATCTATAGCGACGCCTCTCTACTTGGGTTAGGTTGCGTATTAATGCAAGAAGGTCGAGTTGTGGCCTGCGCGCCGAGGCAATTAAAGCCACATGAGAAAAATTATCCGACTCATGATCTCGAATTGGCCGCCATCGTATTCGCCTTAAAGATTTGGCGACATTACTTATTTGGTGAAAGGTGCCATGTATACTCGGATCACAAAAGTCTCAGTATTTGATGACCCAACGAGACTTAAATCTGCGACAAAGACGTTGGCTCGAGTGTTAAAGGATTATGAGCTGATCATTGACTATCACCCGAAAGGCGAATGTAGTTGCGGATGCCTTGAGTCGTAAATCGTTATTCTCTTTACGAGCGATGAATGTGCACTTGTCTATCCGATCCGACAAAGTGTGTTAGTGGCTGAAATGAAAGCCAAACCATTATTGACACACCAAATTCGAGAAGCTCGAAAGTCGATGACGAGTTGGTTGCAAAACGGGCTGCGTGTGTTCGAACAAGGACTCGGAGTTTCAAATCGACGATGACGATTGTTTGAGGTTCAAAAGTCGTCGTGTGTCCCAAAGAATTCGGAACTCATTTCGATAATTCAATGAAGCCCATTGTAGCCGAATGGCAATCCACCCGGGAGTACGAAGATGTACAATGATTTGAAACGTCGATTTTGGTGGCATGGTATGAAGCGAGACATCTCCGACTTTGTTTCAAGATGTTTAATATGTCAACAAGTGAAAGCGGAACATCGGTGCCTTCAGATTACTTCACCAATCACGATACCCGAGTGGAAATGGGATCGAGTCACAATGGACTTTGTATCCGGACCGCCATTGTCGCAAGTAAGAAGGATGCGGTTTGGGTCGTGGTAGATCGATTGACTAAGTCGGCCCACTTTGTCCCCGACGCACGGATTTTTCAATGGACAAATTAGCGGAATTGTACGTTTTCAGTTGTGAAATTACACGGGTGCCTATTTCTATCGTGTCGGATAGAGATCCGAGATTTACCTCGCGGTTTTGGAAAAAGTTGCAAGAAGCTTTGGGTACCAAGTTGCATTTCAAGACCGCCTTCCACCCCCAAACCGATGGTCAATCCGAGCGGTAATTCAGATACTTGAGGATATGTTAAGATGTTGCGTCCTCGAGTTTAGTGGTTCATGGGAACGGTATTTGCCGTTGATTGAATTCGCTTACAACAATAGCTTTCAATCGAGTATTAAGATGGCACCTACGAGGCTTTGTACGGGCGTAAATGCCGTACACCATTGTTTTGGACCGAGCTTGGTGAAAGCAAGATTTTCGGGTGGATTTGATTAGGGATGCCAATGTAAAGTGAAAGTAATCCGTGAAAGTTTGAAGATAGCCTTCGATCGTCGTAAGTCGTGCGCGGATATGAAGCGTAAGGATATCGAGTATCGTGGGTGATAAAGTGTTCCTCAAGGTATCGCCTTGGAAAAAATACTCGTGTTCTACCGTAAGGGCAAGTTGAGCCCGAGGTTCATTGGGCCATATGAGATATCGAGCGAAGTCGGTCCGGTGGCATATCGCTTGATTTTGCCCCGAACTCAAAAGGTTCACGATGTCTTCCACGCTTCGATGCTTCGACGTTATAGATCCGATCCATCGCACGTGATTAGTCCATCGAAATTGAAATTCAAGCTAATATGAGTTATGAGGAAGAACCAATTCGTATCCTATCACGAGAAGTGAAAGAGTTGCGAAACAAGCGGGTTCCGCTAGTGAAAGTGTTATGGCTCAAGCACGGATAGAAGAAGCTACTTGGGAGACCGAGAACTCAATGAGAGAGCGATATCCGAACCTATTTACGGTAAGCTTTTCGGGACGAAAATCTCTTGAGTGGGGAGAGTTGTGACACCGAATGTGACCCTAGTCGGAGAGTGGTTTCGGGACCACGAAACCGAGTCACAAGAATAATTAAGTGTTATATTCCGTACTTATTGTATGTGGAATTGGTATGCGTAAATATTTCGTGTCTCGATTTTTATTAATTAGGTGCTAAATTATAAGAAAGGACTTAGTAGTGAACTTTGAAAGTACGATAGGGAAATAGGTGATGACTAATTAAAGCATGCATGCAAAATAATGGACTTGCATGTCAAATTCCCCTTTCTACAAGTAATGGCCGGCCATGACAAAGAATATGGGTCAAACATGTCATGAAACATGTTTTGTTGGGCATTAGGGAGAAATAGTAAACAAATAAGCATGGGTAAGAAAAGAATGAAAAAAAAATGTGTGTGAGAGAGTGGCATACCCCATTGCCGTGAGTTGTAGAGAAGGAAAGAAAAAATTTTGTTCATCCTTTCTTTGAGCCAAAACTAAGGAAGAAGGAGGATTTTTGCTTCATGCTTGGTTTGGAAGAGATCTAGAAGGAGATTTGGCTAAGTTTGCATCAAGATTAAGGTATGTATGAGGTTGTGTTGGGAGTTTCATGCATGTTTTGGTTGCTAACTTGATGTGCATGTTAGCCATGGCTCAAATCTTTGGTATGCCATGGAAATGGTATTTGGCCAAAGTTGTTATAGTGATAAAGCCATTGCATGCTAAGTGTGAAGCTTGATGATGATGCATGCAATGATGGATTTTCTACTCATGAGTAAGATTTTGAGTTTTCTTTGTTTTATCATGATTAAAGTTGAAAAGGAGCATGATTGTCATACTTGGCCATGATGCATTCTTGAGCATGATTCATGCTTCTTGCATGTTAGTTAAAAGTTTGTGTTTTGGATGGCTATGGACACCTTGAAAATTCGCCATGCTCATATATGCATATATATGATTGCACATTATGTTTGGTTATGAACTAAGTGATGAATATATTGATTTAAAGAAGAAAATGTGGAAGAATGCTTGTGAAATTGCAAGCACAATTGCCTAGCACACATATAAGTGCTTGATGCTATATTATAAGTTTTGGGCCACAATGTGCAAAGCATAAATTAGTAGATTGCATGCTGTTTTTGTGAGGTATTAAGTGCAAAATTGACCTCAACATGTACATGAATATTCGGCCTTGGGTAGCCTATTGAAGGCCTTAGCATTTCCTTGATGCTCAAATAAATTGTATTGAATTGCTTGATGTAGTATAAAATGTGCATGACCATTGTGTATTCAAGCTAAAGAGTGGCCATATGACCATTTAAAATCCTTGTCATATTCGGCCATAAGCAAGCACAATGAGGTTTTAATAAATTGAATTTGTTTGAATTAGCTCAAGAGCTAAGAGGGCCACAATTGGACAAGGGAAGGAAAAGGTGATCGAATAGCGAAAAAGCCATTCGACAACATCCGAGGTAAGTCCTCAAGAAGTGACCTTACTTGAATTATGTGAGATGAAATATGGATGTGTATGATTATTGATTATGTGTGTATGAGTATTTGAATTCCACCGGGCTAAGTCCCAAGGCGAATATGCTAATGATATTAATTGTGTTTGAGCCTTAGTAACGAAAATGAAATATGTATGTCCAATGATTATTGATGTATGTGTGCATGAGAAATTGAATGATATCCGGCTAAGCCCAAGACAATTATGCTGGAAATTATATCCGGTTAAGACCCAAGGCAATTGTGCTAGTGGTTATATCCGGGCTAAGGCCCAAGGCATTCGTATGAAGTTATTCTATCCGGCTAAGACCAAGGCATTTGTGCACGTGATTATATCGGTTATATTCAAGAATCTTGGGCTGGAGGTGAGTGTTGGTTGCTGAAATGAATTTAATTAGTACACTCGGACAGCCCAAAGGATAAGGTACGTTATATGTGCATTGGAAAGTCGACGTGTTTGAGCAACATTCGCTCAATCGACTAATGAATTTCAGTTATTGAATTGATTGATGCTTTGCGAACTTATACAATGATGAAGTATGAAGTAAGAATGTGTATTAATGAAATGATGCATTTGGCTATGTGAATGTATTGCTGTAAATTATAGTTCATTATATTCCTTGAGACTTACTAAGCATAAAAATGCTTACCCGTTGCTTTGGCTCTTAGTTTTCTAGATTTCGCCGAGGCAATCGGATTTGGGATCGTTGAAGTCGAAGTCATCCACACTATCAAGCCTCCATTTTGGTATAAATTTTGGTTGAACTTGAGATGGCATGTATAGGACTACCTCTTGTTTGTTAAATACGTTGTAATGTAAGTTTGTATGGCCATGCGAAAATGGCTCGAAAAGGGAGCATGAACTTAGACTTATTGTGGGTTGTATGTATATATATTTGGGGTCATGATGTGGCTATGGTTTGGAAATGGGAATGTTGGTCATATGATCAGCCATTGGCATGGTTAAAATGATCATATATGAACCTATGTATGGCAAGATTAGTTGAATCATGGAGACTACCAAATAGGTAAGTCCTACCTTAAAACAGATGCTGCCAGCTGCAGTGGCGTGAATGTGAAAAATCACCATAATTCATAGGAATGGAATCAAATAGTGAATAAGCTATGTAAATGAACCTTGATGAGTCTATTTTCATATGGAAGAAACGAAACGGTCATAGGAGTTACAGGTTAAGAGATATTAAAGCTATTGTGAGACAGGGCCAGAATGGTTTCTGGGTTCCCTGTCGCAACTTTAAAAATTCACTATAAATTATCCAAAAGAATTAGGAGATATACCTTATATGTACAGATTCCATTTTGAGTCTAGTTTCATTAGAAACAAACGACACCAGCATTAAAGCCCGGTGCAGAGAGATATTCAAGTTATACCGCGCGAAGGTCAGAGCAGTCGATCCCTGTAACTTGGGTAACTTTAACTAATAAACTGTACCAATTGGCCCGACCAAAATCCTAGAAATAAATCCATGGATGTATATATGAGTCTAAATTCAGGGAAAATTTACGAAACCAGTTTCCGAGTTTTGAAACTCGAGATATGATTTTTAAGGCGACAGTGACGCAGTTTTCCAGCCTGACTGGAAATGTCAAATTGGTGGGCAAAAACATGTGAACTTGGTTTGTTAACCCTCGGGCCCGACACCGGCGATGGTCTCGGGTTTGGGGTGTTACATAAGCCAAGAAAGCCTTACATCCCTTACGTACCAACTTTTCTCCACTAGTGCAAAAATCACATTAGTTAAATAATTCCAACACTCTCCAATCTTGACTACCTCATCATCCTCTCCAATCCTTAATACGACCCTCTTAGTACTGTAGTCCAAGTTAACACGATGCTTGACCAATCAGTCTATCCTTAGAATTAAATCAAACTCCCCAAAATTAACCTCGATCAGATCAGCCAAAAAGATTTCTCTTTGAACCTCTAAAGGCATGTCTCTAAACAGCTTGTTAACCCTTATAGATTGCCCTAATAGACTTAATATAGTAACCTATCTCATAGTGCTCTCAACCAAGATCCCCAAATTTCCAGACACAGTACAGGCTATATAGGAGTGAATGGATCCTATATCTATCAATGTAGTATATGGTACATCAAAAATAAGAAACGTATCACGGTTACGTCCAGAGCATCTCCATCCTCTCGGCGACGAGTAGCATAAACTAGTGCTGGCTGCCTCGCCGTAGTCTATCCGACACTTCTGCCCGGTGCTCCTTGCCCACGGCCCATACCATTACACCTCTGGCCTGACCACGAACCCTTGGTGGCTATTGAACTACCCTCGGTGGCTGTACAGTACCAGTACACAGAGCTTGCATCTGATTAGCCCTCAGTGGACACTCTAATGTGATGTTCCAATGATCCAAATCTCAAGCATGCCCCAGTCCTCTTCCAACACTCGCCCTGATGGCGTCTACCACAATCAATACATGGTTGCAGTCCAGTACCGACAACAAGGGGCCTAACTCTCACCAGCCCATCAACTCTAGCCTTTTTCCTAGGCCTCAGCACTGCACTCGAGGGCTTTGAATCCCTCTTATTCCTACCTCTCTCTATCCCGGTTTTGGTGTTCAACGTTTTTAGCCTCCTCGACAATCTTCGCCTTCTCAACTAGGGCAGAAAAATGCAATTCCCTCTACGGAGCTATCAAAACCCGCAAGTTATCTCTGAGTCCATCCTCAAAGTGGACACATCGCTCGTACTCAGACGCCACCGTACCTCACCCATAGCAGCTCAGTCTTAGAAACTCAACCTCACACTCAGCCACCGATCGATCTCCCTGAGTTAAATTCAGAAACTCCCTCTTATAGGCATAAAATAACTAGCTCCCACATATTTTCCCGGGAAGTCAGTCTTAAAGAACTCCCAGGTCAATTGTTCAGGCAGAGTGCCCTCCTTAATAGTAAACCGCCACTGATATGCCTCATTACGCAGCAGCGAGACTGCACCCTTTAATTTCTTCTCTGGAGTGCAACCTAGATCGTCTATGATCCTCTATGTGGCCTCAATGCAGTCCTCAGCCACATTAGGGGCAACTCTAGTGGCACCCTTGAATAACTCAGCCTCATTGCACTAGAGTCGTTCCGTAATAGACCCTCGACCCGTAGATCCAGTATTGGGCCCAGCGACCCTCTCTAAAATCTTGAGCATAGCCTAGAATAGTGTGTCGCCCCAGCCATGTGATCTTGAGACTCAGTCTCAGTCGCAAGTAAAACTGGCGTCTCACTAGTATCCAAGTTAGGCAAGTTGCTAGAAGATGAAGACCCAGCTCGAGCCCGTCTATGGCCTCTACCACGGCCTTTAGTACCCCATCCGTAAATACCTCATGTGCTCATATCTAATCGAATTATCTGTATTTAGAAATTTTATGAATCAGTTAGCGTTCAATATTTATTAATACATGTTTTATGTAGAACATTATTAATAATTCAGAGTTTGTTTTCGTATATCGCAGTTTCACTACAGTTTTTAGTATACACTAACTAAAATATTTTCAACATAGTATACTACCTATAGTAGTTCAGAATATATTATCAATAGCAATTTCAATTTAAAATAATTCATAGTTCAGAATACTTACAAGAATGGCACTGGAGACTCGATGTACCACTTACTCAGTAAAAGATTTTTAAATCACTTTATAATCAATTCTTCAAAACCAAATTTTAAAACCCAAAATCCACAGTTAAGTTTTGTCATCTGACTCTGATACCACTAAATGTAACACCCCAAACTAGGCCTAGACGCTATGTGTAACACCCCTTACCCGTACCAAGACTGGGACCAAGTACGAGGCGTTACTAGACACATACTCGGACATTTTCAAAAAACACGGGATGTAAAATTTTATTTAAATTTAAAACTAATCAGACAACATTTTAATGTCCTTATTATGGCCTATGGGGCCTAGATATATATTCAGAGCGATCTAAGACTAAACTGAGAACTTACAAAAGTTCATGAAAAACTTTTTAGGTAAAGCCTCACGCGCCCGTGTGGAGGTAATACACACGCTCGTGTGCCTTGCGACACACCTTGTCCCTTACCCAATTGGAATTAATGGAATTTATTTTCTATTTTGAACCTACATAGGTTTCCACACAGCCAAGCACACGCCCGTGTCCAAAAACTCAAGAATTCGGTTTGTGACGTCAGCATGCATTTAGAGGCACACGGTCAAAACACACGCCCGTGTGCTAGGCCGTGCCCTCCACATGGTTGAGACACACGGCCGTGTCTATACCTGTGTGTTTACTACCATGCATTCTGGCTTCAAAATTTAAGGAGCAGGGGACACACGACCACATTACACACCCATGGGGCGATCCGTGTGTCACACACGACTTAGACACAAGCCCGTGTGTCTACCCGTGTGGACCTTATTAGGCTATTTTTCGAGCCTTTGGTCACCCTATAACATCCACTTTTACTTATGGACTCTAACGATAAATAACATGGCCTAATTATACTCCTAAATGGCCTTGATAAACCTCATTGCATCCAAACCTCATCTCATTGGTCTTACACATGACAGGTTATTCCCTTTATATTAAGGATTTCTATACCTTACAACACTTCTAATGTTGGATCATTATTATAACTCATTGCCAATTATGGGCAAGCCATCCCATGTTTATACATATACTACTTATGTGGCTGAATACACATGGTCATATATACACATATTCAAGAATCAATTACATAATTTTGATAACATTTATTCACAAAGCCGAATACACTTAACATGTTCACATACATTTTTCCTTTACTTCATTCAAGACTTACAACAAATATCAAGTATCTCACTTACCTTATTTCAAGTAGAAAATAAACTAATTTATACCTGATCATTTTAGCTCAATTTACACATTCGATCACACTTATCATTGCCCGATGAACCATTCAGAATTGGATAGGACACTCGAGTAATCACACATATCGTACAATGCCAATGTCCCAGACGTGGTCTTACATGTAATCACATATATCGATGCCACTGTCCTAGACAGGGTCTTACTCGCACACATATATTAGAGTCACACACATATATCGATGCTAACGTATAAACATGGTCTTACTCACACACATATATCGATGCCATGGTCTTACTCGCACATCACATATCGGTATCCTATGTCATGAAATATGCCTGCTAGCTATTCTTAAGGTTCATATGGGGTTTTCAGACGTCGTATCTCGGTCGAATCGAACTCACAAACATAGTTGCCAAGCTTGTATACATTCGGCTATTGCATATATATATTCACATATTTCATTTTAGCATATATAGTTCTCATTTGATTAATATTAACAATGTCTATTTGCTTATAAACTTACCTCGGACGATGAAAAATCAAAACAGAACGGCTAGTCGACAACTTTAGTTTTCCCCCGATCCAAATTTGATTTTCTCTTTTATTGATCTAAATTAATATAAATTTAACTTATTTAATCAAATATTCAATCAAATTCATCCAAAAACACATAAATGGGAAAATTACCATTTTACCCCTGATATTTTACACTTTTACAATTTAGTCCAAATTGCAAAAAACACAAAACATGTAAAATTTGCACACATGATGCTTAGGATGAATACTCCTAGTGTTCATAAAAGTCCACACATTTCATTTATTTCACATTTTAGTCCCTTAATTTATTATTTTTGCAATTTAGTCCTAATTACTCAAAATCATCAAAAATTCCAGTACAAAACATGTTAATCTATCCCATATCTTTTTTTTTCTACCATCAAACAAAAAAAATCACAAGCTTTCAACAATGGAATAACTCAAAATATTCACCAAAATTAGAAATTCAAGCATGGGTCTTGTAAATAACTTAGCAACGATCTCAAAAACGTAAAAATTATTAAAAACCGAGCTAAACACATACCTTAATCAAGCTTGACTATGGCCGAAACCTAGCTTCTTTTTCTTTTTCTTTCTTATTTTATGTTACGGTCAAGAGAAAAATACAATGAACATAACTTTAATTTATGTTTTATTATATTATACGTTTACTACTTAATTACTTATTTATCCTTTATAACAAAATATCAAACAATTATAAACAAGGGCACTACTGTCCATAAAACATGAATATGGTTTATTTACAACATAAATGCATCATGAAAAAAAGAATCATCAATTCGGCCCTTTTAAAAATAACCACAAAATTTCATTTTACGCGATTAAGTCCTTTTATTTAATTGAACACTCAAACAACATAATTAAATTACAAAACGTTCACAGATATTAATTCACATAATAAACACAGAAAATAATTTTAAAATATTTTTTTGACTCGGATTCGTAGTTTCAAAACCACTGTTCCGATTAGGGTCTAAATCGGGCTGTTACGCGACTAGCATGGGTATATTTGGATTTGCATGAATTTCTGATTTTGTTTAATAAGGACTAAATTTTAAAAATGTGAAAGTTTAGGGAAAAATGTGTAAAATAGCCCTAATGTGTGTTTTAGATTAAATTGAATAAAGAGATGATTAAATAAGTTGATTTTGAATATATTTAGATCAAGAAAAGCGAAATTTGAATCTGGATCAGGGAAAAACAAAAGTTATTGACTAAACGACTTATTTCATCGTTTCCATATTCGAGGTAAGTTCACATGTAATAAGCATTGTTATAGTTATGCTTTAAATGCTTTGATATTGCATAAATTGTGTATAGGAGACTATAGTTATATTTCATGAGAATTTGGCTATGTATGGCACTTAATGTGCGATTCGGGATAGTTTCGGCTATGTATGGCACTTAGTGTGTGATTTGAGATAGCTTTGGCTATGTATGGTACTTAGTGTGTGATTCGAGATAGCTTCGGCTATGTATGGCACTTAGTATGCGAGATTAAAATAGCTTCGGCTATGTATTGGCACTTAGTGTGTGAAAATTTGAGTATTCGACATTTTTTCATTTGGGTATAAGTTTGTTACGTATTGGCTCAGGTAGGTATATGAATCATATAAGCTTTAAATTGAAGAAGTTATGAAGTTTGCTTATAAGTATATGATTAAGCATGTGGAAGGTTTGTTAGTATTTATGAATTACGAATTAACAAGTTCAAATTGATAAATTGTGTAGTTATGATTAGTTGAATTTATTTTATACGAGCTTACTATGCTATAAAGCTTACTTTGTTTATTTATCCCATGTTTTATAGTGATTTCAAAGCCAGCTCGAATTCGAGGATCGTCAGAGACTACGTCACACTACCCAACCATCACTTTGGTACTTTTAAGTTTATGGTTTGGTGATATGGCATGTATAGAATTATGGTCATTTTGATATGTATCTTGTAGTGAATTTTGCCATTTGAGATGGTTTATGAATGGTTATGTTTTGGTTTGTATATATAGACATGAGACTTGGCTTAATTTGGCAAATTGATTATGTATATATATAAGTGTGTGTATGGTTTATATTGAGTGATTGAGGTTGGCTTTCAATGTTATTGATTGTTGGTATTATAGATGTCAAATGGTTGATAATTGAGAAGCTACGTGCTTGTGTATAGATGTTTGAAGATGCATGTTTGGAAAATGTTTCATTGATGATTTAAATGAGTAAAACATGGGATTGTGGAATGACGAAAATGTGCAAGTGTACACAATCGCAACAGGTAATAAAGTGACAAGTAAATGTCGAGTTATCGTACCCACAAGGACAGTGAAAAGAATTATTTATGAATGCAATTTAAAACACTTTGAGGAAAGAAATATTTTGTTTTGAAAAGGGTGATTAAAAAAATATTTTAAACTAAATAAAAATAAAAGTTCTAATGCACGATTAATGCACGATTTCAAAATATGATTTAATCAAGATGACAAAATTGTGTAGGATTAATTACATTTCTTTAACTTGGAATTATTAAACTCATGTTTATGTTGTTATGAATAAATTCACGGCAACTTGGTAATTTACTAACTTATGAACATACTCACCTACATAAATCCATTCATCTCTTAACATATCCCTATGTTAATTCAATCGATTAAACAGATTCTAATAAGCAAACATGTTATTGCACATACATAGTCATTAAATTGAACTAATCTCTTGCATATTCCTATGTCAATTCAAACAATTAATTAAATCTAATAAGCACATAAAAGACTATGTGAGGTAACAAGGTATCCTTACCTTGAAACAGTTTAATCACAATAATCTTGCAAGTTATGCAAGGCAAATGTATCGCCAGATACAATGCTATTTTAACCTTTAGCTACGTTAGAAGAATAAACATGCACTGATTAAGTATTGTTTCAATTAATTACAATTTCAATCCATTTAAATAATTAATTCATTAGTTCCCTCACAATTATAATGCAAGAATAACTTGGCATGATTTTACTTAATCAAGCATTTTACCAAGGCCTATAATAGCATAAACACAATTTTAATAATTTAAGAGGATGAAATGCAGTCAACCCAATACAAATTAAATTCAAGCTAAACTGATTAAATTAACCATTCCAACAACATAAATATTCATAGATATGTTCATCACAAAAACAACAAAATTAAAGAGATAGGGAACAAGAATCAAATCCGGTGTTTTTCCGTGGCTTAACTAGGTTGCCCCGTTCTTCCTTCTTTGTTGTCCTCACTGATCAAAGCTACTATAAACACTCAATTTTCGCTCCAAAATGGCTGAAGAAGATCCCTTTCTCAAGAGGAGAGATCGGCAAAAGAGCAAGGAACTTTGAATGGGAAAATGAGAGAAAAAGTGAAAAAGGAGAAAAGAATTGTGAGAGAAGAGATGTGAATGAGGGATGTGTTGAATGATCAGCCAAGGGGGGTTTTTATAGCTGAATGTGGCAGATGAAATTTTCTAAAAATATCAGCCAAAGAGCCACCCCTTGGCCCGCCTCCCATGTGGCAAAGTTGATGGCTTCAACTTTGCTAAATATGGCTTGGGGCAAATCTACAAAGCCACTATTTGTGGAGGGGTTTAGTTGCAATTTGAACAAGTCTTCAAGGGCCTCTTTGTAAGCTTAAATAATCAGCTAATGAGCTGAATTGGGTCAGCACTTGGACGGTTTTGGGCTGTCCTTTTCTTGGCCGGTTTAGTTTACTCAATTCGGTTCAATCGGACCACTTTTCCATTATTAATTAATAATAATTTATTAACCCAAATTAACTTGGATATAAATTAAAATTAATTATATTATGAATTGATACACATAATTTTGGACTTTTTTAGGCTGGAAATTAATTTTCCTTGGTACTTCAAATTGCTTCTCGATTTTGTGCTTCTAGCAGTGTCTGCCAAGCCATTTTTCGCCCTTTTTGTAATTCTGTCAAAAATAACCAAAATTAATCAAAATTAATTATAAAATTAATTAAAATTCAACATGTTCATAATTTAAGTACAATTTAATTATTTTCTAATAATTAATTATTTTTCGATAAGAATTTAACCGAATTCGCATGAATTTAAGTTAAAAAGAGTATGAAAAAGTATGTACATTTTTGTGTTTCCAAATAGTAAGCATTCTAGTTGCTGGAATTGAAATGGTATGTTTTACTCTTGATTTTTGTTGAATTGGATGACCATTTATGCTAAGAGTGAGTACCATTTGAATTGTGTAGGTATGCACAAAAATTGGGTGGCAAAATGGCTTGGTAAATAGCTTATTTTTTTCCACACAGGCATAGACACAAGCGTGTCTCTCAGCCGTGTGTGACACACGGTCATGTTACACGGTCGTGTGTCCCCTAAAGTTGAAATTGAAATGAAGTTAGTATGCTCCACACGGTCTCACACACGGGCGTGTGATCGGCCATTTGGTATAAGTCATTATACTCCTTAATTTGCACAAGGTCTAGCACACAGGCGTGTGACTTGGCCATGTTGCATAAGCCAGTATACCCTACAGGTTTGGCACGGCCTAGCATACGGCCTGGCACACAGACACGTATGGCCATTTTTACGGCGCACGGGCTATCCACACGGTCGTAAGCTCACTTGTTTGGGCATGGGGTAGGACACGGGTTGGGACACGGCCATGTACTCCCATTTTGGATGTCTAGACGGCTAGTGACACGGGCGTGTTTGATGGCCATGTGAGACACACAGCTTGGCCACACTAGCGTGTGTCCCCTATTTCAAGAAAAATTTTCCAAATTTACGAAAGTTTATTATGAAATTGAAGTTCTAATTTCATATTAAGGTTGTTTTATTAAGTCATTTTGATAGAAAATGGTATTTAGGACCTAATTGTGAAAAAGTTATGAATTAAATGTTAGTGTTGAAATTCAGAATATAAAAGGTTGTGAAATAATTTATAATGATAAAATAAAATGTTAATTGAGAAAAAAAATTAGTTCAATTGATGGGTGAAATGAGCAGGGACTAAATTGTAAAAACTGTAAATTTTGGGGTAAAAGTGCAATTTCGAAATTTGAACAGCATAAATTGTGAAGTGAACTAGAAGTCAAATAAATGCTAATGAGTAGAAATACTTTATATTATAGATCAAGAATCCAAAGAAGAACGAGAAAAAGAAAAAGTTGCGGAATAGCCCCTAAATTTCAATATCTTCTACAAATCAGCCAGGTAAGTTCATATGTAAATGTTGGTAACATAGTTATTATTTTAAATATTTTTATGTTATTTAAATGATATGATAATTATTATGAAATATTATACTCGTGATAATTGTTTGATAATATGTCAAATTATGTGATATACTTGGAAAATGTGAAATACTACCGAGTATCGGTATCAGCATTCCGTAGGAGATGGTTAAGACACATGATTGGGAAAAAGGTCCCGTTGAACCTTAGGAATGGATTAGGATACAGGTGACATGTCACTAGGATATTTGGGCATCTGAACTCGTTGAGTTGAGTCTGAGTTCACTTATGGATGCGAATGTCCGAACTCGTTGAGTTGAGTCCGAGTTCGAGAGATGTAACTAGGCATCCGAGCTCGTTGAGTTGAGTCCGAGTTCACTTATAGATGCGAACGCCTGAGCTTGTTGAGTTGAGTCCGAGTTCGCTTATGGGCGGGTTACATGGTAGCTTGGCTACATATGTGGCACTTAAGTGCAAACTTTCCATGTATAGGAATTATATTCCGATGTGTTCAACGGGTAAAATTCTACTCAAATGGAGGAATACTAGAGATGAAAGGGACGTATTGTTAAGTGTCGTGAAATGAATACTTTGAACAGGGTTGTACTTAACCCTCGGGTTGAAAACTCGACATAACAACAATATGGTAAGATTGTAAATGAAAATGTGATATGAATGTTTCGGTGATGATTATGAAAATGATGTTTTATGTTTGTTTATATAGTTGCATTACTTGCTATTTGCATGTGAACTTACTAAGCATTTATGCTTACTCCCTCCTTTTCATTCCTTGTAGTTTTGACAAGCCAGCTCGGAAATCAGGAACGGTCGGAGGCTCGCTCACACTATCCGTGTATCATCTTGGTATAACGGTTTTTATATTTTGAGCATGGCATGTATAGCATTATAATCATTTTGTGTATATAGTCTTAAGATATGGTTATTGAGTGGTATGGAAATGCTTGATAATGATTAGCTGTTGGAATGGCTAATCAAGGACATATTTGGTGTTATGTATGCCTAAATGCTAGTTATTCCATGGAAATCATTAAATAGGTAAAATTTACCATAAAATATATTAAGACAGCAGCAGTGACGTGAGTTTGAAAAATCATTAAAAATAGTAGAGGTATAATTAGATGATGCATAAAATATGGAATTAAATAATTATGAGTCTATTTTCATATGAATGGAACAAAACAGGTGTATGAGTTATATTTTATGAGATGTTTAAATTTTTCTGAAATAGGGCCAGAGCGATTTCTGGATCCCCTGTTTTGACTTTGGAAATTCACCATAAATTTTACAAAGATAATTAGAAGTAATGCTTTATATGTACAGATTCATTATTGAGTCTAGTTTTATTAGAAACAAATGCCATAGTCATTGAAACTCTGTACAGGGAGATATCTGATTCATAATACACAGAGGTCAGAGCAGTCAAACCCTGAAACAGGGGATACTTTAACTAATAAACTGTACTAATTGGCCTGACCAAAAATTCTAGAAAAACATTAGTAAATATATATATGAGTCTAGTTTAAGAAACAATTTATGGAATTTGATTTCGAGTTTTATAACTCGAGATATGAATTTTTAAGCAACTGTGATGCAGTTGGACAGCTTGTCTGAATTTGTTAAAGTGCTCAAATAAGTTTAGTAATGCCTCGTGCTCGACTCCGGCTACGGTCTCGGGTAAGGGGCGTTACAGTAATTTCATTATAAATGTATGCTATATGCTTTGATATTGCATAAACTGTGGTTATGAGATTACAGCTGATGATTTAATTGTAAATATGACTCTAGGGATATGTTCGACGATGAAATCGACAAGTGAAACTTCCCGGTTGAACCTTTGGAATAGTTTAGGATGCTAGTGACATGTCATTAGATTATTGTGCTGGCTTCGAGCTATAACATCAACACTTCAGGTGTGAATGATACCTTGATTTGGCTACGAGCCATGGTATAGTACTTATCGATTGTGATCCTTAAGTATCCTACTTCTCTTCCGAATGGTTTAACAGGTAAACGAATGATGTGGTTGAGAAAGAGGTTAGTATGAGGTAACACAGGTACGTACGGAGCCTATTCGAGTATTAAATAGAGAAAGTTAAATGAGATGGTACTTAATCATGTTTTCAGACATGAGAAAGGTTTGTGTTTAATGTGGTTATGATTTGGTAATGTGTAATTCCTTGAATTACAGTTATTTTATGAATTGAGTTATTCACTTACGAACTTACTAAGCTATGAAGCTTACTTTGTGTTATTTTTCTATGTTTTATAGTGAATCAGAGTTTGCTCGAATCCATGAGTCGTCGGGAACATCATTGCATTATCAAACACCTAAGTTGGTACTTTTGAGTTGTGTATATATGGTATATGGCATGTATAGGCTAGTTGTGATACTTTGGTTGTGAATATAGCCATGAGAGTTGACTTGTAAATGTATATGTTTGTTTTGTATGTTTACCCATGAGTGATGGCGTATTTTGGTATGTTTTGGTTTAAATGTGGTTATGGTTTCATAGTTGCTCAAATGGTTATATTTTGAGTTCAGTAAATAATCTATATTGTGTGATTGAAGTTGTTAACTTGAGAAGTTATATGCTTGTGAAATAATGCTTGATGATATAATTGTTTGAATAGGTAATTGGCATTGACTTGAGTATTGATTTTGTTGAAATGGATATGGTATGAATTGTGTATATTGATGATGATTTTGGCTGCCTATTGTATGATGAATTGGTACCATTTTGATTGTTTAGGTAAAGCATGAATAAGGGTGGCAAATTGGTCTTGGAAATGGCCTATTTTTGTCCACACAGGTAGAGACAAGGGCGTGTGTCTCAGCCGTCTGCGACACACGATCATGCTACACGACCGTGTATCCCCTGGTGTTGAAATTAATTTGAAGTTGGTATGCTCCACAGGGTCTCACACAAAGGCGTGTGACCAGTCATGTGGTACAAGTCAGTATACCCTTTAAATGGCACACAGCCTAACATACCGGCATGTGACTTGGCTGTGTTGCATAAGTCAGTGTACCCTAAAGGATTGGCACGGCCTAGTACACGGCCTAGCACACGGGTGTGTGTGGCCACTTCGAAGGGCACACAGGCTAGACATACGAGCGTGTAATCAGCCGTGTGACCCAAGTTAGTATGTATGCCCTGTTTTCACATGGCCTGTTACACGGGCGTGTGACCCTTACATGTTTGAAATTTTTCTAGGTTTCCAAAATTTTCATAAGTTATCGGTTTAGTCCCAAACCAATTCTAAAGCATGTTTTTGGCCTTATAGGCCCTTATAAGGGACAATGCGATTGTGTTGAATGGTATTTGAATATGAATGTAGAAATGTATGAGTTATGTTTGATAAATGACATGTATTGATCGGTAATACCTCGTAACTCTATTCTGACAGTGAATACGGGTGAAGGGTGTTAATTTTATTGGTATCAGAGTTACGGTTTAGTCTAGGACTAAGGTAGCATATGTGAGAGTCTAGCTATACATGTCATATATATACCTTGCGATAGTGTGACGATTCCTAACAGCTTAAATTGTGTTTTCGTATAGTAATTGATCCTGAAAGAGCTGTAGCTGACGATGTAGAGAGTAACGTGCCTACTCCAACTCAAAGAGTAGCACTATCTGACTCTAGGCCTATATCAAGTAGCCATGAGGGAGAGACTAAAGAAGCCTTCTTCCCAATGATGAACGAGTGGTTCACAAAGTTTGTTCGAACGAATCTAGCTACTCAAAAACTCCACCTGTTCCTCAACAAATCCTTGTTATTCCTCAAGTTATAGATCCGATACGATTGACCAAGCCATCAATAGATAACATTTGGAAACATGGGGATGAAGAGTTTTAGGCTACTGTTGATGATGTTGTGGTGAGAGCTGAGTTTTGGTATTCGAGTATTTGATGAATTATCTTGCACTTTTGATGAATGTATCAAATGTGTTGTATCTTTAATGAGAGATAATACGTACCATTGGTGGAAAATTGATATATGTGGTTCCTAAAGAAGGGATTACTTGGGATTTTTTCCAATCTGAATTTTGAAAGAAGTATAATAGTCAAAGATTTCTCGATCAGAAGCATAATGAGTTTCTAAAGTTGAAACAAGGTCAGATGATTGTCATTGAGTAAGAAAGAGAATTCGTACGTTTAAGCAAGTATGCTTGAGAGTACGTGTCTACTGAGGAAATTATGTGTAAACGGTTCGTTGACGGGCTAAATGAAGATATAAAACTATTAGTCAAGATGCTTGAATTGAAAGAATTTTTCGTTCTAGTTGAAAAGGCTTGTAAAGCCGAGGATCTTAACATACAAAAGAGAAAAGTAGATTCAGAAGCTAGAGACTCGAGAAAAAGATCAATGAATAAGCCATATCAATCTTCATCAAAGAAATCTAGAGATTTGTATACTCACCCAAATGCTTCAAATGAATATTTAAACAAAGATAGTAGAAAACAAAACTCTAGTTCTAAAGCTCAAGTTACATCAGTAGCTAGTGTTGGCAGTGTAAGAGACAATAAAATCGAATGTCAGCATTGTGGAAGACAACATTTTGGAGAAAGTTGGAATAAAGGTAATAAAGCTTGTTTCAAATGTGGCTCTCCACAACATTTCACTTAAGACTGTTCTGATATGTGTGAGAAAGATAGACCTCAGAATGTGAGACCGAGTAATACGTCGAATAGAGGAAGACCACCAAGAAATACTGGGAATATGAATGGTAGTCGAGGGGTGACGAAAGACTCTACTGTGAGATCTGAGGCCAGAGCACCTGTCCCAACTTATGTTATTTGTGAACGAGAGGAAGCATCATTGCCAGATGTTATCATAGTACTTTCACTCTCTATGATACAAATGTGATTGCATTGATAGATCTGGGATCAACTCATTCATACATATGCATGATTTTAGTATTTAGTAAGACTTTGCCTGTAGAGTCTACATAATTTGTGATTAGAGTTTCAAACACCTTAGGCAAATGTGTTTTGGTTGATAATGTCTACAAGAATTGTCTGTTAATGTATTGGGATTTTTGTTTTTCGGCTAATCTAATGTTGTTGCCATTCGACGAATTTAATGTGATTTTGGGTATAGGTTGGCTAACGATGCTTAGTGCTATAGTGAATTGTAGATGAAAGACAATTGAACTGAAGTGTCAGACTAATAAGACTATTAGAATTGAATCTGATAATCAGAACAATTTTCCAGTTGTAATATCGTCTATGTTAGCTCAGAGATTTATAAAAAAGGAGTGTGAAGCTTATCTTACTTATGTGCTTGATACGAAAGTGACAGAAGCAAAGATTGAATTAGTACCATTTGTGTGCAAATATCCATATGAATTTCCTGAAGAGTTACCGAGTTTACCACCTATCAGAGAAGTTGAATTTGGTATTGAATTAGTACCGGGGACAACACCGATATTGATAGCTCCATAGAGAATGGCCCCGATAGAGTTAAAAGAATTGAAAGCTCAGTTCCAAGAGTTAACAGATAAAGGTTTTGCTAGACCGAGTTTCTCTCCCTCGGGTGCACTGGTGTTATTTGTGAAAATAAAAGATGGCACGATGAGAATGTGTATTAACTACATGCAGCTGAATAAAGTGACTATAAATAACTAATACCCTCTACCACTGATTGATGATTTGTTTGATTAGTTATAATAGGCAACAGTGTTTTTGAAAATCGGTTTGAGATTGGGTTATTACCAGTTGCAAGTGAAAAACTCAGATGTGCTAAAGACTTCATTTAGAACAAGGTACGGACACTAGGAATTTCTTGTTATACCTTTCGGATTAACAAATGCACCTGTTGTTTTTATGGACTTGATGAATCAGTTTTTAACCCGTACTTAGACATATTCGTAGTTGTGTTTATTGATGATATTCTGATTTACTCTCGTAATGAATTTGAGCATGCTAAGCATTTGAGAATCGTGTTACAAATTTTGAGAGATAAACAATTGTTTGCAAAGTTTAGAAAATGTGAATTTTGGCTAAAAGAGGTTGGTTTTCTGGACATATAGTTTCAGCCGTGGGTATCCGAGTAGACCAAGCAAAATTTTTGGGATTATAGATTAGAAGCCTCCGAGAAATATAACTGATGTCTGTAGTTTTCTGGGGCTAGCCGGCTATTATAGACGATTTGTGAAAGGCTTCTCGATGATTGCTACTCCAATGACGCTATTGCTTCAAAAATATGTTAGATTTGAGTGGTTAGAAAAGTGTCAGCAGAGTTTTGAACAGTTGAAGGCATTGTTGACAGAGGCACCCGTGTTAGTTCAACCAGAGTCAGGTAAAGAATTTGTAATTTTCAGTGATGCATCGTTAAATGGCCTGGGTTGTGCTTTGATGTAGGAAGGTAAAGTTGTATCTTATGCCTCGAGACAGTTGAAGCCGCACAAAAAGAATTATCTGACACACGATCTAAAATTGGTCGTGATAGTTTTTGCATTTAAAATTTGGCGCCATTACTTGTTTGGTGAGAAATTCCATATTTATACTGATCACAAAAGCTTGAAATATCTTATGACTCAGAGTGATTTGAACTTGCAACAACGGAGATGGTTAGAATTGCTGAAAGACTGTGAATTGATAATTGAATATTATCCGGGAAAAGCAAATATAGTTGCTAATGCATTGAGCTGAAAGTCCTTATTTGCTTTGCATGCTTTGCATGCTTTGAGCACACAATTAGTATTATCTAATGATGGTTTGGTAGTAGCCGAGTTGAAAGCGAGATTGTTATTTCTACAACAGATTTGTGAGGCTAAAAAATTTGATAATGAATTGCAAGCAAAATGAGCTCAGTGTGAATCGACTTTTGATTTAGAGTTTTGAATAGGGCCTGATGACTGTTTGATGTTTCATGATAGAATATGTGTACCAAGAATTTCTGAGCTTATTCAGAGAATTCTAAATGAAGCACACAGTAGTTGTTCATCAGTGCATCCGAGAAACACGAAAATTTATAACTATTTGAAATAGCATTACTGGCGGCATAGCATGAAATGAGATATCTCAGAATTTGTTTCGAAATGTTTGATATGTCAACAAGTCAAAGCTGAGCATTGAGTGTCGTCAGGTTCATTACAGCCTATTATGGTTCCCGAGTGGAAGTGGGATCGAGTAACAATGAATTTTGTATTTGGTTTACCCTTATCTCTAAGAAAGAAAGATATGATCTACGTTGTTGTTGATAGATTGATGAAATCGACTCATTTCATTCCTGTACGTACGGATTATTCACTTGATAAATTGGCTGAGATGTATATTGAAGAGATTATTCGATTGCACGAAGTGCCACTATCTATTGTTTCAGATAGATTGCAATTTTCAAAGAAATTGCAAGAACTTTAAGTACAAAGCTACATTTTAGCACTACGTTTCACTAGCAAACGGATGGTCAATCTGAATGAGTTATTCAGATACTTGAGGATATGTTGCGGTGTTGCATTCTTGAGTTTGAAGGTAGCTGGGAGAAATATCTATCGCTAATTAAGTTTGCTTACGATAATAGCTTTCAATCGAGTATTAAAATGGCACAGTACGAAGCTTTATACAGTCGTAAATGTCAAACACCATTGTACTAGAGTGATCTCAGCGAAAACAAGATTCACGGGGTTGATTTGATCAATGAGACTGAAGAAAAAGTGAAAGTAATTTGCGATATTTGGGTCAACAGAAATAGTACGCAGACTTGAAATGAAAATATATTGAGTTTCATATCGCGGATAAAGCGTTCTTGAAAGTATCACAGTCGAAAAAGATATTGTGGTTTGGTCGAAAAGGGAAATTGAGTACGCGATTCATCGGACCATATAAGATTATTGAACAAATCGGGCCAGTTGCTTATCAACAATCTTTACCATCTGAGTTATAGAAAATACATAGTGTTTCATGTGTCGATGCTTTGACAATATCGATCCAACACTTCACTTGTCATTTCCCCGACTGAGGTTGAAATTCAGTCAGATATTTCGTATGCAGAAGAATTGATTCGAATTTTAGCTAGTGAGATAAAATAACTGAGAAATAAAAGAATCGCATTAGTGAAAGGATTAAGGCATCGACACGGTGTTGAAGAAGCTACATGGGAACCCGAGGATGCTATGAGAAAGCACTACCTTAACCTATTCACTGGTATGATTTTGGGGGATGAAAATCCCTAAAGGGGAGTGTGACAGCCCAAAATTGACCCTAGTCGGAATGTGGTTTCGGGACCACAAAACCGAGGCATAAAAATAATTTAAAATTTATTTTGATGCCTATAATATGTGTGTGCTCATGTGTGACATTTCTTGATGATTGATTTAGTGTTATAAAGGTGAATTTCACTAGAAGGGACTCAGTAGTGAACTTTGAAAGTACGATAGGAAATGTGTGATGACTAATTAAAGCATGCATGCAAAACAATGGACTTGCATGTCAAATTCCCTTTTATAGCTAGTGGCGGCCATGACAAGGAATTATGGGCAAAAATCATGTCATGAAACATGTTTGGTAAGTGGGTTATGTTTGAATGAATAGAATAAGGAGTATGGAATAAAAAAAAATATGTGTGTGAAGGCTCCTTTCCCCCATTGCCGTGTAACTAAGAAAGAAAAACAAAAAATTGTTCATCTTTTCCTCCTTCTTTTGGCCGAAAATTCTAAGAGGAAGAAGAGATTTTTGCTTCATTTTCTTTGTTTAGAAGAGATCTAGAAGGAGATTTGGCTAAACTTGCATCAAGATTAAGGTATGTATGAGGTTGTGTTATGAGTTTCATGCATGTTTTATTTGCTAACTTGATGTTCATGTTAGCCATGGTTCAAATCCTTGTTATGACATGGAAATGGTCTTTGGCCAAAGTTGTTATTGTGTTAAAGCCATTGCATGCTAAATGTGAAGCTTGCTAATGATGCATGCAATGATGGATTGTCTACTCTTGAAATTTCTTTGTAGCAATCTTGAGTAAGACATTGAGTTTTCTTTTGTTTAACCATGACCGAAGTTGAAAGGGCATGGTTGTGATGTATTCGACCATGAAGCATTCATGAGCATGGTTTATGCTTCTTGCATGTTAGTTAAAATTTGTGCTTTGGATGGTTATGGACACCTTGAAATTGCCTTGCACCTATCGTGTATATATGTTTGCACATGATATTTTGGTGATGAAGAAAGTGATAAATATGTTTGTTTAAAGATGAAATTTGTTGAAGAATGTTGTGAAATTTGCATGTACATTCGGCCTAGTACATGTATAGGGTGAAAACCTTGAAATTATTTTTGATTTTGTGTATTTATGACCATGTATAATCGGCCACATGAGTAATTTGAGCACTTGATGTTATGTTAAAATTCTTGAGCTTAAATATATGGATGTATGTATATGTGGCCATATAATGGCGTTTTGGTTCAAAGGTTGAATGATAAATTATAATAAAGTGAGATGATATGAGATGCCGAATGTGATTGACTAGTAAACATTATTGAGAAAATATTGAATACTTCTACTTGTATTCGTTAAGCTCAAGAGCAAAGGGAGCTAAATCCGATAAAGGGAAGGAAAAAGTGATCGAATAGCCGTTGAAGCCGTTCGACAACATCCGAGGTAAGTCCTCAAGAAATGACCCTACTCGAATTATGTGAAATGAAATATGGATGTGTAATGATTATTGATTTATGTGTGTATGAGTATTTGAATGATACCCGGGCTAAGTCCCAAGGCGATTATGCAAGTGATATGTTTGTGTTTGAGCCTTAGTAACGAAAATGAAACATGGATGTGTAATGATTATTGATGTATGTGTGCATGAGCAATTGAATGATATCCGGGCTAAGTCCCAAGACATTTATGCTAGTAATTATATCCGGTTAAGATCCGAAGGCCATTGTGCTAGTGACTACATTGGGCTAAGACCCAAAGGCATTCGTGCAAGTTGTTAAATCAGGGCTAATACCAAGGCATTTGTGCAAGTCGTTCTATTCGGGCTAAGACCCGAAGGCATTCGTGCATGTGGTTATATCCGGTTGTATTCCGAAGAAGCTTGGGCTGGAGGTGAGCGTTGGTTGCTGTAATAAATTTAATTAGTACGCTCGAAAAGTCCAAAGGATAAGGTATGTTTATATGTGCATTGAAAAAGTCGATATGTTTGAGTAACATTCGCTCAATCGACTAACGAGTTTTCAGCTATTGAATTGGTTGATATCTTGTGAAAGTATATAATGATGAAGTGTGAAGTAAGTATGATTATGTGAATGTGTATTAATGAAATGATTCATTTGGCTATGTGAATGTAATGCTTTAGTTAAAACTGATTTTATTGCTTGAGACTTACTAAGCATAAAAAATGCTTACCCGTTGCTTTGGCTCTCTGTTTTATAGATTTTGCTCGTTAGCGATCGGATTCGGGATCATTAAAGTCAAGTCATCTACACTATCAAAGCCTCCATTTTGGGTATAATTTTGGTTGAACTTTGAAATGGCATGTATAGGACTACCCTATTGTAGAAGGTCATGTACCTTTCGGTTTTATGTAAGCTTGGATAGCCATGTGAAAATGGCTTATATACGTTGTTAGTATGATTCTATAATCGTTTGCATGATGATCATTATGGGGTATGGAATGGTTTTGAAAATATTAGCCATTGGAATGGTTAATCATGATCACACTTGTGCTATGTATGCAAAAAGGGCCAATTGAATCGTGGAAATCATGAAATAGGTAAAGGTTACCTTGAAAACAGATGCTGGCAGCAGCAGTGGTGTGGTTTTGAAAAATCACCAAAATTTGTAGGAATGGTATTAAATAGTGAATAAGTTAAGTAAATGAACCTTGATGAGTCTACTTTCATATGGAAGAAACGAAACGGTCATAGGAGTTACATGTTAAGAGATATTAAAGTTATTGTGAGACAGGGCCAGAACGGTTTCTGGGTCCCCTGTTGCGACTTTAAAAATTTGCTATAAATTATTCAGAAAGGATTATAAGTCATGCCTTATATGTACAGATTCCATTTTGAGTCTAGTTTGATTAGAAATAAACGGTACCAGTATTAAAGCCCTGTACAGAGAGATATTCAAGTTGAAACGCGCAAAGGTCAGAGCAGTCAATCCCTGTAACATGGGTGACTTTAACTAATAAATTGTACCAATTGGCCCGACCAAAAATTCTAGAAATAAATCCACGGAAGGATATATGAGTCTAAATTCAGGGAAAATTTACTGAATCAGTTTCTGAGTTTTGAAACTCGAGATATGATTTTTAATGCGACAGTGACGCAGTTTTCCAGCCTGTCTGGAAATGCCAAATTGGTCGGTGCTTTAAGAGGATTTAGCTCGTTAACCCTCGCGTCCGACACCGGCGATGGTCTCGGGTTCGGGTGTTACAATTTTATTGGTATCGAGCTACGGTTTAGTCGATTCTAGGACTACCGTGATATGTTTGGGGTCTAGCTATACATGTCATTAAATGATGAATTGATAGTGTGGTGATTTCGACAATTTGACTTTGTGTTTGTTTATAGCAATGGATCCCGATCCCAACCGAGCAATAGCTGATGATGTGGAGAGTGTGGCGCTGCTCGCGCAAGGGACAACAACGGCGGACTCTCAACCTATGGCCAACAATCCGAACGATGAGGCTAGGCAAGCCTTTTATAGTGTGATGAATGGTGGTTTAACCAATACATTCGAACTAACACTACTGTTCCACAACCTCCATTTCCGACAAATGCAACCCCTGCACCTACAATACCTCCAGAATCGACCAAATAAGGTCAAGTAACCCCATCGATAGGATTCGAAAACATGGGGCCAGTGAATTTAAAGCTACGGATGATGATGATGCCGAGCAAGCTGAATTTTGGTTGGACAACACTATCCGGTGCTCGATGAGCTATCTTGTACACCGATGAGTGCTTAAAGTGTACCATCTCCTTGCTACGTGATTCCGCCTACTATTGGTGGAGTACTCGACTTCGTGGTGCCTAGAGAGCAAGTGACTTGGGAGTTCTTTCAAACCGTGTTCAAAAAAGTATATCATCGAGATTCATCGACCGAAGCGAAAGGAATTTCTTGATCTTAAGCAAGGCTCTATGTCGGCCATGACTACGAACGAAAATTTGTGAGGCTTAGCCATGACGCGCGAGAATGCATTTCGTCCGAAGCTATTATGTGTAAACGCTCGAGGATGGGCTGAATGATGATATAAGGATGTTCGTTGGCATTCTCGAAATCGAGAGTTCAGTAGTACTTGTTGAGCGAGCTTGTAAAGTCAAGAGCTTAGGAAGGAGAAACAAAAGTTGATGTGGGAACTGGAGAATTCCGAAAAAGGTCCTCGGGAAAGTCTCTTCAACAGGCATCGAAGAGATTTCGAGATGATGTGAGCCGGTCTAGAGGCGCTTTGGGCTTTTCTAGACGAGATCGCGGTCGACCTCCTGTGACCACACGAGTCACTTTGATCGCCAGTGGTGGAAATGATCGCCGAGAGAGAGCAGAGTGTCGCATTGTGGCAAATGGCATTCGGAGAGTCAGAGGTTCCGTGATCGCTCCGCTATAAGTGTGGATCGGTGACCACTTTATCAAGGACCGCCCGAGGTTGCTTGAACAAAATGTAAGTCAAAGTGGAAACCCGGTGCTACCATCGCCGAGATAGGCCATCTAGAAATGCGGGCAATGCTAGTGGCGGTCGAGAGGGTCGAGATACTACAACAAGACCCGAGGCTCGTACTCTGCTAGGACTTATGCCATACGCGACGCGAGGATCTTGCCTCACCGATGTTACTACCGGTACTTTCACTCTTTTGATACTAATGTGATTGCTTTGATTGAACTGGTTCTACTCATTCTTATATATGTGAAACCTTAGCATCCAAAGAAGACTTTGCCTATTGAGTCTCTTGAGTTTGTAATTCGGTGTCAAACCCTTGGGTCATTACGTGCTTGTCAACAAAGTGTGCAAGAAAAGTCCCTAGTATTCCGAGGTTCTTGTTTTCCGGCGGACTTGATGCTTTTGCCGTTCGATGAATTCGACGTTATTCTTGGTTTGGATTGGTTGACCATGCACGATGCGGTTGTAAATTGCAAAAGCAAGACTATCGATCTGAGGTGCGCAAATAACGAGATAATTCGGGTTGAGTCTACGGACTTAAAGGGGTTGCCAGCTGTAATATCAGCAATGTTGGCCCGAAAATATGTAAGAAAAGGGTGCGAAGCGTACCTTGCGTATGTGCTCGATGACAAGGAGTCAGAAAAGAAACCCGAATCTGTGCGCTGGTTTGTGAATACCGGATGTTTTCCTCGAAGAATTGCCGGGTTTACCACTGTTCGGAAATAGAGTTTGGCATCGAATTGGTACTGGTACCACTCCAATTTCGATAGCTCCGTATCGTATGGCAATCGGCTGAAATTAAAGGAGTTGAAAGCTCGATTGCAAGAATTGGTGGATAGAGGTTTTGCCCGCTTGAGTTTTTCGCCTTGGGTGCGCGGTGTTGTTTGTGAAAAGAAGGATGGGACCATGAGGTTGTGCATCGACTATCGTCGACTTAATAAAGCGACGATAAAGAACAAATATCCGTTACAGCGTATTGATGACTTGTTCGATCAAGCGAAGGAGCCTCGGTGTTCTCGAAAATAGATTTGAGATCGGGCTATTATCGATTCTTGAATTCGAGATTGAGACGTACCCAAGACGCCTTTAGAGCGAGATATGGTCACTACGAGTTTCTAGTGATGCCGTTTGGACTTACTAATGCCCTGCGGTATTTATGGATTTGATGAATCGGATCTTCGACCATATTTAGATCGGTTCGTAGTCGTATTCATTGATGACATCTTGGTCTATTCAAGAAATGAGACCGAACATCTTTGAACACTTGAGGTTAGTCTTTGCAAATTCTACGGGATAAGCAATTATATGCTAAGTTCAAGAAGTGTGAGTTCGGTTAAGAGAGGTTAGCTTCTTGGGGCATGTGATATCTGCATCGGCATTCGAGTCGACCGAACAAAATTTTAGCCATACTTAACTGGAAGCCTCAGAAATATTACCGAGGTTCGAGCTTTTTGGGGCTTGCGGTTATTACCGACGATTTGTAAAGGTTTCTCAACGATAGCCACACCAATGACGAAGCTACTCCAAAAGGATGTTAAGTTCGAATGGACAGAGAAATGTCAGAAGAGTTTCGATCAACTGAAAAGTTATTTGACTGAAGCCCCAATTCTAGTGCAACCCGAATTTGGCAAAGAGTTTGTCATCTATAGTGACGCCTCCCTACTTGGGTTAGGTTGTGTATTGATGCAAGAAGGTCGAGTTGTGGCCTATGCGTCGAGGCAATTAAAGCCACATGAGAAAAATTATCCGACCCATGATCTCGAATTGGCTGCCATCGTATTCGCCTTAAAGATTTGGCGACATTACTTATTTGGTGAGAGGTGCCATGTGTACTCGGATCACAAAAGTCTCAAATATTTGATGACCCAAAGAGACTTAAATCTGCGACAAAGACGTTGGCTCGAGTACATTAAAGGATTATGAGCTGGTCATTGACTATCACCCAGAAAGGCGAATGTGGTTGCGGATGCCTTGAGTCGTAAATCATTATTCGCTTCTGAGCGATGAATGTGCACTTGTCCGTTCGATCCGACAACGTGTTAGTAGATGAATTGAAAGCCAAACCATTATTGATACATCAAATTTGTGAAGCTCAGAAGGTCGACGATGAGTTGGTTGCAAAACGGGCCGAGTGTGTTCCGAACAAGGAATCGGAGTTTCAGATCGATGATGACGATTGTTTGAGGTTCAGAAGTCGTCTATGTGTTCCAAAGAATTCAGAACTTATTTCGATAATTCTGAACGAAGCCCATTTTAGCCGAATGGCAATCCACCCGGGGAGTACGAAGATGTACAACGATTTGAAACGTCAGTTTTGGTGGCATGGTATGAAACGAGACATCTCCGACTTTGTTTGAGATGTTTAATATGTCAACAAGTGAAAGCGGAACATCAAGTGCCTTGAGATTACTTCACCGATCACGATACCCGAGTGGAAATGGGATCGAGTCACAATGGACTTTGTATCCGGACCGCCATTGTCGACAAGTAAGAAGGATGCAATTTGGGTCGTGGTAGATAGATCGACTAAGTCGGCTCACTTTGTCCCCGTACATACGGATTTTCAATGGACAAATTAGCGAATTGTACGTTCTCAGTTGTGAGATTACACGGGTGCCTATTTCTATCGTGTCGGATAGAGATCCGAGATTTACCTCGCGATTTTGGAAGAAGTTGCAAGAAGCTTTGGGTACCAAGTTGCATTTCAAAGACCGCCTTTCACCCCAAACCGATGGTCAATCCGGCGGATAATTCGGATACTTGAGGATATGTTGAGATGTTGCATCCTCGAGTTCGGTGGTTCATGGGAGCGGTATTTGCCTTTGATTGAATTCGCTTATAACAATAGTTTCCAATCAAGTATTAGGATGGCACCTTACGAGGCTTTTGTACGGTCGTAAATTCCGTACACCATTGTTTTGGACCGAGCTCGGTGAAAGCAAAATTTTCGGTGGATTTGATTAGAGATCTGAAGAAAGTGAAAGTAATCCGTGAAAGTCGAAGATAGCCTCCGATCGTCGTAAATCGTGACGCGATTTGAAGCGTAAGGACATCGAGTATCGTGGGAGATAAAGTGTTTCTCAAGGTTTCGCCTTGGAAAAAGATACTCAGATTCTACCGTAAGGGCAAGTTGAGCCCGAGGTTCATTGGGCCATATGAGATATCCGAAGCGAGTCGGTCCGGTGGCATATCGTTTGATTTTGCCCCGAACTCGAAAAGATTCACGATGTCTTTCATGTTTCGATGCTTCGACGCTATAGATCGATCCATCGCACGTGATTAGTCCATCGAAGTTGAAATTCAAGCCAATATGAGTTATGAGGAAGAACCAATTCGTATCCCGCACGTGAAGTGAAAGAGTTGCGAAACAAGCGGGTTCCGCTAGTGAAAGTGTTATGGCTCAAACACGGGATAGAAGAAGCTACTTGGGAAACCGAGAACTCTATGAAAGAGCGATACCCAACCCTACTTACGGTAAGATTTTCGGGACGAAAATTTCTTAAGTGGGGAGAGTTGTGACACCCAAAATTGACCCTAGTCGGAATGTGGTTTTGGGACCACAAAACCGAGGCATAAAAATAATTTAAAATTTATTTTGATGCCTATAATATGTGTGTGCTCATGTGTGACATTTCTTGATGATTGATTTAGTGTTATAAAGGTGAATTTCACTAGAAGGGACTTAGTAGTGAACTTTAAAAGTACGATAGGAAATGTGTGATGACTAATTAAAGCATGCATGCAAAACAATGGACTTGCATGTCAAATTCCCTTTTATAGCTAGTGGCGGCCATGACAAGGAATTATGGGCAAAAATCATGTCATGAAACATGTTTGGTAAGTGGGTTATGTTTGAATGAATAGAATAAGGAGTATGGAACAAAAAAATGTGTGTGTGAAGGCTCCTTTCCCCCATTGCCGTGTAACTAAGAAAGAAAAACGAAAAAATTGTTCATCTTTTCCTCCTTCTTTTGGCGAAAATTCTAAGAGGAAGAAGAGATTTTGCTTCATTTTCTTTGTTTAGAAGAGATCTAGAAGGAGATTTGGCTAAACTTGCATCAAGATTAAGGTATGTATGAGGTTGTGTTATGAGTTTCATGCTGTTTTAGTTGCTAACTTGATGTTCATGTTAGCCATGGTTCAAATCCTTGTTATGCCATGGAAATGGTATTTGGCCAAAGTTGTTATTGTGTTAAAGCCATTGCATGCTAAATGTGAAGCTTGCTAATGATGCATGCAATGATGGATTGTCTACTCTTGAAATTTCTTTGTAGCAATCTTGAGTAAGACATTGAGTTTTCTTTTGTTTAACCATGACCGAAGTTGAAAGGGCATGGTTGTGATGTATTCGACCATGAAGCATTCATGAGCATGGTTTATGCTTCTTGCATGTTAGTTAAAATTTGTGCTTTGGATGGTTATGGACACCTTGAAATTCGCCTTGCACCTATATGTGTATATATGTTTGCACATGATATTTTGGTGATGAAGAAAGTGATAAATATGTTTGTTTAAAGAAGAAATTTGTTGAAGAATGTTGTGAAATTTGCATGTACATTCGGCCTAGTACATGTATAGGGTGAAAAACCTTGAAATTATTTTTGATTTTGTGTATTTCTGACCATGTATAATCGGCCACATGAGTAATTTGAGAACTTGATGTTATGTTAAAATTCTTGAGCTTAAATATATGGATGTATGTATATGTGGCCATATAATGGCGTTTTGGTTCAAAGGTTGAATGATAAATTATAATAAAGTGAGATGATATGAGATGCCGAATGTGATTGACTAGTAAACATTATTGAGAAAAATATTGAATACTTCTACTTGTATTCGTTAAGCTCAAGAGCAAAGGGGAGCTAAATCCGATAAAGGGAAGGAAAAAGTGATCGAATAGCCGTTGAAGCCGTTCGACAACATCCGAGGTAAGTCCTCAAGAAATGACCCTACTCGAATTATGTGAAATGAAATATGGATGTGTAATGATTATTGATTTATGTGTGTATGAGTATTTGAATGATACCCGGGCTAAGTCCCGAAGGCGATTATGCAAGTGATATGTTTGTGTTTGAGCCTTAGTAACGAAAATGAAACATGGATGTGTAATGATTATTGATGTATGTGTGTGCATGAGCAATTGAATGATATCCGGGCTAAGTCCCGAAGACATTTATGCTAGTAATTATATCCGGGTTAAGATCCGAAGGCCATTGTGCTAGTGACTACATTCGGGCTAAGACCCAAAGGCATTCGTGCAAGTTGTTAAATCCGGGCTAATACCCGAAGGCATTTGTGCAAGTCGTTCTATTCGGGCTAAGACCCGAAGGCATTCGTGCATGTGGTTATATCCGGTTGTATTCCGAAGAAGCTTGGGCTGGAGGTGAGCGTTGGTTGCTGTAATAAATTTAATTAGTACGCTCGAAAAGTCCAAAGGATAAGGTATGTTTATATGTGCATTGAAAAAGTCGATATGTTTGAGTAACATTCGCTCAATCGACTAACGAGTTTTCAGCTATTGAATTGGTTGATATCTTGTGAAAGTATATAATGATGAAGTGTGAAGTAAGTATGATTATGTGAATGTGTATTAATGAAATGATTCATTTGGCTATGTGAATGTAATGCTTTAGTTAAAACTGATTTTATTGCTTGAGACTTACTAAGCATAAAAAAATGCTTACCCCGTTGCTTTGGCTCTCTATTTTATAGATTTTGCTCGTTAGCGATCGGATTCGGGATCATTAAAGTCGAAGTCATCTACACTATCAAAGCCTACATTTTGGGTATAATTTTGGTTGAACTTTGAAATGGCATGTATAGGACTACCCTATTGTAGAAGGTCATGTACCTTTCGGCATGGCATTTGGTGTAATTAATAAATGTCATTAAGGTTAATTTTGTAAATTGTTAATAAAGGTTAATTAAAACATAACAAAGTAAACTTTTGTCCATCATTTTCCCTTTGGCCGAATATTGATGAAGAAAAGAAGACATTGATGAACATTTAGGGTTTGGCACACACATAGCCTGATTAAGGTACGGTTTGAGCTTGATTTTTTATTATTTTTACGTTTTTGATATTGTTGCTTTGTATTCTAGCTAGCCCGTACCTTAATTTTGAAACTGTTAAAGAATTATCATGTTGCGATGGTTGAGTACTTGAGTATTTTGATGATTGATGATAGATTATGAAAGTTTGTTGATAGTTAAATTAGTTTTGTAAAGTGATTTTTGACAAAAATGTCAAAAAGGGATTAAATTGTGAAATATGCAAATTGAGGGGTTGAAATGTGAAATAAATGAAAGTTTTGGACTGATAGGGACTCATGTATAAATTGGCTAAGCATGGGTTAAGTTGAATTGTGTGAATTTTGTATATTTGTGAAATATGGACTAAATTGATTAAATGTGAAAGTTCAAGAGCTAATGTGTAAAATGCCCAAATGTGTATTTTTGGACTAAATTGAATGAGTAGGTGATTAAAGGAATTAATTTTGAATACATTTGTATCAAGAAAAGAGAAATCCGGAATTAGATCGGGGGAAAGGCAAGATTATCGAGTAATTGACTCATTTCGTCGTTCCTATACTCGAGGTAAGTTCGTATGTGGTAATTTCATTATAAATGTATGTTATATGCTTTGATATTGCATAAACTATGATTATAACATTACGGATAATGATTGAATTGTGAATACGACTCTACTGATGTGTTCGACGATGAAATCGACAAGTGAAACTTCCCAATTGAACCTTTGGAATAATTTAGGATGCTAGTGACATGTCATTAGATTATTGTGTTAGCTTCAGGCCATGATATCGGCACTTCGGGTGCGAATGATACCTTGATTTGGCTATGCACCATGGTATAGGTTGTAATGACCCAAATTTTTACAGTTATCAAAAAAGTGCATTTTCGGGTCTCCGTTCCTAAAAAAATAGATTTGTAAATATTTATTATAAATATTTACGAAGTTAAGAGAGTGATTAATTAAAGTTTAATGAAGCAAATTAGCTTAAATAAAAAAGAATTAGATAAAAGGATTAAATTGAATGAAGTGTGAAAGTTTAATTATAGAATAAAGAAAATTAAAAGGACTAAATATGTAAATAAACCAAAAAGAGTGCCAAGTGTATGGCAAAATAAAATACAAGTATAATAAATATAATACACACATTTGCAATACATATATTTATTTGCTTATTATTTAAGTAAATATTAATGTATTTATTATTATTAAATTACTATTATATGATAAATAAATAAAAAGTTGACAAATGTATGGTATGTATAGTGACATGTGTGATCTTGATATACATACATTTGTAAAATACATGTATATTTACTTATTATATAAGTATATTATTAAATTTTATATTATTATTAAGTAAAAGATATTTATATAATAAATAGATTAAAGAAAGACAAATGTAATAATATATGTGTATACAAATGTAAAATAGATATTGGATATTAAATAGATATTTTATTATAGCTATTATTAAGTTATTAATATATATATATATATATATATATATATATATATATATAAAGTAAAAGAAATAAAAGAAAAAGATTAGAAAAGAAAGAAAGGATGAAACGAAACACAGAGCAGGGGAAAGAAAGAAGGAAG
Source organism: Gossypium arboreum (assembly GCF_025698485.1). NCBI lineage: Eukaryota > Viridiplantae > Streptophyta > Magnoliopsida > Malvales > Malvaceae > Gossypium > Gossypium arboreum. Next base: position 29,806,980 of record NC_069073.1, read on the forward strand.
GAAAAAAAGAAAGAAGGAAAAAGGGAAAAAATGGGATTTCAAGGCTTGAAAGTTAAATAGGTAAGTCAATTTAGCCCTTTTTACTTAATTTTGATGTTTTGGAAGCTTTGGGACAAGGTTTTGGTGAAATTAAGTGAATATTTTGAAAGTTATTAGATTTTTAAATATTGTTCATGTTGAATAAAAAGATGAATTAGGGGTTAGATTGATAGGAATTCAAGTTAGAAATGAAATAAGGATTGAATTGTAAATTAATTCATAAGTTTTATGTTGTAGGGACTAAATTAATGAAATTTTGAAATTAGGAAAATATGCTAGAAATTTAATAGTTAAGTATGAGCTTAGTTAAAAATTGAGTAGAAATAAAGTATGAATTAAGATAAAAAGTAAGTGAATTTAGTTAGGATTAAATTGAAATTAAAAGTAGAAAATCAACATTTTGCACTAAGACTATTTTGGACAGCAGCAGTAGTCTAAGTTTGAAAAATCACCACAAATTGTATAAATTGAATTGGAGGATTAATAAAATATGGAATTAAATCTTATTGAGTCTAGTTTCTTATAGGAGAAATGGTGTAAGCAATTGAATTGTAAATTATGAGATATAATGAATTTTGTAAGACAAGGTCAGAGTGAATTCGGGTTTCCCTGTTCTGACTTCGAAAACTCACCAAAAATTGAAGAAAAATAATTAGAGGCTTAAAGTCATATTTTTAGAATTCATAATGAGTCTATTTTCAGGAGAAATCAACGGGAATATTATCTGAGTTCTGTACAGTGAGATAATTACTTTTTAGTGAAGAACAGTCAGAACTGTCAGACAGCAGAATAGGGGTGAATTTAAAGAATAAACTGTACCTAATGGCTAAACTAAAAATTCTGAAAATTTTATGGTAAGAATATATATTAGTCTAGTTTTAGGAAAAATTAACGGATATTAATTTGGAGTTCCGTAGCTTGTGTTATAAATAATTTAGTGAGTATGATACAAATGGATAGCTTGAATATTCATAAAAGTAAATAATAAAAATTATAGATAATGTTACTTACAAGTGTGTTATATACGCTAAGGATGTGAAATGGAGAGGAGGAGGAGGAAAAATATGTATGAATATTCATCTAGCATGGCTAATTTGCATGTTTTAGGCTTAGGGACTAAATTGAATAAAAGTAAAACTTTATGGGTAATTTTGTAAAAATATCAGAAATGACCAAATTGCACGAAATGGATTATTTTATTATTTAAATTACAAATTTGAATGAAATTATTAATTTAGTTCAAGATCAGAGGAAAACATGTTTTAGGGATTAAATTGAAAAGTGTTGAAATTATGGAAAATTCTGATATTTTATAGAATTCATGGATTATTATCAATATGTATGAGAATAATATCTAGAAATAAGGATTAAATTGCAAGAATTTTATTTTCCTCACCCTAAGGATGAAATCGTCATTAATTAAAAGTTTAGGGGCAAAATGGTAATTTTTCCTAGAGCATTAATTAAATGCATTAGAATATGAAATGAATGAAAATGATGATCAAATTTATTTATAAAGATCCAGACGACTCAAAAATGAGACTTGATCGTGGAAAATAAAAGATATCGGATTAATTAAATTATAAACACAAACAAGCAATGAGGTAAGTTTGTGTAACTTGAATTGTATTTTAAATACTTGAAATATGTGGTTATGTGGAGAAAATATGATTTGAGTGTTCAATTCATGATAATTGATGAAATATTACTAATACTCGAGACTAATTGAAAATAAAGCCCGGTTGAATGAAAGGAAAATTCAATGGATCTCTGAAAATGAATTGACGGTAAAAAGGATCTAGCCTGGACGGGTGATCCTATTCTGATATAGCCCTGTAACACCCCGAACCCGAGACCGTCGCCGGAGTCGAACACGAGGTGTTAACAGACTTCAAACCACTTATTGAGAATTTTCCAGACAAGCTGTCAATCTGTGTACTAGTCGCTTCAAAAATCATAACTTGAGTTTTACAACTCGAAAATCAGTTTTGTAATTTTTCCCTGAAACTAGACTCATATGTCCATCTACAGATTTTTTCTAGAATTTTTGGTCAAGCCAATTAGTACAGTTTATTAGTTAAAGTCTCCCATGTTACAGGGGTCGACTACACTGACCTTCGTGCATTACAACTGGAATAACTCCCTGTGTAGGGATTCAACACTGATGTCGTTTGTTTCTATAGAAACTAGACTCAAAGATGAATTTATACATATGTGGTATGACTCATAATTATCTCTGTTTAATTTATAATGAATTTTCAAAGTTGGAACAGGGAATCCAGAAACCGTTCTGGCCCTGTCTCACGAAATCTTGGATATCTCTTAAAATACAGCTCATATGGTCGTTTCGTTTCATCCATATGAAAATAGACCCATCAAGCTTCGAGTACGTAATTTTTTAGCTATTAATTCCACTTCTAATATTTTAGTGATTTTTCGATCTCATATCACTGCTGCCGTCCATAGCGATTCTGCGATGAGACTATGCCAATTTCATGAATCCTTCCTTAGCCTTACTAATCATCCATCATACGTGACACAAATTATGGCCACCTTATCAAAATTAAGGTTTCTAAGACTCGTGGCTATAGATTCTAGCATCCCACTCAAACGACCACATAGGCCATTTTCACATGGCTTAAAGTTTACAACCCAAAATTTAACAAAACAAAATAGCCCATACATGCCAAATGTTCTCCTAAGTTGACTAAGAAGACAATACCAAAAATTGCTCGCCGGTGTGATGACTTTGTTGTGATTCTGAACACCCAAAAGGAGACGAGTCCAAGAACCTAAAATGGGTGACAAGAAAACACCGAGTGAGTTTATAGCTCAGTAAGTCATAAGCATTCCACAACCATCCATTAATACAATTATCATAAAATGAAATAATGAAACAAGGCCAAGTGTTCCAGCCATACCGAACTATACCATAGTTCCTTAGATCTTCGGATCAATATCATACCAAGTCATACATTTACATTTCATATACTGTTCAATAGGATATTTGAAGCAATTTCCATACATCATTTCATTTCCGCAACAATCATGCAATCAAATGAACTTTCATCTATTCCACGATACCTTATTTACGGGAATGCAATTGAAATCATCACATAGATTTAAATCTTACCAACTCCACCCGAGCATGAACATAGCATCTATTAGCCATGAACTCAAGGTACTTACTCTTTCCGCTGTCCATACTCATCTCGATGAAGTCACGCCTCCATATAAATGTTCAATCGGAGATATGTGTAGAGTTCGCACACATAGTGCTTAATACTCAATCACGCACACTTAGTGCCATGTGATTCAAGCCACACACATAGTGCCATATAGTCCAAACTCGCACACTTAGTGCCATACATTACAAGCTCGCACACTCGGTGCCAATCTAGTCCCCGTACACATCTATTTCTCGCACACTTAGTGCCAAGCAAACTTCCTACACATTTCACTATCTCTTTTACGTTCAACAATATCATCTTTTCATACACATACATTTGTATATATTTCATCTCATTAAACACAATTGCATAGATATTACAATCATTTAAGCAATATCAAATATATGCTTAATGACTTACCTTGTGTTGGGTAAAATAGTCCAAGTCGGCTACTCGATGACCTTCGTCTTTCCCTTGCTTGATTCTCCTTCTTTAACTCCTTGAGCTTAATCAATAAATCAACTAGTTTAACCCTCTTGCTAAACATTCATAATTCAATTACACATGCATATGTATGTTTGTATATTCGGCAACCATCCTCACTTATTACCCATTTGGTCAACAATCTAAGCCAAGATAAGGCTTCAATATGGTTGCCTCTAACCGAATACATGCACACCAATCTACTTCCTTTGGCCGAATATGCATGTCTATGTTGAGGCCAATTTTACACTTAATTCTACACAAAAAAAACAGCATACATTTTCCTAATTAACACATTACATATTGTAGCTCTATACATATCTCTCATTTATTTCATAACCGAAACAACATCACAAGCAAATATACACCTTAAAATAGTATATATGTCATACCAATTCATCATGTGCAAACATATATTCATGTAGGTGCAATGGCGAATTCTCAAGTGGCTTATATCCAAATATATACACATATCCAAAGCTTAAATCTTACTTACCATGCAACATGCATGAATCATACTTATGGATATAACATGGCGAATACCACAACACCATACCGTTTCAATTTGGTCATGGTTAAACAAAGAACTTAGTATCTCATTCAAAATGCTAAAAGAAAATCTAAGAATCCTCAATCCACCATCACATGTATCATTATCAAGCTTGATATTTAGCATGCAATGGCATTAACACCATATTCCCTTTGGCGAATTTCATTCCCATGACATAACAAAGATTTGAACCATGGGCTAACAAGAACATCAAGCTAGCAACTAAAATATACATGAATCTCATGGCAAAACATCAAACTTACCTTAATCTAGGTACAAGTATGGCCAAACCTCCTCCTAAACCTCTTCCAAACCAACATGAAACAAGAATTCCTTCCTTTTTCCTTAGAATTTTCAGCCCAAAGGAAATGAAAAATGATGAACAAAAATTCTTCTTTCTTTCTCCACACTCACGGCAATGGGCATGCATGAGACCATTTTTTTTTTTTTTTTTTTTTGTTCCTTTCATTATTAAATTCCCATGCTCACTATTTTATTTTTTCTTACATACACCATTGTCCCAACATGTTTTATGACATGTTTTTACCCATAATCTCTTGTCATGGCGGCCACTAGCTATTAGGGGGAAATTTGACATGCAAGTCCTCCCTTTGACTACATGCACTATTAGGTCCTTATAGATTAGCCTATCACTTTTCAAAAGTGTCACACAAGTCCTACTAATGAATTCACATGCTATCGGCTAAATCGAAGCCTGAAATTTTCACACATTCATAATTACATATTCTAGACAATAAATATTACGTTCAAACATTTCGGTGACTCGGTTTAGTGGTCCCGAAACCACTTCTCGACTAGGGTCAATTTTGGGCTGTCACAACTCTCCCCCACTTAAGAAATTTTCGTCCCCGAAAATCTTACCGTAAATAGGTTTGGGTAACGCTCTTTCATAGAGTTCTCGGGTTCCCAAGTAGCTTCTTCCATCCGTGTTTGAGCCATAACACTTTTACTAACGGAACCCTTTTGTTTCGCAACTCCTTCACTTCACGAGCTAGGATACGAATCGGTTCTTCTTCATAACTCATATCGGCTTGAATTTCAACCTCTGATGGACTAATTACGTGTGACGGGTCAGATCTATAACGTCGAAGCATCGAAACATGGAAGACGTTGTGAATCTTTTCAAGTTCAGGGGGCAAAATCAAACGATACGCGACTCGACCGACTCGTTCGGATATCTCATATGGCCCGATGAACCTCGGGCTCAATTTGCTTTACGACCAAATCGAGTATCTTTTCCAAGGTGAAACTTTAAGAAACACTTTATCTCCCACTTGATACTCAATGTCTTTTCGTTTTAGATCCGCGTCACGACTTACGACGATCGGAGGCTATCTTGATTTTCACGGATTACTTTTACTTTTTGTTCAGCATCTTTAATCAAATCCACTCCAAAAATTTTGTTCTCACCGAGCTCGGTCCAAAACAATGGTGTACGGCATTTAGGCCCGTACAAGGCCTCGTAAGGCGCCATCTTAATACTTGATTGAAAACTATTGTTGTAAACGAATTCAATCAAAGGTAAGTACCGTTCCCATGAACCACTGAACTCGAGGATGCAACATCTCAACATATCCTCAAGTATCTGAATTATCCGCTCGAATTGACCATCGGTTTTGGGGTGAAAGGCGGTGCTGAAATGCAACTTGGTACCCAAAGCTTCTTGAAATTTCTTCCAAAATCGCGAGGTAAATCTCGGATCTCTATCCGACACAATAGAAATCGGTACCTCGTGTAATCTCACAATCTGAGAAACGTACAATTCGGCTAGTTTATCCAATGAAAAATCCATACGCACGGGGATAAAGTGAGCCGACTTAGCCAGTCTATCAACAACAACCCAAATCGCATCCTTCTTACTAGCTGACAATGGCAGCCCGGACACAAAGTCCATTGTGACTCGATCCCATTTCCACTCGGTATCGTGATCGGTGAAGCAATCTGAAGGCACTTGATGTTTCGCTTTCACTTGTTGACATATTAAACATCTCAAACAAAGTCGGAGATGTCTCGTTTCATACCATGCCACCAAAACCGACGTTTCAAATCGTTGTACATCTTCGTACTCCCGGTGGATTGCCATTCGGCTACAATGGGCTTCGTTCGAATCATTGAAATAAGTTCAATTCTTTGGAACACAGACGACTTCGAACCTCAAACAATCGTCATCACCAATATGAAACTCCGATTCCTTGTTCGGAACACACTCAGCCCGTTTTGCAACCAACTCATCATCAACTTTCTGAGCTTCACGAATTTGATGAGTCAACAATGGTTTGGCCTTTAATTCGGCTACTAACACATTGTCGGGTAGAATAGACAAGTGTACATTCATTGCTCGTAAAGCAAACAGTGATTTCTGGCTTAAGGCGTCCGCAACCACATTAGCCTTTCCCGGGTGATAATCAATGACAAGCTCATAATCTTTTAACAACTCGAGCCAACGTCTTTGTCGCAGATTTAAGTCTCTTTGAGTCATCAAATATTTGAGACTTTTGTGATCCGAATACACAAGGCACTTCTCACCAAACAAGTAATGTCGCCATATCTTTAAGGCGAATACGATGGCAGCCAATTCGAGATCATGGGTCGGATAATTTTTCTCATGTGGCTTTAATTGTCTCGACGCGTAGGCCACAACTCGACCTTCTTGCATTAATACGCAACCTAACCCATGTAGGGAGGCGTCACTATAAATGACAAACTCTTTGCCAGATTCAGGCTACACTAAAACTGGAGCTTCCGTTAAATGAGTTTTCAATTGATCAAAACTTTTCTGACACTTTTCCGTCCATTCAAACTTGACATCCTTTTGAAGCAGTTTCGTCATGGGTGTGGCTATCATCGAGAATCCTTTTACAAACCGTCGGTAGTAACCGGCAAGTCCCAAAAAGCTCCGAACCTTAGTAATATTTCTCGGAGGCTTCTAGTTAAGTATAGCTGAAATTTTACTTGGGTCGACTCGAATACCCGATGCAGATACCACATGACCCAAGAAGCTAACCTCTCTTAACCAGAACTCACACTTGCTGAACTTAGCATATAACTGCTTATCCCGTAAAATTTGCAACACTAATCTCAGGTGCTCGCATGTTCGGTCTCATCTTTTGAATAGACCAAGATGTCGTCAATGAACACAACTACGGCGATCCAAATATGATCTCAAGATCCGATTCATCAAATCCATAAATACCGTGAGGGCATTAGTGAGCCCAAACGGCATCACTAAGAACTTGTAGTGACCATATCTCGCTCAAGGCGGTTTTGGGTATGTCCGAATCTCGATTCATGAATCGATAATAGCCCGATCTCAAATCTATTTTTGAGAACACCGAGGCTCCTTCAGTTGATCGAACAAATCATCGATACTCGATAGCGGATACTTGTTCTTTATTGTCACTTTATTAAGGCGACGATAGTCGATGCACAACCTCATGGTTCCGTCCTTCTTTTCACAAACAACACCGGTGCACCCCAAGGTGAAAAACTCGAGGCGAGCAAAGCCTCTATCCACCAACTCTTGCAACCGAGCTTTCAACTCCTTTAATTCGTTGGTGCCATACGATACGGAGCTATCGAAATCGGTGTGGTCGGTACAAGCTCAATGCCAAACTCTATCTCCGAACAGTGGCAAACCCAGTAATTCTTGGAAAAATATCCGGGTATTCACAAACCACCGGCATAGATTCGGGTTTTATTTCTAACTCCTTATCATCAAGTACATACGCAAGGTATGCTTCGCACCCCTTTCTTACATATCTTTGGGCCAACATTGATGATATTACAGCTGGCAACCCCTTCAAGTCCGTAGGTTCAACTCGGATCATCTCGTTATTTGCACACCTCAAATCAATAGTCTTGCTTTTACAATTCACAACCGCATCATGCACAGTCAACCAATCCAACCCAAGAATAACATCAAATTCATCGAACGGCAAAAGCATCAAGTCCGCCAAAAAATAGGAACCTCGAATTACTAGGGGACATTTCTTACACACTTTGTCGACCAAAGACGTAACGACCCAAGGATTTGACACCGAATTACGAACTCAGAGACTCAATAGGTAAAGTCTTCTTTGGATGCTAAGGTTTCAGTATATATAAGAGTGAGTAGAACCGGGGTCAATTAAAGCAATCACATTAGTATCAAAGAGAGTGAAAGTACCAGTGATAACGTCAGGGGAGGATGCCTCCTCTCGTGCGCGGATAGCATATGCTCTAGCAGGAGCACGAGTCTCGGATCAAACAACCGTATCAGAGACCCCTCTCTGATTACCACCCCTACCTCTTGAAACCCTCGGGGGTCTACCTCTAGCCGTCGTCCCACTAGATCTTGCACCTTGCATCTTATTCTTCTCATCTAGCTCCGTGCAATCTCTAATGAAATGGTCCTTCGAACCGCATCCATAACAGGCCCTATTAACAGACTTACCCCAACATTCACCTATGTGTCATCTTCCATATTGAGGGCATTCGGCTTTTCTTGACGATTATTGCCCACACTAGCTACCAAGTAGCTCGTGAGTCCATCGATGGTCGTGCTCTAATGGAAATCCCGATCGCCCTCGACTTATTTGTGTCCTCTTTGAACTTCTTTACGATCGAAAATGGAGCCTTGCCCGTCGATCTTTTACGATAATCTCTAGCTTCAAATTCAGCCTTCCTCTTCTCCTTCCGAGCTCTTCCGCCTTGCGGGCTCGTTCAACTAGTGTTACAAATTCTTTTATCTCCAAAATACCCACCAAGAGCTTTAACTCTTCATTCAATCCTCTTCAAATCTTTTGCACATAGCAACCTCATCAGCCACACACTCCGAGCATACCGACTAAGTCTTACGAACTCATGTTCAGATTCGAGATCTAAATCATACGACCTTGCTTGAGCTCCAAGAATTCCTTACGCTTTTGATCGATGAACCGTTGACTAATGTATTTCTTTGAAATTCGTTTGGAAGAAATCCCAAGTAACTTGTTCCTTTGGGACTATGGAAATTAAGGTCCTCCACCAATAGTAGGCTGAGTCTCACAACAAGGATATAGCACACTTAAGGCATTCATCGGGTGTGCATGACAGTTCATCAAACACTCTAATGGTGTTATCAAGCCAGAACTCAGCCCTTTAAGCATCATCAGTAACTATGGCCTTAAACTCCTCGGCCCTACGCTTCCTAATCAAGTCCACAGGTGGTTTACTCAGCCTCACAGGATCAGCAACTGATGGCATTACGGGCTCTTGGGGTGGATTATTTAAATTTGGGAATGGTTGGACAGCCGGATTGGTTCGGGCATATTGCGCGACCCACTCATTCAACATGGTGAAGAAGGCTTGTTTCGCCTTCATCTTGATTATTCGCGGATGGTGAGGCTCAACAGCGGTGTCCCTTGCGCAGAGCAGCCGCTACACTTTCAACATCATCCGCCAAGGGTCTCTCTACCGGGTTCCATTTGCTAATCAAAACAAAAATTTCAACCGTCAGAAGTCATCACATTTTTAAGCACTAACACATTGGCATGTATAGCTAGACTCACACGCGCTACGGTAGTCCTAAAACCGACTAAACCATAGCTATGATACCAATAAAATTGTAACACCCCGAACCCGAGACCGTCGCCGGAGTCGAACACGAGGTGTTAACAGACTTCAAACCACTTATTGGGAATTTTCTAGACAAGCTGCCAATCTGTGTACTAGTCGCTTCAAAAATCATAACTTGAGTTTTACAACTCGAAAATCAGTTTCGTAATTTTTTTCTGAAACTAGACTCATATTTCCATCTACAAATATTTTTATAGAATTTTTGGTGAAGCCCATTAGTACATTTTATTAGGTAAAGTCTCCCATGTTACAGGGGTCGACTACATTGACCTTCATGCGTTAAAACTGGAATAACTCCCTGTGTCGGGATTCAATACTGATTTCGTTTGTTTCTATAGAAACTAGACTCAAAGAGGAATTTATACATATGTGGTATGACTCCTAATTATCTCTGGTTAATTTATAATGAATTTTCAAAGTCGGAACAGGGAATCCAGAAACCGTTCTGGCCCTGTCTCACGAGATCTTGGATATCTCTTAAAATATAGCTCATATGGTAGTTTCGTTTCATCCATATGAAAATAGACCCATCAAGCTTCGAGTACGTAATTTTTTTAGATATTAATTCCACTTCTACTATTTTTAGTGATTTTTCGATCTCATATCACTGCTGCCATCCGCAACAGTTACTGCAGTAGACTATGCCAATTTCATGAATCCTTCCTTAGCCTTACTAAGCATCCATCATACGTGACACAAATTATGGCCACCTTATCAAAATTAAGGTTTCTAAGACTCGTGGCTATAGATTCTAGCATCCCACTCAAACGACCACATAGGCCATTTTCACATGGCTTAAAGTTTACAACCCAAAATTTAACAAAACAAAATAGCCCATACATGCCAAATGTTCTCCTAAGTTGACTAAGAAGACAATACCAAAAATTGCTCATTGGTGTGATGACTTCGTTGTGATTCGAACACCCAAAAGGAGACGAGTCCAAGAAACCTAAAATGGGTGACAAGAAAACACCGAGTGAGTTTATAACTCGATAAGTCATAAGCATTCCACAACCATCCATTAATACAATTATCATAAAATGAAATAATGAAACAAGGCCAAGTGTTCCACCATACCGAACTATACCATAGTTCCTTAGATCTTCGGATCAATCTCATACCAAGTCATACATTTACATTTCATATACTGTTCAATGGGATATTTGAAGCAATTTCCATACATCATTTCATTTCCGCAACAATCATGCAATCAAATGAACTTTCATCTATTCCATGATACCTTATTTACGGAATGCAATTGAAATCATCACATAGATTTAAATCTTACCAACTCCACCCGAGCATGAACATAGCATGTATTAGCCATGAACTCAAGGTACTTACTCTTTCCGCTGTCCATACTCATCTCGATGAAGTCACGCCTCCATATAAATGTTCAATCGGAGATATGTGTAGAGTTCGCACACATAGTGCTTAATACTCAATCACGCACACTTAGTGCCATGTGATTCAAGCCCGCACACATAGTGCCATATAGTCCAAACTCGCACACTTAGTGCCATACATTACAAGCTCGCACACTTAGTGCCAATCTCGTCCCCGTACACATCTATTTCTCGCACACTTAGTGCCGAAGCAAACTTCCTACACATTTCACTATCTCTTTTACGTTCAACAATATCATCTTTTCATACACATACATTTGTATACATTTCATCTCATTAAACACAATTGCATAGATATTACAATCATTTAAGCAATATCAAATATATGCTTAATGACTTACCTTGTGTTGGGTAAATAGTCCAAGTCGGCTACTCGATGACCTTCGTCTTTCCCTTGCTTGATTCTCCTTCTTTAACTCCTTGAGCTTAATCAATAAATCAACTAGTTTAACCCTCTTGCTAAACATTCATAATTCAATTACACATGCATATGTATGTTTGTATATTCGGCAACCATCCTCACTTATTACCCATTTGGTCAACAATCTAAGCCAAGATAAGGCTTCAATATGGTTGCCTCTAACCGAATACATGCACACCAATCTACTTCCTTTGGCCGAATATGCATGTCTATGTTGAGGCCAATTTTACACTTAATTCTACACAAAAAAAATAGCATACATTTTCCTAATTAACGCATTACATATGGTAGCTCTATACATATCTCTCATTTATTTCATAACCGAAACAACATCACAAGCAAATATACACCTTAAAATAGTATATATGTCATACCAATTCATCATGTGCAAACATATATTCATGTAGGTGCAATGGCCGAATTCTCAAGTGGCTTATATCCAAATATATACACATATCCAAAGCTTAAATCTTACTTACCATGCAACATGCATGAATCATACTTATGGATATAACATGGCCGAATACCATAACACCATACCGTTTCAATTTGGTCATGGTTAAACAAAGAACTTAGTATCTCATTCAAAAATGCTAAAAGAAAATCTAAGAATCCTCAATCCACCATCACATGTATCATTATCAAGCTTGATATTTAGCATGCAATGGCATTAACACCATATTCCCTTTGGTCAATTTCATTCCCATGACATAACAAAGATTTGAACCATGGGCTAACAAGAACATCAAGCTAGCAACTAAAATATACATGAATCTCATGGCAAAACATCAAACTTACCTTAATCTAGGTACAAGTATGGCCAAACCTCCTCCTAAACCTCTTCCAAACCAACATGAAACAAGAATTCCTTCCTTCTTCCTTAGAATTTTCAGCCCAAAGGAAATGAAAATGATGAACAAAATTCTTCTTTCTTTCTCCACACTCACGGCAATGGGCATGCATGAGACCATTTTTTCTCTTTTTTTTGTTCCTTTCATTAGTAAATTCCCATGCTCACTATTTTATTTTTTCTTACATACACCATTGTCCCAACATGTTTTATGACATGTTTTACCCATAATCTCTTGTCATGGCCGGCCACTAGCTATTAGGGGAAATTTGACATGCAAGTCCTCCCTTTGACTACATGCACTATTAGGTCCTTATAGATTAGCCTATCACTTTTCAAAAGTGTCACACAAGTCCTACTAACTGAATTCACATGCTATCAGCTAAATCGAAGCCTGAAATTTTCACACATTCATAATTACATATTCTAGACAATAAATATTACGTTCAAACATTTCGGTGACTCGGTTTAGTGGTCCCGAAACCACTTCCCGACTAGGGTCAATTTTGGGCTGTCACAAGCCCTCCCGAAGAATACGTGGAAAATGGATTTAGCCCGGATGGGTAATCTGAATTAGGGTCTGAATTTAGCCTGGCCTGGTAATTCAGATCCAAGCTCATTAGAGTAATTGTCATTGCAGGGGATTTAGCCTGGACTGGTAATCCTGACAATACTCTATGAGTTTATATTAAAGGGGATGTAGCCTGGACTGGTAATCCCACTGTAAGGATGAGGTTTGTGGGAGTGTGCTCTCTGATATGAAATGTGTAAGACCATGGTTGAAAGATACCATGGCAACCTGATATGAATTGTGTAAGACCATGGTTGAAAGATACCATGGCAACCTGATATGAAATGTGTAAGATCATGGTTGAAAGATACCATGGCAACGTGATATGAAATGAATAAGACCATGGTTGAACGATACCATGGCAACGCGACATGAAAAGAATAAGACCATGGTTGAAAGATACCATGGCAACCTGATATGAAATGTGTAAGACCATGGTTGAAAGATACCATGGCAACCTGATATGAAATGAATAAGACCAAGGTTGAAAGATACCATGGCAACGTGACATGAAAAGAATAAGACCATGGTTGAAAGATACCATGGCAACATGACAGAAAATGAATGAGTAAGACCATAGTTGAAAGACACTATGGCATCATGTCAAAGATAAATAAGACCATGGATGGGAGACGCTATGACATCTATTGAACAATTAATATTCAGGTAATACTTATCAGATGACGAATGGTTATATGAAATGGTTGTATGAAATGTTTACAAGAACTGGTCATATGAAAATATATGTACAAAATAGTTGTATGAAATAATTATGAAGATAAATAAACGAAATAAGTATAAGTACATGGAATATAATTTATGTCAAGTTTGATATAAACTATTACCGAATAAATATACATAAAATATATGGAAATGATGGAGCATGAAATATTGATATAATGAAATGGATGATATATGCTTATGAAGAAACAGTAAGAGCATGATATGTTTCATGACATGTATATATATGATAATCTTTGATATGTTGATATAAGGAAATTATGTAAGTTGAGACTATTATTAAACTCAAGTGCGATATGTAGAGAAAATAAGTATATCAATGTTGAATTTAGATGAAATGTGTGCAAGTATACTAACAATGATGTTGTTTGACGCTTAGACAAGTGTCAAACTATTGATTGAACAGTAACATGTTTAATTATAAGGAGCATTGAAATAGTAAGTACTTAGATGAAAATAAAATTTAAGATTTTGTGAAATTTTTTTTATAATCCCGATTTAATCCCGGTTGGTTTCTAATGTATGTTTAGGGCTTCGAGGGCCAAATAGAGAGACGTTATGATTATTTCTAAAATATGAATAATAAATGACTCAGAATTATCTGAAAATGTTCAGTAATCTCCGGTAATGCCTCGTACCCTATTCCGGCAATGGATACGAGTAGCGGGTGTTACATTTAGTGGTATCAGAGCTAACCGGTTTAGCCGATTCTAGGATTAAGTCGAGTACTAAAAGAAGTCTAGAGGTACATGCCATAATTAAGTTGAAATTGAGTTGGGATCAGATGCTGATATATTTGTTTGGCACTGTTTTATAGTTGAAAATGTTAGATGAACATATCAATGGTATTGATTACGAAATGTATACTGGAGACGAGTAGTCTCGTGAATTAAAAAGGAAACTGAATTGGTAATAGTGAGTATTAACTTAATAAGTGATTAATTGCTAAATGTTGACTGATGAAATGATAGAGAAAAGATGATATATAATTATTTAGCATTATGACTGATGCATTTAGTGAGTAAAAAGAAACTGTGTTTGCTACGATATCTACCCCTCCTATTTCTCAATCGGTTCCCGAAGTGCTTTAAGGTACAAGGATTGATCGAACGGGTAAGCCATATGCTATTAATACTCTGTGAACATAGTGTGGAAGAATTGAGAATTTTAATTGGAAATGATCTTGGAAGAATTGGATCTGGTTAGAGAATGTTATCAGGATTATAAATGAATTGTTCTGTACACTGATTAGATGTTAAAAAGGTATAATATTTTTATTAAAGGATTCAGCTTACTAGTGGTAGAAAATGTTGATCTATGTTGTGATTAAGAAGGGTTATTTGGAAACTTTTTAAAAAGGGTTCTGACAGAAATATATATATACTTCGGTCAGGGATTTCTTGATTAAGGATGTGAAGAATTTTTGAAGCTTAAACAAAGTTATATGATTGAAACTGTGTATGAAAGGAATTTGTTAAATGAATAAATGTATCAGAGAGTGTATTCTGACAGAAACTATAAGGTATAAATGGTTTGAAGATGGTTTAAATGAAGACATAAAGCTGAAAAATGTAGAATAAAGAGTGGAATATGTACTGGATATAATTCTTTTGATCATTATTTTAGTGATTACTCGAAGCAAGCTGAAAAAAAAATATTAATCAAACTTCAAGACTGAGTAACACAGCTACCAGAGATAGATCATCCTGTAACCTCAGAAATATGAGTGATAGTCGAAATGTGATAAAGGACTTCACTGCAAAATCTGAAGAATGAACATCAACCAGGGCATATGTTAATTGCATATAAGAAGATTTATCTCTGCTGGATGTTATTACAGGAACTTTCTTCTTTATTGACACTAATATGATTATTTTAAATTGATCTTGGTTTGACTATTCCTATGATTACATGAGTTCAGTATCCATTAAAGATTTGCCTGTTGGGTTTGCTGAAATTTTTGGATTGAAACATTAAATTATTGGATTAGTATTTATGGGCTGATGAGATCTGCAGGACTGTTTGATAATGATACTACTGTTTTCTAATCGATTTGATGTTATTATTGTTTGATGTGACTTCAAGAATGGAATGACGAAATGTTTTGTTTCGAATCAGAGAAGATTGAATGATTTGAACTGGTAATGAATTGACTGGTTTTAGTTCTGCAATTACAAAAAATTTTATGAGATTTTTCAGGATTTGGTACTCAAAAGATATTGAAATTTGACCTGATTTGTTGTATGAAAAAGAAGAACCGATTGAGATACTAAATTGAAAGATGAAGTTATAATACTGAATAAGCAACATGGGAACCGAAAGAAACAGTGAGATTTCTGTATCCCACTTCTTTTTAGGCAAATTTCAAGGACGAAATTTATTAAGGGGGAAGAATTGTAATGACCCAAATTTTTACAGTTATCAAAAAAGTTCATTTTCGGGTCTTCGTTTCTAAAAAAATAGATTTGTAAATATTTATTAAAAATATTTATGAAGTTAAGAGAGTGATTAATTAAAGTTTAATGAAGCAAATTAGCTTAAATAAAGGATAATTAGATAAAAGGATTAAATTGAATGAAGTGTGAAAGTTTAATTATAGAATAAAGAAAATTAAAAGGACTAAATAAGTAAATAAACCAAAAGAGTGCCAAGTGTATGGCAAAAATAAAATACAAGTATAATAAATATAATACACACATTTGTAATACATATATTTATTTGCTTATTATTCAAGTAAATATTAATGTATTTATTATTATTAAATTACTATTATATGATAAATAAATAAAAAGTTGACAAATGTATGGTATGTAAAGTGAAATGTCTGATACTAATATACATACATTTGTAAAATACATGTATATTTACTTACTATATAAGTATATTATTAAATTATATATTATTATTAAGTAAAAGATATTTATATAATAAAGAGATTAAAGAAAGACAAATGTAATAATATATGTGTATACAAATGTAAAATAGATATTGGATATTAAATAGATATTTTATTATAGCTATTATTAAGTTATTATATATATATATATATATATATATATATAAAGTAAAAGAAATAAAAAGAAAAAGAATAGAAAAACAAAGAAAGGATGAAACGAAACAGAGATTAGGGGAAAGAAAGAAGGAAGGAAAAAAAGAAAGAAGGAAAAAGGGAAAAATTGGGATTTCAAGGCTTGAAAGTTAAATAGGTAAGTCAATTTAGCCCTTTTTACTTAATTTTGATGTTTTGGAAGCTTTGGGACAAGGTTTTGATGAAATTAAGTGAATATTTTGAAAGTTATTAGATTTTTAAATATTGTTCATGTTGAATAAAAAGATGAATTAGGGGTTAGATTGATAGGAATTCAAGTTAGAAATGAAATAAGGATTGAATTGTAAATTAATTCATAAGTTTTATGTTGTAGGGACTAAATTGATGAAATTTTGAAATTAGGAAAATATGCTAGAAATTTAATAGTTAAGTATGAGTTTATTTAAAAATTGAGTAGAAATAAAGTATGAATTAAGATAGAAAAGTAAGTGAATTTAGTTAGGATTAAATTGAAATTAAAAGTAGAAAATCAACATTTTGCACTAAGACTATTTTGGACAGCAGCAGTAGTCTAAGTTTGAAAAATCACAAAAAAATTTAGAAATTGAATTGGAAGATTAATAAAATATATAATTAAATATTATTGAGTCTAGTTTCTTATAAAAGAAACTGTACAAGGAATTGAATTGTAAATTATGAGATATAATGAATTTTGTGAGACAAGGTCAGAATGAATTCGGGTTCCCTGTTCTGACTTTGAAAAATCACCAAAAATTGAAGAAAAATAATTAGAGGCTTAAAGTTACATTTTTATAATTTATAATGAGTCTATTTTCAAGAAAAATCAACGGGAATATTATCCGAGTTCTGTACTGTGAGATAATTAATTCTTAGTGAAGAAGGATCGGAACTGTCAGACAGCAGAATAGGGGTGAATTTAAAGAATAAACTGTACCTAATGGCTAAACTAAAAATTCTGAAAATTTTATGGTAAGAATATATATGAGTCTAGTTTCAGGGAAAATTAATGGATCTTAATTTGGAGTTCCGTATCTCGAGTTATAAATAATTTAGTGAGTATGACACAGATGGACAGCTTGAATATTCATAAAAGTAAATAATAAAAATTATAGATAATGTTACTTACAAGTGTGTTATATACACTAAGGATGTGGAATGGAGAGGAGGAGGAGGAAAAATATGTATGAATATTTATCTAGCATGGCTAATTTGCATGTTTTAGGCTCAGGGACTAAATTGAATAAAAGTAAAACTTTATGGGTAATTTTGTAAAAATGTCAGAAAAGACCAAATTGCATGAAATGGATTATTTTATTATTTAAATTACAAAATTGAATGAAATTATTAATTTAGTTCAAGATCGGGGAAAACATGTTTTAGGGATTAAATTGAAAAGTGTTGAAATTATGGAAAATTCTGATATTTTATAGAATTCATGGATTGTTATCAATATGTATGAGAATAATATCTAGAAATAAGGATTAAATTGCAAGAATTTTATTTTCCTCACCCTAAGGATGAAATCGTCATTAATTAAAAGTTTAGGGGCAAAATGGTAATTTTCCCTAGAGCATTAATTAAATGCATTAGAATATGAAATGAATGAAAATGATGATCAAATTTATTTATAAAGATCCGGACGACTCAAAAATGAGACTTGATCGTGGAAAATAAAAGATATCGGATTAATGAAATTATAAACACAAACAATTAATGAGGTAAGTTTATGTAACTTGAATTGTATTTTAAATGCTTGAAATATGTGGTTATGTGATGAAAATATGATTTGAATGTTCAATTCATGATAATTTATGAAATATTACTAATACTCGATATAAATTGAAAATAAAGCCCGGTTGAATGAAAGGAAAATTCGATGGATCTCTGAAAAGGAATTGACGGTAAAAAGGATCTAGCAGGACGGGTGATCCTATTCGATCTGAACCTCCGAAGAATACGTGAAAATGGATTTCTCCGGACGGGTAATCCGAATTAGGGTTGAATTTAGCTTTGACTGGTAATCAGATCCAAGCTCATTAGAGTAATTGTCATTGCGAGGATTTAGCTCGGGTGGTAATCGACAATACTCTATGAGTTTATATTAAAGGGGATTTAGCCTGGACTGGTAATCCCACTGTAAGGATGAGGTTTGTGGGAGTGTGCTCTCTGATATGAAATGTGTAAGACCATGGTTGAAAGATACCATGGCAACCTGATATGAAATGTATAAGACCATGGTTGAAAGATACCATGGCAACCTAATATGAAATGTGTAAGATCATGGTTGAAAGATACCATGACAACGTGATATGAAATGAATAAGACCATGGTTGAACGATACCATGGCAACGCGACATGAAAAGAATAAGACCATGGTTGAAAGATACCATGGCAACCTGATATGAAATGTGTAAGACCATGGTTGAAAGATACCATGGCAACCTGATATGAAATGAATAAGACCATGGTTGAATGATACCATGGCAACGTGACATGAAAAGAATAAGACCATGGTTGAAAGATACCATGGCAACATGACAGAAAATGAATGAGTAAGACCATAGTTGAAAGACACTATGGCATCATGTCAAAGATAAATAAGACCGTGGATGGGAGACGCTATGACATCTATTGAACAATTGATATTCAGGTAATACTTATCAGATGACGAATGGTTATATGAAATGGTTGTATGAAATGTTTACAAGAACTGGTCATATGGAAATATATGTACAAAATAGTTGTATGAAATAATTATGAAGATAAATAAACGAAATAAGTATAAGTACATGTATATATATGATTATCTTTGATATGTTGATACAAGGAAATTATGTAAGTTGAGACTATTATTAAACTCAAGTGCGATATGTAGAGAAAATAAGTATATCAATGTTGAATTTAGATGAAATGTGTGCAAGTATACTAACAATGATGTTGTTTGACGCTTAGACAAGTGTCAAACTATTGATTGAACAGTAACATGTTTAATTATAAGGAGCATTGAAATAGTAAGTACTTAGATGAAAATAAAATTTAAGATTTTGCGAAATTTTTTTATAATCCCGATTTAATTTCGGTTGATTTCTAATGTATGTTTGGGGCTTCGAGGTCCCAATAGAGAGACGCTATGAATATTTCTAAAATATGAATAATAAATGACTCAGAATTATCTGAAAATGTTCAGTAAACTCCAGTAATGCATCGTACCCTATTCCGGCAATGGATACGAGTAGCGGGTGTTATATAGGTACTTATTGATTGTGATCCTTGAGTATCCGACTTCTATTCTGAATGGTTCAACAGGTAAACAAATGATGTGGTTGAGAAAGAGGTTAGTACGAGGTGACACAGGTACGTATGAAACCTATTCAAGTATTAAATAGAGAAAGTTCAATGAGATGGTACTTCATCATGTTTTGAAACATGAGAAAGGTTTGTAGTTAATGTGGTTATGATTTGGTAATGTGTAATTGATTGAATTACATTTATTTGATGAATTGAGTTATTCACTTTCGAACACACTAAGCTATAAAGCTTACTTTGTGTTATTTGTCTATGTTTTATAGTGAATCAAAGTTAGCTCAGATTCGAGAGTCGTCAGGAACATCATCGTACTATCAAACACCTAAGTTGGTACTTTTGAGTTGTGTATATATGGTATATGGCATGTATATGCTAGTTGTGATACTTTGGCTATGAGAGTTGACTTGTAAATGTATATGTTTATTTTGTATATTTAGCCATGAGTGTTGGCTTATTTTGGTATGTATTGGTATAAATGTGGTTATGGTTTCATAGTTGCTCAAATGGTTACATTTTGAGTTCAGTAAATGATCTATATGGTGTGATTGAAGTTGTTAACTTGAGAAGTTATATGCTTGTGAATTAATGCTTGATGATATAAGTGTTTGAATAGGTAATTGGAATTGACTTGAGTATTGATTTTGTTGAAATTAATATGGTATGAATTGTGTATATTTATTATGATTTTGGCTGCTTATTGTATGATGAATTGGTACCATTTTGATTGTTTAGGTGAAGCATGAATAAGGGTGGCAAATTGGCCTTGCAAATGGCCAATTTTTGTCCACACGGGTAGGGACACCGGTGTGTGTCTCAGCTGTGCGTGACACATGGTCATGGTACACGACCATGTATCCCTTGGTGTTGAAATTAATTTGAAGTCAGTATGCTCCACACGGTGTCACACACTGGTGTGTGACCGGCCGTGTGGTACAAGTCAGTATACCCCTCAAATGGCATATGGCCTAACACACGGGCATGTGACTTGGTTGTGTTGCATAAGTTAGTATACCTCCTAAATGGCACATGGCCTAACACAAGGGCATGTGACTTGGCTGTGTTGCATAAGTCAGTATACCCTATAGGATTGGCACGGACTAGAACACGGCCAGGCACACAGGCGTGTGTGGCCACTTCGGAGGGTACACAGGCTAAACACATGAGTGTGTGGTCAGCCGTGTGACCCAAGTCAGTATGTATGCCCTGTTTTCATACGGCCTGTGACACGGTCGTGTCTGAAGTTGTGTGTGGCATAACACTGGCGTGTGACCGTTATATGTTGAAATTTTTCTAATTTTCCAAAATTTTCATATGTTATCGGTTTAGTCCCGAACCAATTGTAAAGCATGTTTTAGGCCTTGTTGGCCCTTGTAAGGGACAGTGCGATTGTGTTGAATGGTATTTGAATATGAATGCATAAATGTATGAGTTATGTATGATGAATGACATGTATTGATCGGTGATACCTTGTAACCCTATTCTGATAGTGAATACGGGTGAGGGGTGTTACAATTCACAACCACAATAACATGCCATTTTAAACACCATAAGTCAAAACCAATGTGCCATTCAGAAAACAACAAATTTATGTCAACACATCAACTATTAAAACATGTCAATATTTCCTTATTTCATGCATGATAACCTAGTTCAAATATGTACCAAAATGTACCATAAATTATCATTCTCAAACCATAATAATAACACTAAAAAGAACATTATTTACAAGTATATTAAAATAACCAAGTGACATAATTTACAAAGTATCAAAGTGTACCAACTAACATATTTATCTATATATACATGCCACTACCCTAGTAGATACAAAAACTACTAACTTAGATGGGTAGTATGAGCCAGTTGAATGATCCTTCCGAAATTTTAGCAACGATTATCTACAAAATAATCCATAAGAATCGATAAGCTTACAAAGCTTAGTAAGGACAAAGTATAAGATTTAATCTAAACACAATTAAATACAGTTACTATACTATATGATTCAAAGTTATTGGAATATAAGCAGGGGCATGTAAGTGCATTCAAGGGTACCAAAGTTCAAACAGGGTCACGTATGTGCATTCAGGGGTACCGATGAATAAACAAGGGCACATATGTGCATTTAGGGGTACCGAACTACAATGACGAGCACGTATGTGCATTTATTTAATAATTAACTATAAACATTTAATTAAATAATTATAATATAAGAATACAAGTAGAAATTCATTTATGTACTGAAACACTATGAACTTACATACTATTCGATTCTGACCAATACGCAAGGACTAATCTGTTATTTTCCCTTTTCCTCGGTTATTGTCTTTTTTATCCATGTTTTGATCTATATAATGATTAAATACAATATATTAATTTCATACATATTTCACATTCCATTCAATGCATATGACCCTTAACTTTTCATTAATTACACATTTTCCCTAAACTTTTACACTTTTACAATTTAGTCATCTAACTCGATATTCAACAAATTGACTATTTTCTAATAATCAAATTATAGCCGAGTACTCTAGGCTCTTTAACAGTCCCTATTATACATCAAATTCACTATCAAACCTTAAAATTTTGACATTTTAACAATTTAATCGTTAAATCAAAATCTAACAAAAATCACTTCACAAAAAAACTAAATACCACAATGAAAACTTCAAACACATAGTTATCATAAAAAATATGGCTAGAATATCCTACTGACCAAGAATATCCTTTTGACACTGTAACACCCCAACATCCGAGTCGATTACTAAAATAGGGTCATATAACATAACCTGCTCAACTCTTCAAAAAAACACTTGAGATAAAAAAAATAATAAAAAAATATTTAATAGTGAAACCTTAAATCTAATGAATAATATTACCAGATTAAAACCCTTACATTCATTTAATGATTTATCCCTATTGACCAAATACACATACATAATGTAAAATATATGATTCAATCCTATCACAATTATGAAGTTCTAAATCAAGTTAATTTACGTTTTGAGATTTGTAACCAAACATTTTTAATTTCATACATAGAACTTTAGCCATATTCGTATGGCTTTATATACAATTATACCAAAATAGCAAACCTCCCAAAAATTTTTATCCTATACATTCCATAATGTCTACTAAGGTTTAAAACAAAAGTACCAAAAAGGTTGACAAAAGTTGTGATGACTTCGTGATGGTTCCCAAGCTCTCCTTGATAAGATGATCTATGTAAAAACAAAAAAAAAACACACCGAGTGAATTGTTAACTCAGTAAGTCCTAAGAAAATTTAATACTATAATAATTCAATCATCTATAAACTAAATAATTAACTCCATATTAACCGAATTTAACCATGATATCACAAGGAAATATTAGGTCACAAACGTACCTTATGCATTTGGTACATACCTACCCGAATTCACCATGTACTCCTAATCTAAATATACATAATTAAAATACCATGGCAATTGTCATATACTACCATTGACGTATATATATATATATATGTATATATATATATAATATACAAACCAAAAAAAATTAAAGCGTAAGCCAAGTCGCTCCATCTATCAATCAAATTTCAAATTAAATTTCCAAGTGCATTTTAGATTTCCACAAATAATACTCCATAATCAACATTGCACACTTAGTGTTCGATTTGAAAGCCCGCACACATAGTGCTCTTACTTATTCGCACACATAGTGCAATGTTTTCTCGCACACATAGTGCCACATAATCTAGCACACATAGTGCTGTATTTTCTTACCTTTAATCATCCCTTTGACATAAATTGATCAAAAATTTCACATTCTATTCCCAATAACTCATACATACTATGATATCTTATCTAACTTAATTTGCCTAAGGACTTACCTTTTTAATCAGATGAACAACTCTGATCGGCTACTCCACCGCTTTCGCTTTCCCTTTGAAAGAACTTGGCTCCCTCTGATCTTGAACTTCAACTCCAGCTAAGCAGATAAAATAACTCAATCATCATAACCCTAATTTATACTTCTTTCTCATAGTCACACACACAGAGATTCGGTATTTGCCCATACATAATTTAAAATTTAACTTTTAAACTTAATGCATATCCAAACATACTTTTCATCTATTCTAATAATTCAACACATTACAAGATCAACTTCAGTAACTCACGTTTTCATATTTTAGTAGCTAAGTTCATTTTCGGTTAGCAATCATTTAAAATCTATCAAGCTCATAAACTTCTAATTTCATGAATTTGACATCTTAATGCCCATTTTAATTAATCAAACAAAATTTCAAATACAAAAATTTGGTCACTCAATTATCTTGATAAACAAAATAATCGGCAAACACACATATATCAAGCTATTTTAACCAAATTCTACTTAACATTTAAACTAAAATATACATTTAAATTTACTATATCTTCATTAGACCTTTCACTCTCAAAACATAAGAATATCAATTTATTCCTTCTTCCATGTCTCTGTCAACTACTTAAATTATCACATAACATAAATTTTGTACTCTCCTATCCATCCTAACTCATTCGGCTTTAACAATTACCCATTTCTCATAAAAGAAATTAACAAATAAAATAAACATTCCATTAACCCATATGGCTGAATGTACCAAGCATTACTTAACTAAAATTCCACAAATTTCAACCTCATAATAATCTCTACTTATTCAATACAACATGAAACAACCTCTACTCCTAACCTCTTGATATACGGCTTAATGCCCAAACCACCATAAAAGTTTGATTTTTCATGACATTGCCGAAATGCATTTTAACAATTAGCTTAACATACAAAGGAAGTTAAAACCAACATTTCAAAACTTACCTCCAGCTAGAAAAAGGGTTGCCGAATTGCCTTAATGAAAACTTCCCTATTTCCTTCCTTTTTGTTTCGGTTTTGGCAAGTTGGAGAAGAAGATGAACACCCCTCTTCTATTTTCTCTTTTATTAATCTTTATTTTTCATCTATTTTAAATTACTTACCAATATTTAATTATAAATAATATAAACTTAGTGGAGAGAATCCTTACTTGGCTGGCCACTTTGTATAAACTTGGCACTTTGACATGTAAACCCAAACTTTCCTATTTTAATACTATTTGGTCCTTACATATTCACCTATCATATTTTCTTAAGTTCTCAACTAAGTCAATCAAATGAAATTAACATTCATGAGACTAAATTAATAATCTCAAATTTTCACACATGCACTTCCACACATAAAGATATGCAAATTTAATTTAATTTTTTTTTTAAAATCACTTTTGACTCGATTTTGTGGTCCCGAAACCACATTCCGTCTAAGGTCAAATTAGGGCTGTCACAACTCTCCCTTACATAAGGAATTTTCATCCCCGAAAATCTTACCCGCAAATAAGTTAGGATATCGATCCTTTATAGTGTCTTCAAGTTCCCAAGTAGCTTTGTCGACCCCGTGCTTAAGCCATAGTACTTTCACTAATGGGATTTTCTTGTTTCGCAGTTCCTTTACTTCACGTGCTAAGATACGAACCGGTTCTTCTTCATAACTCAAATCAGATTGAATCTCCACCTCAGATAAATTAATTATATGCGATGGATCAGATCTATAACGTCGAAGCATCGAGACATGAAAAACGTTGTGAATCTTTTCAAGTTCAGGGGGTAAAATCAATATGTATGCAACTGGCCCAATTCGTTCAAATATTTCATACGGCCCAATGAACCTCGGACTCAATTTGCCCTTACGGCCAAATCTCAGCACCTTTTTCCAAGGTGAGATTTTAAGAAACACTTTGTCTCCAACCTGGTATTCAATGTCTTTTCTTTTTAAATCTGCATAAGACTTCTGACGATCCGAAGCGGCTTTCAAACTTTCACGAATCACTTGAACTTTCTGCTCAGCATCCTTAATCAAATCAACCCCGAAGATTTTACTTTCACTAAGTTCGGTCCAAAACAACGGTGTACGGCATTTACGACTGTACAAAGCCTCATAAGGTGCCATCTTAATGCTTGATTGAAAACTATTGTTGTAAGCGAATTCAACCAAAGGCAAATATCTTTCCGATGAACCAAAAAACTCTAGGATACAACATCTCAACATGTCCTCGAGTATCTGAATTATCTGCTTTGATTGACCATCAATCTGGGGATGAAAAGCGGTGCTAAAGTGCAACTTGGTACCCAATGCTTCTTGTAATTTCTTCCAAAATCGTGATGTGGATCTCGGGTCTCTATCCGACACAATAGAAATAGGTATTCCATGTAATCGAACAATTTGGGAGACATATAATTCTGCCAATTTATCGAGTGAGAAATTAGTACGGACAAGGATAAAATGAGCAGACTTCGTCAATCTGTCAACAATAACCCAAATTGAGTCTTTCTTACTCTGTGTCAACGGCAAACCAGATACAAAATCATCGCGACTCGATCCTATTTCCATTCAGGTATCATGATCGGCTGAAGTAATCCCGAAGGCAATTGATGTTCTACTTTCACTTGTTGACATATCAAACACTTCGAAACAAAGTTAGAAATGTCTCGTTTCATACCAGGCCACCAAAATTGGCGTTTTAGATCATGGTACATTTTCGTACTTCCCGGGTGAACTGACATTCGACTACTATGAGCCTCGCTCAAAATCATCGAAATAAGTTCTGAATTTCTTGGAACACATAATCGACTCTTAAACGTCAAGCAATCATTGTCGTCAATTCAAAACTCTGATTCTTCATTTGATTCACATTCAACTCGTTTAGCGACCAATTCATCGTCGACATTTTGGGATTCAAGTATTTGATGAATTAATAATGGTTTGGCCTTTAATTCAGCTACTAACACATTATCGGATGAAATGGACAGGTGAACATTCATCGCTCTCAAAGCAAATAGTGATTTACGACTTAAAGCATCGGCAACCACGTTAGCCTTTCCCTGGTGATAATCAATGACGAGTTCATAATCTTTCAACAACTCAAGCCAACGTCTTTGTCGCAGATTCAAATCTCTTTGACTCATCAAATATTTGAGGCTTTTGTGGTCAGAACAAACATGACACCTCTCTCCAAACAAGTAGTGTCTCCATATTTTCAAAGCGAAAACAATGGCCACTAATTCAAGATCATGAGTCGGATAGTTTTTCTCATGCGGTTTTAATTGCCTCGACCGTAAGCCACAACTCGACTTTCTTGCATCAACACACAACCCAGCCCAAGTAAGGATGCATCACTGTAAATAACAAACTCTTTACCGGATTCTGGCTGTACTAGCACTGGAGCTTCAGTTAAACAGGTTTTCAATCGGTCGAAACTTTTCTAACATTGTTCTGACCATTCAAACTTAACATCTTTTTGAAGTAGTTTCGTCATCGGTGTGGCTATCATCGAGAAACCCTTTACAAACCATCTGTAGTAACCGACAAGTCCCAAAAAGCTCCTAACTTCAGTAACATTTCTCGGAGGCTTCCAATCAATTATGGCCGAAATTTTGTTCGAATCAACTCGAATACCCGATGCGGATACCACATGTCCCAAAAAGCTAACTTCTCTCAACCAGAATTCACATTTACTGAATTTCGCATATAACTGCTTGTCTCATAAAATCTGTAATACCAATTTCAAATGCTCAGTATGTTCAGATTCATTGCATGAATAAATCAAGATGTCGTCTATAAACACCACTACAAACCGATCCAGATACTGTCTAAAGATTCGATTCATCAAGTCCATAAATACCACAGGGGCATTAGTGAGCCCAAACGGCATTACTAAGAACTCGTAGTGACCATATCTCGTTCTGAAGGCAGTCTTAGGTATATCTGATCCTCGAACATGCAACTGATAGTAGCCCAATCTCAAATCTATCTTTGAAAACACTGAGGCTCCCTTTAGCTGATCAAACAAATCATCAATACATGGTAACGGATATTTATTCTTTATTGTCACTTTGTTCAATTGACAATAGTCGATGCACATTCTCATGGTTCCGTCTTTCTTTTTCACAAACAATACTGGTGCACCCCAAGGTGAGAAACTCGGTCTAACGAAACCTCTATCCGTCAACTCTTGCAATTGAGTTTTCAATTCCTTCAATTCTGTTGGTGCCATATGATACGGAGCTATCGAAATTGGTGTGGTACCAGGTGCCAGTTCGATGCCGAATTCTACCTCTCGAATGGGTGGTAATCCCGGTAACTCCCAGGAAAAACATCGAATACTCACAAACTACTGGTACTGATTCAATTTTCTTTTCTGACTCCTTGTTATCAAGTACGTACGCAAGATATGCTTCACACCCCTTTTTCACATATTTCTGAGCGGTCATCGAGGATATTATTGCTGTCATTCTGTTCAAGTCAATAGACTCAACTCGTACTATCTCATTATTTGCACCCCTAAAATCAATGGTCTTCCTTTTGCAATTCACAACTGCATCGTGTACGGTTAACCAATCCATACCAAGGATAACATCAAATTCATCAAACGGTAAAAGCATCAAATCGGCCAGAAAACAGGAATCTCGGATTATCAATGGGCATTTCTTACACACTCTGTCGACAAGTACATATCGACCTAGGGGATTCGACACTCGAATTACAAACTCAGTAGACTCAACAGGTAGAGTCTTACTGGATGCTAAAGTCTCACATACATAAGAATGAGTAGAGCCAGAGTCAATCAATGCAATCACATCAGTATCAAAAAGAGTGAAAGTACCAATGATAGCGTCAGGGGAGGATGCCTCCTCTCGCATGCGGATGCCATAAGCTTTGGCAGGAGCACGAGTTTCAGATCGAAGAGCCGTATCAGAAATCCCTCTCTGACTACCACCCCTACCTCCTGTGTTTCTCGGTGGTCTACCTCTAGTCACTGTACCACTCGATATCACACCTTGCATCTTATTTTTCTCGTCAGATTTCGTGCAATCTCGAATGAAATGATCCCTCGAACCGCATCTATAACAGGCTCTATTAATAGATTTACCCCAACATTCACCTACATGTCGCCTTCCACATTGTGAACATTCAGGTTTGTCTTGTCGATTGTTACCAACACTAGCAACCGAAGTAGCTCGAGATTCCGTTGATGGTCGCTCCCTAATAGAAATTCCTGCAGTCGTCTTCAATTTATTAGTATCGTCTCTGAATTTCTTTCCAGCTAAGAAAGAAGTTTTACCCACTGATCTTTTACAAAAGTCTTTGGCTTCTGATTTAGCTTTCTTTTTCTCCTTTCCCAGCTCTTCAGCCTTGCAAGCCCGTTCGACTAGTGTTACAAATTCTTTTATTTCTAAAATACCCACCAGTAGCTTTAAATCTTCATTCAATCCTTCTTCGAATCTTTTACACATGGCAATTTCATCAGCTACACACTGTCGAGCATATCTACTGAGTCTTACAAACTCACGTTCGTATTCAGATACTGTTAAACGACCTTGTTTGAGCTCCAAAAATTCTTTACGCTTTTGATCCATAAATCGTTGACTAATATACTTCTTACGAAACTCCACCTGAAAGAAATCCCAAGTAACTCGTTCTTTCGGAACAATAGAAATCAGTGTTCTCCACTAATAGTAGGCCGAGTCCCGTAACAAGGATACGCCACACATTAAACACTCATCAGGCGTGCAAGACAGCTCTTCAAAGACACGGATAGTGTTATCAAGCCAAAACTCAGCCCTTTCAGCATCATCATTAGTTGTGGCTTGAAATTCCTCGGCCCCGCGCTTCCTAATCAAATCCACAGGAGGTTTGCTCGGTCTCAAAGGATCAGTAGTTGCTGGTACTATAGGCACCTAAGATGGATTATTTAAATTCGGGAATGGTTGAGCTGCCGGGTTAGTTCGGGCATATTGTGCGACCCACTCGTTCATCATAGTAAAGAAAGCTTGTTTTGCCACATCATCTTGATTATTCGCAGGTGATTCAGGTTCCACAGGCGGTGTCCCTTGCGCAGGAGCAGCCGCTACACTCTCAACGTCATCCGCTAAGGCTCTCTCTAAATTGGGTTCCATTTACTAATCAAAACAATAATTTCAACCGTCAGAACTCATCACACTATCATATACTAACATTAAGGCATGTATAGCTAGGCTCATACGTGCTGCGGTAGTCCTAGAACTGACTAAACCGTAGCTCTGATACCAATAAAATGTAACACCCCAACATCCGAGTCGATTACTAAAATAGGGTCATATAACATAACCTGCTCAACTCTTCAATAGAACACTTGAGATAAAAAATAATAAAAAATATTTAATAGTGAAACCTTAAATCTAATGAATAATATTACAGATTAAAACCCTTCTGTTCGTTTAATGATTTATCCCCTATTGACCAAATACACATACATAATGTAAAACTATATGATTTAATCCTATCACAATTATGAATTTCTAAATCAAGTTAATTTACGTTTTGAGATTTGTAACCAAACATTTTTAATTTCATACATAGAACTTTAGCCATATTCGTATGGCTTTATATACAATTATACCAAAATAGCAAACCTACCAAAAATTTTTATCCTATACATGCCATAATGTCTACTAAGGTTTAAAACAAAAGTACCAAAAAGGTTGACAAAAGTTGTGATGACTTCGTGATGGTTCCCAAGCTCTCCTTGATAAGATGATCTATGTAAAAACAAAAAAAAAAACACACCGAGTGAGTTGTTAACTCAGTAAGTCCTAAGAAAATTTAATACTATAATATTTCAATCATCTATAAACTAAATAATTAACTCCATATTAACCGAATTTAACCATGATATCACAAGGAAATATTAGGTCACAAACGTACTTTATGCATTTGGTACATACCTACTCGAATTCACCATGTACTCCTAATCTAAATATACATTATTAAAATACCATGGCAATTGTCATATACTACCATTGACGTATATATATATGTATATATATATAATATACAAACCAAAAAAAATTAAAGCGTAAGCCAAGTCGCTCCATCTATCAATCAAATTTCCAATTAAATTTCCAAGTGCATTTTAGATTTCCACAAATAATACTCCATAATCAACATTGCACACTTAGTGCTCGATTTGAAAGCCCGCACACATAGTGCTCTTACTTATTCGCACACATAGTGCAATGTTTTCTTGCACACATAGTGCCACATAATCTAGCACACATAGTGCTGTATTTTCTTACCTTTAATCATCCCTTTGACATAGATTGATCAGAAATTTCACATTCTATTCCCAATAACTCATACATACTATGATATCTTATCTAACTTAATTTGCCTAAGGACTTACCTTTTTAATCAGATGAACAACTCCGATCGGCTACTCCACCGCTTTCGCTTTCCCTTTGAAAGAACTTGGCTCCCTCTGATCTTGAACTTCCACTCCAGCTAAGCAAATAAAATAACTCAATCATCATAACCCTAATTTATACTTCTTTCTCATAGTCACACACACAGAGATTCGGTATTTGCCCATACATAATTTAAAATTTAACTTTTAAACCTAATGCATATCCAAACATACTTTTCCTCTATTCTAATAATTCGACACATTACAAGATCAACTTCGGTAACTCACGTTTTCATATTTTAGTAGCTAAGTTCATTTTCGGTTAGCAATCATTTAAAATCTATCAAGCTCATAAACTTCTAATTTCATGAATTCGACATCTTAATGCCCATTTTAATTAATCAAACAAAATTTCAAATACAAAATTTGGTCACTCAATTATCTTGATAAACAAAATAATCGGCAAACACACATATATCAAGCTATTTTAACCAAATTCTACTTAACATTTAAACTAAAATATGCATTTAAATTTACTATATCTTCATTATACCTTTCACTCTCAAAACATAAGAATATCAATTTATTCTTTCTTCCATGTCTCTGTCAACTACTTAAATTATCACATAACATAAATTTTGTACTCTCCTATCCATCCTAACTCATTCGGCTTTAACAATTACCCATTTCTCATAAAAGAAATTAACAAATAAAATAAACATTCCATTAACCCATATGGCCGAATGTACCAAGCATTACTTAACTAAAATTCCACAAATTTCAACCTCATAATAATCTCTACTTATTCAATACAACATGAAACAACCTCTACTCCTAACCTATTGATATACGGCTTAATGTCCAAACCACCATAAAAGTTTGATTTTTCATGACATTGCCGAAATGCATTTTAACAATGAGCTTAACATACAAAGGAAGTTAAAACCAACATTTCAAAACTTACCTCCAACTAGAAAAAGGGTTGCCGAATTGCCTTAATGAAAACTTCCCTATTTCCTTCCTTTTTGTTTCGGTTTTGGCAAGGTGGAGAAGAAGATGAACACCCCTCTTCTATTTTCTCTTTTATTAATCTTTATTTTTCATCTATTTTAAATTACTTACCAATATTTAATTATAAATAATATAAACTTAGTGGAGAGAATCCTTACTTGGCCGACCACTTTGTATAAACTTGGCATTTTGACATGCAATCCCAAACTTTCCTATTTTAGTACTATTTGGTCCTTACATATTCACCTGTCATATTTTCTTAAGTTCTCAACTAAGTCAATCAAATGAAATTCACATTCATGAGACTAAATTAACAATCTCAAATTTTCACACATGCACTTCCACACATAAAGATATGCAAATTTAATTTAATTTTTTTTTAAATCACTTTTGACTCGGTTTTGTTGTCCCGAAACCACATTCCGTCTAAGGTCAAATTAGGGTTGTCACAGACACAGAGGTTGATAGAACTTTACCAGGAGGTGAAAGAACTACGAAAGATGGCTAGAAACAGGAATGATCTTGGTCTCAATGATAATCTAAATGGTCAAGATGACAACCTTCCTTTTCAAAGGGTGATACTAGGTATAAATGATAGTATGAATGGTCAGTGCGCTAATCCTCATGTCCATGGGGTGATAGATGATCGAGATAGACCAATCCGAGAGCATGTTGTTCCAATTTTAGATGATTTGAATCCAAGGATAGTTAGACCACAAATACAAGCTCAATAATTTAAGTCGAAACCAGTAATGTTTCAGATGTTACAAATAAGAGGATAGTTTGGTAGACTGCCCATTGAAGATCCAAGATTGCATTTGTGACTCTTTCTAGAGGTTTGTGACTCATTCAGGCAGTAGGGTTTTCCTAAAGATGCCCTGAACTTAACTGCTTCCACATTCCTTGAGAGACTAAGCAAGAGCATGGTCGAGCACTTTGCTGTCGGGGATAGTGGTATCATGGAATGATCTTTGCCAGAGGTTTTTACTATAGTACAATCCACCAAACATGAATGCTAAGTTGAGAAATAACATCATGCCTTTTTGGTAATTAGAGAATGAAATGGTATATGAAGCTTAAGAGTGATTCAAATATTTAATTTGGAGATGTATGATGTATAAATTTCAGTACTACACTCAAACAGAAATATTCTATAATGGGTTGAATGCACATACGAGAATGGTAGTTGATGATGTATATGCCAATGGTACATTGTTGGATAAATCATACAGCGAAGCATATAGGATTTTGAAATGATTGCCATCAATGACTATCACTACCCTACCACAATAGTTGGGACATACAAGAGAGCTATTGGTACCATGAAGGTCAACATAATTACTTCTTTGATAGGCTAGGTATCTTCTTTAGCTAACATGATTAAACAATGAAAAATCCAATTGCAGTCTAAGAGGTGAAATCAGTCAAGCTGTCATGCATTTCTTGTGGAGAAGATCTGATGAATGCCTATCAAACCCAACATCGGTATACTACATTGGTAATTTTAACCAAAATAATTACCCCCATTCCAACACTTACAATCCGGGGTGGAAGCATCATCTGAAATTTAGTTGGAATAATCAAGGTGCGGGTAGTTCACACAATGTTGCAAGATAAAATATCCACAATGCACTTCCCAGTTATAATCATCCTATACAGAGGCAAAATGCTCAACAAGGCCAAATATCATCTTCTAATTCTATTGAGTCTTTGTTAAAGGATTATATGGCCAGAAATGATGTTGTGATTCAAATTCAGGCTGCATCTCTCCAAGCTATTAAAATTAAGTGGTGTAAATAGTGAATGCTATAAATTCAAGGCCACAAAGAGCACTGCCAAGTGATAATAAAAATTTAAGAACCTAGGGAATGCAATACAAGTCCATCACTCTTAAAAGTGGAACTCAATTGGATGAAGTTGTTCAAGATGCCACGGTAGACAAAGACAAATCTAGTTGCAATCAGGAAAAACTACCAGAACCGACTGAACGACAGACATCACATGAAAAGGGTACATAGGGAAATGTTGTGACAAAATCAGTTGATGTTTCCAACAAAAATGCCACAACAAAACAATATCAGCAACCTGATGGATGACCAGCTCTACCTTTTCCTTAGTAGTTTCACAATTCCAACCTGAGGATAAATAATCAACATGTTACTTTTAATGTTTTTGATGATTTGAAATGTGTAAATGAAAATGAAGAATGCCACGTCATTAGTTTGATAGAAAGGATAATGGAAAAAGAACTCATCAGATTTTACCACAGCGATTCTGATAATAATGAAGACTCATTGGAAAGGATTGATGAAGTACGCTTCAAAGAACTTGGTGAATTTATGGAAGGAAAACAGACATTGGAGAGACCAGAAAATATTTGACTCTTTGGATTCATCGAGTCATCCATTCGAGCCTCTTAAGCCTTTTATAGAGGAACTCCTACATTATAGATGAAACCTTTGCCTTAGCATTTGAAATATGAATACTTGGGGGATAATAGTACATGGTTGGTGGTGATTTCTACAGAATTAACATTAGATAAGAGGTCAAGTTGTTGGAAGTCCTGTGCCAACTTAAGATGGCTTTAGGATGGACCCTTGCTGATATAAAGGGGATCAATCCTGTATTCTTCATGCTTAAAATCTTGTTAGAGGATTTCCATAACAACTCTATTAAGCAGCAGAGACGATTGAATCCGATGATGAAAGAAGTTGCGAAGAAAGATATTATCAAGTGGCCTGACGCTGACATTGTTTACCCAATCTCA
Organism: Gossypium arboreum; assembly: GCF_025698485.1. Classification (NCBI taxonomy): domain Eukaryota; kingdom Viridiplantae; phylum Streptophyta; class Magnoliopsida; order Malvales; family Malvaceae; genus Gossypium; species Gossypium arboreum. Next base: position 29,842,248 of record NC_069073.1, read on the forward strand.
AACAGCTCATGGGTAAGCCTTGTACAATGTGTCAACAAGAAAGGAGGTGTCACAATGGTTAGCAATGACAATAATGAGCTCATACCAACTCGCATGATCATGAGATGGAGAGTGTGCATGGATTATGGGAACCTTAACAAGGAAACTAGGAAGGACAATTTTCCCTACCGTTTATTGATCAGATGTTGGATAGGCTAGTAGGGAAAATTTCCTATTATTTCTTGGATAGTTATTCAAGGTATAATCAGATTGCCATAACTCCCAATGACCAAGAAAAGACAACTTTCATGTGTCTATATAATACTTTTGCATTTAGAAAAATTCCAATTGGATTGTGTAATGCTGTTACAACTTTTCAGCATCATGTGATGGCCATATTCTCGACTATAGTGGAAAAATTCCTTGATATTTTCATGGATGATTTCTCTATTTTTGGCAACGATTTTGAAAAGTGTTTGAAAATTTTGGAATTGGTTCTGTGCCACTGTGAGGAAAAAATCTTGTCTTGAACTAGGGAAAAATGTCATCTCATGGTTCGTGAAGGAATTATTTTAGGGCATAAGATATCACAGCGAGGAATTGAAGTAGATAGAGCAATGATTGAAGTAATAGAGAAATTGCCACCTCCCACCAGCTTCAAGGGTGTTAGAAGTTTTCTAAGTCATGTAGGATTTTATAGAAGATTCATTAAGGATTTATCGAAGATATCTAAACCCTTGTACACATTACTGGAGCAAAATATGCCCTTTGATTTTGATGAATGCTGCCTGGGTGCTTTTGAGGAATTAAAGAAAACACTAGTAGCAGCACAAATTTTAGTAGCTCCGAAGTGGACCTTGTCATTTGAACTCATGTACAATGCTAGCAATTATGTCGTGAGAGCAGCGTTGGGGCAGATGAGTGAAAAAATACTACGTGTAACATATTATGCAACAAAAACTCTAATAGGTGCACAATATAGTTATACCATTACCGAAAAAGAGTTGTCAGTTGTGGTGCTGTGTTCGAAAAATTTCGCCTTTATCTAATGGGTACCAAGGTCACAGTCTACAGATATCACTAAATTATTAAGTACTTGGTGTGAAATAAAGATGCCAAGCCGAGGTTGATTAGGTGGGTATTGTTACTACAAGAGTTAGATGTAACACTCCTTGCTCGTATCCGACACCGGAATACCTGACTTAAACTCAACCAATCACACAAAAATTGGGCTGTAAAATTTCAATCAATTTAAAACTTTTCATTTCACATACATTTCGTCACTTAAACGGGCTCACGAGGCCCAAAACATGTATTAGAGGCGGTTCGAAACTAAACTGAGAACTTAAGAAAAACTTGAAAAATTTCATGCTTTAAGGCTCCACATGCCCATTTGGATATAGACTATGTGGTCACACACACCCGTGTGGCTTGGGAAACGCCCATGCCCTTAGGCTGTGTGCAACACTGACTTTAAAACACGGTCATGTCACACACCCGTGTGACCTACTCGTGTACTAATTTGACTTAAAATTTTAAGTGCAGGGGACGCACGGTTGGACAACACGCCCATAGGGCAGACCGTGTGTCACACACAGTCTAAACACACGCCCGTGTGTCTACCTGTGTGGACAATTACAAGGCTATTTTCCAAGTCATTTGTCACCCTCACAACATATGCACACATACTTATCCAATGACATACAACACGACATAAATGAGCTCTTAAACATCTACAAACATGTTATGCACATAAAAATTTCTTATGCAATAAATATCATAGAATTTACTCACATCATTACCACATACTTGTAATAACTATCATTATGTCACAAACCTCATGTCCATCACTAGGCACGCATAATCATATTCACAAACCATTCATGAGGCATTATTAATTATTTACCAATCACTTAATCTTGCATCAGTTACTAACTCCTCTCAATTCAATCTCTAGGCATACATGTTCTAAGCCACATCAAAAGAGATAATAATATGCATGCATAAGAATAATCATATAGGCCTATAATGTCATTAACCGACATAAGCCAATTTACATGACTACATACTACCTTAATAACAAGCCAATGCCTTTGGCTAAATCATAATATCACATACTCAACATTAAAACCCTATACATGCCATAGACTCCAAACACTAGGATTTACTTACGCCGATAGTGTTAACTAGACATTGTGATAATATCTCTAACGGCCTCCAACTTGAGCTAACTTGGCAACCCTAGGAAACATGGGAAAGAAATGGGGGGTAAGCTTTATGCTTAGTAAGTTCATATGAAAACAATAAGCAACTCATTAACATGTTTTATCAGTGTTTACAACATATTCTCAAGTGCATACTCACCAATGACGTACCCCATTGGGACCATCATCAACTCTTTCCTCGGATTACCCGTTGAACACTTGGAATACTAATTGGATACTCAAAAAAACCTTTGCACATAAGTGCTTCAATTGTAGCTAAAGCTACCTCATATCTCATGGCATTTAAATGTTCACTCTTACACTAGTCTTCCTAGTGACATGCCACTCGTATCCTATTTTATTCCTAAGGTTCAAACGGGATTTTTCCTCGCCTATCAAGGCTTTGTCTTATCATATTTATATTAATCACATACACATTAATATTGGTACAATTCATGTGATGATAACATTTAAATACATGTATAGCATGGTATTGTTTACATACGAACTTACCTCGATACCACAAAGGTGAAAAAGACGTAATCGTCTATAAATCGATTCTCCTCGTTCTAGGCCTAAATCACATTTTTCAACACTAAAACATCACATTTAGCTAATTAAAACAATGTACCAATCAAATTAGTCCATTGACACACTTTGGAAAAATTTACAATTTTGCCCTTCTATTTTTCCAAAATTACCAAATTGCCCCTAGGCTCGAAACAAGATTTTTATTCAATTTCTTTACTCCTTAAGCCTAGATAAACCATTTCCATAACTATGGCAACTCACAAAAATCATTATTACACACATTAACAACCCATTTTACAACTTTGCATAATAACCTTTTTAAGGTATTTTCATGCAAATTTCCTTCACAAAAGTTGTTTATTAGACAACTACAACTCATATTTTTCCATAAAAACTCAGGAAACAACACATATGCTTTCATGGAAAAACCCTAGACTCTTTATCATTTTGCAAACTAGACCCCTCATTTGGAAGCTTATGCTTTAGGGGTTCCAAAAATGTAAAAATTATCAAGAAAGATATTCAAAATCACTTACTGGCGTGGGAGTTTCTTTGCTGAAATTTTCTAGCTTCTAAACCCTTTCTTTGCTACCATTTTTGGTGGAGAGAAGATGAAGAAAAGATGATATCTTTCTTTTCTTTATTTTATTCTATTTTTAGTCAAATTAGTCACTTAAAAGCCACAAATTTTGGCTTTTTTTGACCAATTTGTCTCCCTTGGCCGGCCATCACACTTTCAATGGCCTAATTTCACTTTAAAGACCCCCAATTTAAGATACAAAGCAATTTAACACCTTTAGGCATTAAAATACAACTTTTACCTTTTACGCGATTTAGTCCTTTTTCGAAATTGGACTAGAAATCTCTAAAATTAACTTACCAAAATTTACATGCACTTATAAAATTATATTATAACACATAAAATAATACTAAAAAAAATTCTTTGGCCTCAGAATAGTGGTCCCGAAACCATTATTCCGACTAGGCCCAAAATTGGGTTGTTACATTTGACTTGGAAATTCGGGATTGAAAGGGGATTGGAGACCAAGTGGCTGATCATTTATCAAGGTTAGAATCGGGCAGTGTAGGTGGAAATGATAACTTTCTTAAAGATGATTTTCTAGACGAACAATTGCTCTTTCCCATGGCATTACCCTAGTATTCCTATATAGTGAACTTCTTGGTAAGTGGGGTGATGCCACCTGATTTAAACACCCACAAAAGGTAGAAATTTCTTCATGATGCTAAGCATTATTATTGGGATAAGCCCTTCTTATTTAAACATTGTGCTAATAAAATTATTCAAAAGTGTGTCCCTTATAGAGGACATTTTGGAGGAATGAAAACCTTTGCTAAAGTGCTTCAGTCGAGATTATATTGACCAAGTTTGTTCAACAATACTCATTAATATTTCCAACCATGTGACCATTGTAAAAGAACGAGGAATTTATCTAGGACACATGAAATGTCATTACAAAATATATTGGAGGTTGAATTATTTGATATATGGGGAATAGACTTTATGTGCCTATTTCCACCATCAGTACGTAAATTGTACATACTTTTGGTGATAGATTACATTTCTTAATGGGTAAAAGCGGTAGCTCTAGCTTTTAATGACGCTAATTCAGTACTAAAAATCCTACATAAGAGCATCTTTACAAGATTTGGTACACCTAGAGCAATTATTAGCAATGAAGGATCCCATTTTGATTGTAAACTAGTGACAAAATGCTTTGCACAAGTATGGGGTGAATCATAAGATTGCTATGGATACCATTGCCAGATGAATGGACAAGCTCCGATTTCTAATAGAGAAATTAAACAGATTTTTGAAAAGTGGTGAATCCATCTCGTAAAGATTGGTCCACTAGATTGGATGAAGCTTTGTGGGCTTATCGTACTTTGTTTAAAACACCATTAGGGATGTCTCCTTTTAAACTTGTTTATGGGAAGCCATGTCATTTACTTGTTGAGCTTGAGCACAAAACATTTTGGGTTATCAAGGAACTGAACATGGACTGGGCTACTGCTTGAAATAAAAGGTTGTTAGATTTAAATGAAATGGAAGAGTTGTGGGCACAAGCATATGAAAATGCTAGACTATACAAGGAAAAGACCAAGTGATGGTATGATAATAGAATTATGCTAAGGAAATTTGAACCAAGAAGGGTAGGTATTACTATTTAATTCCAGACTTAAATTGTTCCCTGGTAAATTGAAATCTCCTTGGTTAGGCCCTTTTGAAGTAGTTCAAGTATTTTCACACGAATATCACAGACATGAAAATGAGTGTTACTTTCAAAGTGAATGGAAAACATTTGAAACACTACTGGGGTGCTTATTTGGAGTGTTACAAGCAGAGCATTGACCTTCGAAATGCATGTGTTAGAAATTTTCAATTTTATTTATTTATTTGCTTTACTTTAAATTTAATTTTCTTTTATTTATTTTTGTTCATTGCTTATGTGCTAAATTTGTAACGCCCCAAAAATCCTGAAATCCAAAAATCTCGAAATCCCAAATTTTCTTTATTTTCGATTTTGATAAAAATTGTGTTTAATATTCTTATCCAGTGATAATTTTAGTAGGTCTTAGTTAAGGTTGAGTTTGAATTAAAGGGTAGAAGAAATTACAATTTAATTATTAAAAGAATCAGGGCTGACAAATAGGTGGGCTTTTGAATAAATGAAGAAACAATTGGACACAAAAGTAGCCTGTGGTGGAGTGGCTAAGTGACGCCACATAAGGTGTAGTGAGGTGGCGTTAGTAGCTAGCAAGGGGATCCAAGGTTCGAATCCTAGCTTAGTATTTTTAGAGTTTAACTTTAACCTTCTAGAAGGATAGAAGTGGCGTGAAGATGGACTCCAAGGGTAGTGTTCAGAAGAGAAAATTAAGGAAAGGATCAAGGGGTTATCAGGGAGAAAAGCAAGGAGATGAGAAGTGAGGAGTAACTGGAGCCGAATTGGGGAAGTTGGGGTTGAAGAATTCGACTATAGGGCTATAAATAGGTGTTGAATGAGAGGGTTGAAAAGCTAATGACGAATTTCCCTTCACTTTGTGCCAGAAAACCTTTTTTCTAAAAAGCCGAAAACCCTTTTTTTTTTCTTTCTTTGTGCTGAATTCTTATCCCTCATCTACTCAATATTTACTTTGCTTTAGTAGATTCTTCTTCCTCTCTTCTTTGGTGTTGAGTAATCAATTGTTGCCATTCAAATCTCTCAGCCGAATACCCTTGGTGCTGCCACTACTCTTTCCACCCAGTCGATTCTAGTGTAAGTGTTCACTCTCCCAATCGGTTTTTGATAAGTATCGAGTATTCGGTCCGTCACTTCTTTCTAATCACCTTTGGTAGGGAACTAGTTTCAGATCTTCGTTTTGGATTCCTGTCGATCTGCTTTTCAGATCTGAGAAACACGCGTGTTTAGTGATAAAAGTAAAAGCTAGTAAAGGCTTGGCGTTTAGGTAAGGTTAAGGTGAGATTCCGGCTTTTGGTAAAGTAATTGATAAGTACGTGTGATTAATCTTTGAGTGATATCGTTTGTAGGTTTGGGATAAGGAGATCGCATCACGCTTGCTTACCAGGTGTGTACATACACTACACACACATTATGTATCGATAAAAGCCAAAATGCTGAAAAGCCAAAACGCCAAAAAGCCGAAATGTCAAAAAGCCGAAAGTTTGGCTACGGAAGTCTTGCAAGTGCACGAACACTCATAAGAGAGAGACCGATAGGTTGCCTAAGGCCTACAGGTGATTTCATGGACTTGGGTTGTGATTTAGCCGTATGGGCCGGAATGGGCTAAATGGGCCCGATGGGCTGTTAGGCCCATAATAGGCAAAAACTGAATATTGATGCTATGTGATAGGAACTTGTATGTGAGCATGAATATGAATGTGACTGGGCCTAACGGGCCATATAAATGTGATTTGGCCTTAATGGGCCATATACAGGTGATTTGGGCCTAATGGGCCATATGAATATAATTAGGCTTAGTGGGCCAGATACAGGTATGTGAAATTGTTTGGGCTTTGTAAGGGGTTATAGGCCTAGTATATGATATCCACATAAGACTTAATTAATATATTGCGACTGTGGACAGGTCAAATGCGTTAAGGTGTGGCAACGGGTATATGCATGTCTAGGATTGGATCTAGGGAGAGCTTGGTACCTAGGCGGTCTTAATGACCCACCTCCTCTTCTCTGGAATCCTACCTGGTGCAGAGTATTCGCTCGTCTTAGCTCGCAGGACTTGTTAACGGGCCAAGGTAATGAAGACCATAATTAAGGAAAAATTACCAAAACGCCCCTAAGGGCAAAAAAAAGACTGAATTATCGCTAGGTGCTGAATGTAAGATTTAGGGATGTGTCATGCCTCCATATGATATTCTGCTTAGGTTGTATATGGGTGGGAATTATGGAACGGAGGAAGTATATGAGGATTGCATGGTTGCTTGACAATAGTGGATCCACCGACTGCTTTTAAAGCCCAATATGTAAATGAAGGTAGTTTCGCAACCTGGCTACCACGGTGTGTGGGTTGGTATTTATATCCCCACATGGTGTGAGGATTGAGCTAGTGTGTAGCGGATGGATAATTTGGATGGGATTGCATTGCATGATTGATGAATGATGTTTTTTTATTTTGAATGCTTTTTTCTGTCGAGGGTTGTACACACTGAGTTTACGAAAACTCACCCTCTCTTTTATTTTATTTTCAGGTGATGCTCAGTAGAAGGTTCGATGTTTGGAGGGACTCTGGGTGGCCAGCTAGCAAGATGTTTTGGACTTGGGTTTTTCTTTTTTAGCATTTAAATTTTTATTTCCTTTTAAGTATGTCTCAGACCAGATTGTAATAAGGTTTTCATTATGCTATTATTAGTTGAATTATTGTTATTAATTTTCACTGTAATTACAAGAAGTTGAACACGGGTTTTCTAAATTATAGCGTGTTTCTACGTTTCCGCAATTAAATTCTTAAATATTAAGTTTTCTTAAATCAAATATTTTAAACAAGGTTTTTGCAACTGAAAGGTGTTTTTTTTCCTAAAAGTTAATCAAGGATTCTTTCAATTTAAGAAGGGTTTTCAATGGAAACATAGCTTTCACTAAAACACTTTAATGTGACACACCATATTCGGCCATAGCGTCTGGGCCGGGTTTGGGGTGTTACATTTAGTGGTATCAGAGTCCAGGTTGTAAAACTCGGGCTGTGAAGTGGGCCTTATTACTATTTGGTTTCTTTTTTCGTTTAAAAAAAATTGGATCACACTATTATGGAAAAGGGAAATCTTGCTTAGCAACACACTGAGTGTCTGATGTCGAACCAAGTAAGTACTTTTATTTATTTAAGTTTATTTAAATTGTTATATAGTAGATAGTTAGAGGGCCACTTTAGATGATTGTTAGAATGGAACTAAAGCCCGTAGGATCTGAAAATTATAGGGGTTTTGAAAAACGATCTTCTCTTTAGATATTTTCGTAAAACATCGGTGTAAGTATTAAACTAAGTAAAGTATTAAACTAAGTAAAACTTCATAAAATTTTAATCCAGATAATACACGAATAGAAGGTGAGTGCTAGAGGAGGTGAAAGGGCCGTGGCCGAAACCGCGGAAGTGCTAGGGCTGAATCGTCAGCATCGTGTCATATGCTCGATGTTGGAGTAAAAGTGGCTCCGGCCTCACCTGTGGCTGGGAATGGACAGTATGATTGGGTCGCGAGAGAAGATGCATTGTCGCAGGCAATGCTGAGGATTTTGGAAAGAGTCGCTGGGCCCAATAATGGCAATGGAAATCGGGGTTCCATTCCAGAACGACTTCGATTGAACGGGGCTGAGATCTTTAAGGGAGTGGCTGACGTGGCTCTTAATGTGGCAGAATATTGGTTGGAGGCCACTGAAAGGATAATAGAGGATTTGGACTCCTCACCTGAGCAAAAGTTGAAAGGGCCGGTGTCATTGCTTAGGGAGGAAGCCTACCAGTGGTGGTTGACAGTGAAAGAGGGCACCCAACCAGAGCGGGTCACCTGAGAGTTTTTCAAAGCTGCATTCCAAGGGAAGTATGTGGGTGCAAGCTATGTGGATGCTAGGAGGAAGGAGTTCTTGAACTTGACCCAAGGAAACAAATCGGTGGCAGAGTAGGAGGTGGAGTTTCTACACCTTAGTAGGTATGCGAGGGTAATGGTGGCAACGTAGTATGAGCGTTGCGTTAGGTTTGAGGATGTGCTTAGAGATAGCCTCAGGGTATTGATAGCTCTACAAAAGGAATGAGTTTTCTCGGAGTTGTTGGAGAAAGCAAAGATAGCGGAGGAGGTAAAACGCACTGAGTGCCTAAACCGAGAGAAGGAAAGGGGTAAGAATAAGAGGGAGGCTGAGACCCCAGGTGTTAGACAAAGGCCTAGGACTGGGGCCAGAAATAATGGGCCAATTACAGCAGAGCCCCCTACTGCTAACCAGGGGTGCCACCTTATACTGATTGTGGGAGAAGGCATGGAGGCGTGTAACACCTCAAACCCAGCCCAGACGTTATGGTCGAATCCGATGTGCCACATTGAAGTTAAGAATCCATGTTTCATTTTAGTGTTTTATAAACCGAATTATGTTAAGCTAACGAAGTGAATGGAAGCTTGGCACAGGTAGGAATCCGTAACAGAGGAGGTGAGCCATGAAGGCTACTTAAGTACCAAGCTCTTTGATTGGATCCAATCCTAGACATGCCCACAACCATTGCCACAATTGGTTACAACGAGTTGAAATTTCTTTGAGTAGATATCTGTGATAAATCGAATAATCGTGACGTTGTGTTATTTTGAAAGAAAGTATCATTTTGAAAACGCATCCTAAGTGTAGCCCATTTGAATTATTATCAACCAGTTTAAAGTTATTAAAAATAAAATAATCCTAGAAAAGAAAAGAAAATAAAGTTAAAATGGCCTTTTACAAGCCAAAAATAAATAGTAAATAAGATAACTAAGAAAAACCAATCACTTATTTCAAAAGCCCAAAAGTGATCACCGTGGCCACTCTGAATCCCCTCCGGCTCCAAGTCCCCAAATCAGAGCTCACCTGCAAGGTTAAGGAAAGGGGTGAGTTTGGAAACTCAGTGTGCAACAAGCCCCTTCGAGCCCAAAACAATATCACCCTCGGGCCTAAGCCCAAATTCAATCTCAAGATATCTCGGGTCAAGCCTTTACATTATTCATATTCTTGGGCAAGCCTTTTCATTATTCATATCATCGGGTCAAGCCTTTATCAGAATTATATGGCCCATAGGCCCATTTCAATAATACATGCAACATCAATGAACATATGCAAGCCTATTTGGGGAGACTACTCAACCCACCAACCGCTACTCTCCACCGTACCAACCAAGCTCTCCATGTGGGGAATAACTCAACCCACCCAACCAAACTCTCCTTTGGCGGCAAAGATAGTGCTTTAACTTATAACCTGGAGGCCTAGCCTCTTTTAATAACTGGGGCAAAGCCCTTTTTGATAAACTCGGGCAAAGCCCTTTTGCACTTCCTCCATCCATATAAACCCAACCCATGCATAAATGAATACATCATGTGCATATCATACAAAACATGTGCATATCTTATCAAATCATATATATCAAAATCTCATGCATCAAACTCATAATTAAACCTTAGGGGTAAAATGGTCATTTTCACCTAGGGGCAAAACAGTCATTTTCATGTTATAAGGGTAATTTCAAAATTTTACCAAATATTAGGGTTTTCCATGTTCATTATCAGTTACTAACAATTTCATGTGTTTTGACAGCGATTCTAGCCCATTCTTAGCGAAACCGAGTTATTGGGCCAAAAACCCCCAATGAGCCCTACATAGCCGAATTAGTCATCTAGGCCCATTTAGCCCATTTTCCATAACAGTCTTAGCCGTATTAACGTGAAATCTGACAGGATTCCATTTTCTACCAAATTTACCCAAATGGGCCCGGAAGCCCATTGGGCCCGATTTCAGCCCTTCGAGGCCCAACTTACCATCGTGCACCAAATCGTGCCCTTACTTGTTCCAAAGATCCCGATCATCAAACTTAGCGAATCTAAAAACCTACGAGCATTCGCATGCTCACGAGTCCTCGAAATGCCAGAATTTTGGCATTTCGGCTTTTCAGCAAACATCGAGTTAAGCTACGAAAGAGGGTTCGTTACACACCTGATTTGCGATATCCCTTGACGAGATTTCCTACGCGATTTCTCCTATAATCAACCGCTTATAGATTAGATCATGTTAGTAATTAAACCAAATCGAAGACTACCTATTAACACTTACATATTCAGCCACCATTCCTAATGGCCCTAGAATTCATACCTTTGCCGAAATTGATGACTAGATCGAGATTTAGTCACTTCGCTGATCCAAGCTTATCCAAATCGACACCCCATGCCTTGCTGCTCCTCCAACGTATCTACTCTACCATAGAACCCATACAAAAACAAATGAAGAAGCTGAATAAGGCTTATATCTCCAATCGGCCACCTCCCTAAACTATAGGGGTTTCGGCTTTTGTCAACAGTTACTATTGAAATCGATTTAGAATATGAATACTTACCACAGTCTCTCTTCTTGAATCCGTTTAAAGCCTAGAAGATAAAGGGATTGGCCACCAAAAAGTGAAGGAAAACAGAGATTTGTTGGTCAACAAGAAATCGGCACCACAAGTTTCGGCTTTTGTGACTTTTCGGTAAAAGTAAAGATAGAAGTAGTAGATGAACGAGAGGGAATAGTGAACAGGTTTCAGAAAAGAAAAGGAAGGAAAAGTGGATGGAAGGGCGGTGGTTCAGCTAGAGAAGAAGAAAGAAAAAAGAAGAAAGGAATAAAACTATGGCTTACAGAAGAAAACGGCACAGCTAAATTCCAAAATGCCGAAAATACTACCTTAACACCCCTCTGCCGAAATCCCCTCCCTAATCCCCACTAATCGGCTAACTCTATCTCCCTCTCAAATCCCTAAAATCTCTCCCCTTATCCCTCCTTAAACCATACGTTTGACTGATTCAACCTCTCTCCCACAGAGTTCCATTCGGCTACAACTCCTGCATGCTCAAAGCATAAAAATTAACATCACCTTTGCCATCACAGGGAATCGAACCCAGGTCTTCCCCCAACCACTTACACGCCACCTTTTTAGCTCCTTAGTGGCGTCACTTAGCCACTTTACCAGAGGCTCTTTTTGTGATACATTTTACTCACAATTTTTAATAAGACCACCTATCCAAATCCCCTAACTTCTTAAGTCCAAAATTAAAAAATTCTACGTGTTTTCGGCCAACACATGGGCCTTCCATAAGCCCATTTACACCCTCCAATTATGAATTTCACAACCAAATATCTAATTTTAAAAACTTTACCAAAATATCAAGAATCACGACAAAACCCAAAAATCAGGATATTACAAGGCGAGTGTTGGAAGAGAATGGGAGCTTGTTTCGCTTGTGGGTTTATGGAGCATAGGGTCAAGGATTGCTTTCGAATGCTAGGTCGAGATCCAGTAGTGGGTCAAGGAGGTGCTCAGCCACCAAAGGGTCGTGGACAGGCCAAGAGTGGTAACTGTAATGGACGTGGACACGGAGCACCAGGCAGAAATACTGGCCATGCTGAGGTAAGACAGCCAGCTTTGGTTTATGCCGCTCGTCACCGAGAAGACGTGGATGCCCTAGATGTGAAAACGGGTGTGTTTCTTATATATGAGTTACCTTACATAGCCTTGATTGATATTGGATCGACACATTCATATGTTGCATGCAATAAAACTTAGTTTTTGGGTGATATGTTTGAGATTACTGCAAATAAGATAGCTGTGATAAGTCCGTTAGGGCAGTCAGTAGGAGTGAATAAATTTTGTAGGGAGGTACCCTTAGTGGTCCAAGGGTTTACCTTTTTAGCGGATTTGATGGAACTGCCGTTTAGCGAATTTGACTTAATCTTAGGTATGGATTGGCTGGTGAAGTTTGAATTAAGGGGTAGAAGAAATTATAATTTAATTATTAAAAGAATCAGGGTTGACAAATAGGTGGGCTTTTGAATAAATGAAGAAACAATTGGACACAAAAGGAGCCTGTGGTAGAGTGTCTAAGTGAAGCCACATAAATTGTAGTGAGGTGGCGTTAGTAGCTAGCAAGGGGGTCCAAGGTTCAAATCCTAGCTTAGTATTTTTAGAGCTTAATTTTGGCCTTCTAGAAGGATGGAAGTGGCGTGAAGATGGACTCCAAGGGGAGTGTTTAGAAAAGAAAATTAGGGAAGGATCAATGGCTTATCAGGGAGAAAACCGAGGAGATGAGAAGTGAGGAGTAACTGGAGCCGAATTGGGAACTTAGGCTTGAAGAATTCGGCTATAGGGCTATTAATAGGTGTCAAATGCGAGGGTTGAAAAGCTAATGACGAATTTCCCTTCACTTTGTGCCAAAAACCCTTTTCTCTAAAAAGCCGAAAACCCTTTTTTTTCTTTTCTTTCTTTGTGCCGAATTCTTATCCCTTCTCTACTCAATATTTTCTTTGCTTTAGCCGATTCTTCTTCCTCTCTTCTTTGGTGCTGAGTAATCAATTATTGCCATTCAAATCTCTAAGAGCTAAATACCCTTGGTGCTGCCACTACTCTTTCCACCCAGTCGATTCTAGTGTAAGTGTTCACTCTCCCAATTAGTTTTTGATAAGTATCGAGTATTCGGTCCCTCACTTCTTTCTAATCGAATTTGGTAGGGAATTAGTCCCACATCTCGATTTTGGATTCCTACCGATTTGCTCTTCAGATCTGAGAAATACGTGTGTTTAGTGATCAAAGTAAAAGCTAGTAAAGGCTTGGCGTTCAGGTAAGGTTAAGGTGAGATTCTGGCTTTTGGTAAAGTAATCGATAAGTATGTGTGATTAATCTTTGAGTGATATCGATTGTAGGTTTGGGCTAAGGAGATCGTATCACGCTTGCTTACCAGGTGTGTACATACACTGCACACATATTATGTATCGGCAAAAGCTGAAATGCTGAAAAGCCAAAAAGCCAAAATTCTGAAAAGTCAAAAGTTTGGCTATGGTAGTCTTGCGAGTGTGCAAACACTCGTAAGGAGGAGACTGATAGGTTGCCTGAGGCCCACGGGCAATTTCGTAGACTTGGGTTGTGATTTGGCCATGTGGGCCGAAATAGCTGTTGGGCCCATAATAGGCAAAAACTGAATGTTGATACTATGTGATAGGAATTTCTATGTGAGTGTGAATATGAGTGTGACTGGGCCTAATGGGCCACATATAGGTGATTTAGGCCTAATGGGCCATATGAATATGATTGGGCTTAGTGGGCCAGATATAGTTATGTGAAATTGTTTGGGCTTAAGGGGTTATAGGCCTAGTATCTGATATCCATATTAGACTTAATTAAAGTATTGTGACCGTGGACAGGTCAAAGGGGTTAAGGTGTGGCAACGGGTATATGCATCTCTAGGATTGGATCTAGGGAGAGCTTGGTACTTAAGCGGACTTAATGAACCACCTCCTCTTTTCTGGAATCCTACATGGTGCATAGTATTCGCTCATCTTAGCTCGCGGGACTTGTTAACAGGCTAAGGTAAGTGAAAACCATAATTAAGGAAAAATTATCGAAATGCCCCTAAGGGCAAAAAAAATGACCCAATTACCTCTAGGTGCTGAATGTAAGTTTTATGAATGTGACATGCATACATATGATATTCTGCTTAGGTTGCATATGGGTGGGAATTATGGAACGGAGGAAGTATATGAGGATTCATGGTTGCTTGACAATAGTGGATTCACCGACGGCTTTTAAAGCCCAATATGTAAATGAAGGTAGTTCTGCAACCGGGCTACCACGGTGTGTGGGTTGGTATTTATTTCCCCGCATGGTGTGAGGATTGAGCTAGTGTGTAGTGGATGGATAATTTGGATGGTTTTGTATTGCATGATTGATGAAGTTTGAATGCTTGTTTTTTACGGGGTTGTACACATTGAGTTTACGAAAACTTACCCCCTCTTTTATTTTATTTTCAGATGATGCTCAGTAGAAGGTTTGATGTTTGGAGGGTCTCTAGGTGGCCAGCTAGCAAGATGTTTTGGACTTGGTTTTTTTTTTTAACATTTAAGTTTTTATTTCTTTTTAAGTATGTTTCAGACCAAATTGTAATAAGGTTTTCATTATGTTATTATTACTTGAATTATTGTTATTAATTTTCACTGTAATTACAAGAAGTTGAACATGGTTTTTCTAAATTATAGTGTGTTTCTGCGTTTCCGGAATTAAATTCTTAAATATTAAGTTTTCTTAAATCAAATGTTTCAAACAAGGTTTTCGCAGCTAAAAGGTGTTTTTTTTTCCTAAAAGTTAATCAGGGATTCTTTCAATTTAAGAAGGGTTTTCAATGCAAACACAGCTTTTGCTAAAACACTTAAATGTGACACACCAGATTCAACCATAGCATCTGGGCCGGGTTTGGGGTGTTACAAAATTTTTATTTCATTTATGATTTTTATATGTTAGTGCAGCTTTACAAAGGCAAGATAAAAGACCAAACATTTTAGTGAGTACTGGAAGGACGATTATCGTGGCATTACAAAGGAGCATTACACCGTGACAAACTGGGTAATGAGGTGTTAAATTATCAACAATTTACTAGGTAAAAAACTCTAAAGGAGAGTCATTGAGCAGATTAACCTATTAAATTATTTTTTGGAGCCCCAAGAAGTCAGCCTATATTGTAGGGATAGGTCATTTTCTTTTCCCCCAATGATTTCCTTCTTTTCTTCTCACCACGTCACCAAGTTCCCTAGTATGTTTCATCTTCCCTAAAAACTTTCATCATTAACCCCCTTATTTCCCTCTCCCTAACTATTCACATTTTACATTTCTCATAAAGCCATCACCTTTACGGTTCCTTTGTCTTCAACCTCTACTCTATTTTTTTTCCACTGCATTTTTCAAAGATTTCTCTTTGTTCTTTCTTAATGGCTCAAGTCAAGAAAGCTTCTAAAATCATAGAGTCATTACGCACTGACGCTGTTCAACCAAAGACATTCTTCAACTCTGTTATGGGTACAAAGTACTCAAATAACATTTTAAAGCATCCCTTTTGTTTTCAGGGATTTTTATTTAAGGACGAACCCTATATTGGGTATGATATGTATGTTTCATCGATAGTAGAGAAGCATGGTTGGGGCATTTTTTACTTGCACCAAGAGGATGTTTTAGGCAGAGTAGTTAGGAAGTTCTCTGCCCATGTGAACTCCCCTAATTCTTTTTTCATCTATGTGAGGGGCACCTCTATACCGTTCAGTGATGTAATGACCTAAATGTCAGGGATGTCAAAAAACGTACTTTCGGTACCTTGTTTTCGTGAATAGGGTTTATAAAAATCATCATTAAATATATATGGAGTTACCTTAGAAGGAATTAGATAATAGTTAAATACTTTTAAAGTATTATGTGTTAATTAAAGTAAAAGGGACTAAATTAAATAAGGAATAAAAGTAATGATTAATACTAAATTTCAAGATAGAACTAGTTTAAGGGACTTATTAAGTAAATAAGGCATAATTTATATTAGTATATGGTGGTGGATGATTTTAATCTATTTTATTAGTATTTTGCATATGTATTATATTATAAAATTAATTAAGTTAAAGAAAAAAATAGATGTGTGATATATTTAGTGGGGAGAAGAAAAGCAAATTTATTAGTTTATATTGTTTCTTCTTTTTTAAACCATAAGGAGATGGGAAAGGGGTTATTCAGCCATGGAGCTTTCTTGCATGCTTAAATATCTAAGTGAGATTTGGTTATTTTGGCATGAAAGTTATGCTTTTGATGTTTTAATGCTATGAATTAGTTTGTCCGTATTGAATTTTTGAGAATAAATAAAAAATATGGAAGTTATCATGGATGAGAAATTCAAAGGTTTGGTGATACTTTTTGAATACTAAATGTCTTTGAGGTGATAATTAGAGTATAAGTTTTGGTCAGCTAAAGTGGTCAAATTGTGTGGTGATTTTGTTAGTAATAACTTCTAGGGACTTAAATGTTGTAGATTGAAAATGACATGGTTTAAATTGTTAATTTTTGTAAAGACTAGGGACTATTTTGGGTAGATCATTATTTAACTGTAAATTATAAGTTAGCTATTAAATTTAATGAGGATGTGATTAAGTGAAACATAGATGTTAATGATTGAATGTGGTCAAATTCTATGTTCCGTGTTGGTGATTAGATTTTGCAAATGATAAAATGTTGGGATAACTTTTATAATAAATAATAGAATGATGTGATTCTATAAATGTATTTATTAAAGTGTTGGAATGGCATTAATTGAATGAAATCATAAACATTGATCAAGGAATGAATCGATCGGACGTGAATCATGGAAAAATGAAAGTAACAGAGTAGTCATCGACCTTACTACGACGATTGTTTTGTTCAGGTAAGTTCGTAGTCCCTGAACTTGAAATTTATAAATTGTATTAATTAACTTAGTTATTACTTGATGTCTTATATTATATCCCTGATATATTTATGAATCTAATTGAATGGTAGTTTAAGGAATGTGCCATTAAGGAATAAATTAATGTTTGATTAGTAGATAATTGGAATGGAAGTGTTATTAAACTATGAAATGTGAAAGTGAGTTGTGAGAATTAATATTATGAATTTGAAAATAAGTAATTGACATCAATTTAATCAACTAGTGCTAGGTACAAATATCCTTGGTTTATCTAACCAAAGTTGGGCTCACTATTCATTTTGTCGATTTATTCGACTAGCGCTAGGCACAACTTTTGTCAGCTTGTCTAACTAATGCTGGGCACACAATCGTCAGTCTAACCAACTAGCATTGAGCACAAACGTCATTGGTTTAACCAACTAGAGGTGTGCTCACATTTAATACTATTGTTTAATCCGACTAGCACTGAGCGTAAACTCTTTCGTAGTTTATCCGCTAGACACCAGGTGCCATGTAACTAATGGACCATATGGTAAGATTATATGACTTTTTGAAGAAGGTTGTTTATTGGTATTATGAAAGAATAATGGTAACTTTTATTTGGTTGAGATAGAAACTCATATGATTTGATTATTCTTGCGGTTAATTATATAAATACAATATATTAAATGTGAATTGGTTTCTGTGTTCATAGGTTAGATAAATAGTAGACTCAGACTCGACATCCTTCAAGAATCTCGTACTCAATGTTAGTGAGGTCTTCTTTTTGTAATTTTGGCATTTACGTAGGGTGTGTCTATGTCCTTGAACTTGAATATTTTGGATATGTATTTATAAGCTTGTATATATATCCATAGATATATGCTATGTTGCATGTTTTATGTTTTATGTGGTGGTTGGTTTTTGCCTATATGCTTATTTCATACGACAATGTTCAATGGAAGTAGTTTTTTTGAGAAAAACGAGTATAGGTTATGTTTACATTATATTGAATTATTTGATTGTTTGAGTTTTATTTGAGATACCTACAAAGGGTATATTGGTTGTGGATAGATGTTTTAAATGTGGTGTGAATGAGGGCACATTGGTTAGGTATTAATATGTTTGTTTAGATATGATTTGAGCATGTTTTATTAAGTTTTACTGTTTTTAAAGGTCCCTCCTTAAAGTGCATTTAGGTACTTGATTGATTATGCTTGTTTTTAAGTGATTTTTAGATGAAACGCCTTAGACACAGGCATGTGTCTCACTTGTGTGTGACCCACGGCCTAGCGACACTATCATGTGTCCAATATAGGTTCCTTTGCAATCAAGTCAAGCAGTTACACAACCTAGCACAGGACCTGGCACACAGGAGTGTGAGGCCATTTCGAGTGTTACACGGCCTAGCAGATGAGTGTGTTGCTTGGCCATGTGACCCAAGTTAGTGAGTTACATAGTCATGTGTCTGTACTTCAAATGTCTACACGGCCGTGTGATCCCTATAGTAAAAAATTTGAAACTTTTTCTTAAACTTTCTACATGTTTTCAAATTGGTCCTAAATTATTTCTAATGTATTTTTAGGGCAATGAATGCTCGATTTAAGGACGATATGTGTGTAAATGTATGGATTATAATATGTATATGTTCATATATAGAATGTATGTTAAATGTTCCAATTGTACATTAACCGTCTGTAACCCTAATCTGACAAAGGATATGGTTAAGAGTGTTACATTTAGTGGTATTAGAGGTTACAAGTTTAACCGATTCTCAGACTAAATCGAGCTCGAAATTGAATCTAGAGGTACATGCCAACTTAGAGTCAAGTTTGAGTTGGATTGTTCATTAATTTATACTAATCTTATTTATATTTTAAATATGTTAGATGATGCTAATAACGTAGTTGACCAAGAAATGCATATTGGTGATGAATCTACTGGGGAATTTGATGAATTTGAATTGGTAACACTCAGTGTTCATGCTGATGGTATTCGGCAACCAAATGCTAATAGTGGCCCAATTGAAGGGAAATCTGAAACTGATGTATTACGAGTTATAGTGGAAGCTCTTCAAAGGGTGGTGGGAGTTACTCCACTCCTGATAACAACATTCATGGTTAAACGAGCTCTCATTAAAGAACTAAGAAGATATGGCACTACCGAGTTTGCTAGAATAAAAGGAGTTGACCCATCAATAGTGAAATCTTTGTTAGAGTCAACGACTCAAATTTTACAACAATTAGAATGTACTCCCCAAGATAGCATTAATTGTGTAGTTTCGCTATTACAAAGGGAAGCTTATTGGAATGACGGAAATGTGCAAGTGTACACAATTGCAACAAGTAATAAAGTGAAGTAAATGTCGAGTTGCCGTACCCATAGGGACTGTGAAAAGAATTATTTATGAATACAATTTTAAAAACACTTTGGTGAAGAAAAATATTTTGATTTGAAGAGGTGATTAAAAACTAGGATTTTAACTAAGTAAAATAAATAAAAATAAAATAAAAGTTTCAATGCATGATTTCAAAATATGATTTCAAAAGTTTCAACCGAGGCCTATAACAACACAAACACATTTTTAATAACTCAAATAGATGAAATGCAATCAACCTAACAAAAATTAAATTTAAGCAATATTAATTAAATTAAACATATCAAAATCACAAATATTCAAAGACATGTTCATAACAACAACAATAAAATTAAAAGGATAAGGAACAAGAATCAAATCCAGTGTTTCTCTCAGGCTTGACTAATTTGCTCTGCTCCTACTTCTCTGCTTGTTCTTGTCGAATCGAGCCTTCCACGAATACTTGAATGCTACTCCAATTGGAGGTTAATTGACTCTTTTCCAAGGGTGAAATTGACAAAGGAATGGGGGAAGAAAATGAAGAACAATGGAAAGGAATGAAGAGAGGAAAGTGGGAGAGAAGTGAAGGAATGAATGGGTTTGAGATGTGTTTGAAGTGAGAAGCCAAGGGGGTATTTATAGGTTTACAAGACTACTAAGAATAGCCAAAATCAGCAGCCAAAGACTCCCCTCATGGCCGGCTACACATGTGGCATGTTTGAAGATTTCAAGCGTGCTATTTTTAGGTAGGGGCAAATCTTAAAATGCATGAGTAGTGGAGGGGTTTGAATGCAAATTAAAGGAGTCTTCAAGAGACATTTTGCAAGCCAAATAATTAGCCAAACAAGCTGACTGGGTTAGCATGTGGGACAGTTTTGGGCTACCCAATGCTCGGTTGGTTTGGTTTTCTCGGTTCACCTCAACTGGGCCATTTTTCATAATTAATTAATAATAATTTATTTAACCCAAATTAAATTGGATTAAAATTAGAAATAATTATATTATGAATTAATACACATAATTTGGACCATCTTAGGCTGAAAAATTAATTCACCTTAATGCTTCAAAATGTTGTTTCTTAGTTTTGCGCTTCTAGTAATGTTTGCCGAGCCGTTTTTCGCCCTTTGTGTGAATCTGTCAAAAATAATAAAAATTTGATATAAAATTAATTAAAATTCAATATGTTCATAATTTGAGTGCAATTTAATTATTTTATAATTATTATATATTTTTCAACAAGAATTTTACCGAAACTGCATGAATTTGAGTTAAAAATGGCATGAAAAAAATGTGTATATTTTCATGTTTCCACACCCCCAAACTCAATTCTTTGCTCATCCTGAGTAATGCACAAATTTGAAAAGAATTTCTCGAAAACACCTTTGAAAAATGCCTTTAGAACAATATTTTTCCCAAAATTATGATTTTAGTGTACTTATGCTCAAGAATAAGAAATTTGATATTTATGCTACTTATGTATACATATCATTCAAATTAATCTCAATTATTCTTATGATAGCAAAAATAAACTAAATGCTTTATCAATAAAGACATGTTAAATTACTACCAATTTGATTTTTTTTCCTTATTAAAGATTAAGCTGCAATCATTAAGTTTAACTTATGCCTTCATATGTTGAACATAGCAATTTCTCTCCACTAATATAGGTAGCATAGAAACTTGAATCAATAGGTCTTCAAAAAGGTTGTAACGTGGCTAGGCTAGGGGTAGGTAAAAGATAGATAAGTTTAGGCTAAAACCCTAGACTCAGCTTGAATTGGACCTTCAAAATAATTACCTTCAATACACCAACTTACATTACTTTCACATTCTCTTTTGGACATCTATTTCTTTCAAGTACATATGCTCTTCTCTTCTCTTTCTTTCTTTCTTTTTTTTTTATACGAGCATTTTGTTGTATAGACTATAATTTTTTGAGCATCTGATACTTCTTTTCAACTCCTCTAAACTTATTTTCAAAGAACATTCTAAATAGTATTGAGTCTAGTGTTTGGGACAATTTAAAGATAATTAAGAGAAAATTGATGGCTAAATATTGCAAAGGCTCAAATAAAATTAGGCCATATAGTCTCAAAGTTGGGTTTCAAGGGATAAAAATTCATTATGGTTGGCGTGAAAAGGCTCAAACGGTCCAAGCAAAAGTTGCCTAAATCATTT
Source organism: Gossypium arboreum (assembly GCF_025698485.1). Taxonomy (NCBI): domain Eukaryota; kingdom Viridiplantae; phylum Streptophyta; class Magnoliopsida; order Malvales; family Malvaceae; genus Gossypium; species Gossypium arboreum. The sequence goes on from NC_069073.1 coordinate 29,863,939, forward strand.
TCAACATTCCATGCTTCCTAGGATTTTGCCCCAAGAAACTACTAAGTTGATTCCAAAGACTTAATCTTTCATGCAGGCATAACTTTCCTAAAGAACTAAAAATTATATGGTATGATTTGCATGCTTTATTAAGAATACATATATATCATAATTCAGCTAACATAACAATTATTGAAATAATTGAACTTGATTTATACTGAAGTTTAGCATACTTAACCAAATTTCATATTTTTGAACAAAATATATCTTAATCACAATTAAAAGAAAATTTTATTTTGAGAGGAAATAATTTCAATTTTTTGGTCCCCTTACTTATGATGAAAAATGTCCTCATTGTTAAAAGTTAATAGATATGATACACCAGGCAGTATTCTACAAAAGAGGAGGTGATTCAACTTGACTGCTTAAGTACCAAGCTCTCTCTAGATCTAATCCTAGACATGTATATATCTATTGTCACACTTTGTACTTTGCAACTTGTTCATTTTTATTTATAATTTCCACCTTTTGTTTTATTATGAGAAAAAAAAATTCCTAATGAAATCTAATCCTAAAACATTAAATAACCTAAGAATGAAAATAAGATAAAGTTAAGATCCCCCTTTTTATTTATTTGTTGATCCCTCCGAATTTGACTCATCTTTTACTCCATAATCTTTGTTTTTACATGAATCGCATCGCTCCCTCTTCGATAGTGGACTCCATGGTTCAAATATAAAATATGGAAACTTAGGCACAAAAATAAATCGATCATTGAATATTTTCATAAAAGCACATTTCATTGAGTCATCCTGTATTTTTTAATATCTCTAGTAAGTTGCCATTGCATATGTTGCATTATGTCCATAAACTTGGACAGCTCATCTCGAAGATCTGGGCAAGGTGATTGAGTCCCAAACATTGAAGTTACGACGTCAGGTTCGATTACTGGTTCCATTGGTTCTACCTTATTAGGGATTTCAGCTGATTGTAATGGCTCGATCTCTATGGGATCATCTTCTTCCTCTTTTTCAAGATCCTCGCTTTCTTCAACTCGTTGTTATAGAACAAAATCTCTGGCTATTCGGTAAAGGTCCCAATTTGTGATTGTGCCCTGGCTATAACCTGTCTTCTTTATGTTTGTAAGAATTTTAGCTTTCAAGCACAAAATTGTTTTCATAAAGGGAAAGTAAGCTGGGCCAGAACCTCTAGCGGCACAATTTCGCAATTCTCTCAGGATGATTTTTCCCACATCAATGGTCTTTCTAGTTAAAATCAAGTATAATAAGACCATTCCTTCTAATGGAATTGTAGTCCTATGTGAAATAGGCATAAGCCTGAATCGAATGAAATAAAACCATACCTTTGCTAGTGGTGTCAAATATTCTCTGTGACAGGTTCTTCAAGAATTCCTTGCAGATTTTCAGACTCAATATTTCTTATCAAGGAAGAATATTCGCCGTCTTTGAAATCAGGTGATTCAAAGAATTCATTAATAGTGTTTTGTAACAACCCTAACCCGTATCTGTCGTCGGACTAGGGTTAAAGGTATTACCAGACAAATCGAAACATTTAACTTTCATTTCATAATCATCAAAGCATCAAAGATCAACATCAATATAGAGTCCCTTATATAGCTCTTCGAGACCTTAAACATGCATCAGAAAATAGTCAGGACTAAACCGAAGACATACAAAATTTTTCCAAAACATAAACATTTTTCAAACAAGTACAAGTCACACACCCGTGTAATCAGGTCGTGTGCCTTACACGGCATTAGACACGCCCATGTGTCTAGGCCGTGTCAAAATAGGGCATACATATTGACTTGCTCACACGGCCACAAGAAATGCTCGTGTGGTCGTGGTCGAGACTAACTTGGGCCATACGGCTAGCAACACGCCCGTGTGCCTTGGCCGTGCTCGAGCCTGAATTACAATTGTAGGATACCCTAGGGGACACACGACTGTGCAATATAACCGTGTGTCGCACACGGCCGAGACACACGTCCGTGAGGACAAAAATAGGCCATTTGAGTAGCCAACTTGCCACCCCAATTGGGTCAAACCTACAAACAATAAAACAAACATATTTGTACACCAATTTACGACCAATTCGAAACCAAAACATAAGCCATTCATGTAACACCCCAAACCCGACCCAGACGTTATGGCCGAATCTGACGTGCCACATTGGAGTTAAAAACCCACGTTCCGTCTTAGTGTTTTAAAAACCATATATTTTGTTGAGTTAACAAAGTGTATGGAAGCTGGGCACCAGGTAGGTATCCGAGACAGAAAAGGTGAGCCATGAAGGCTGCTTAAGTACTAAGCTCTTTGATTGGATCCAATCCTAGACATGCCCACAACCATAGCTACACTTTGTTATATCGTGTTTAAATTCATTTAAGTGGACGTCTTTGATAAATCGATTAATCGTGGCGTTGAGATATTTTGAAAACAAGTATCGTTTTGAAAACACGTCCTAAGTCTAGCCCATTTGAATAATTATCAACCAAGTTTAAAGTTATTAAAAATAAAATAATCCCGAAAAGAAATAAAAGGAAAGTTAAAATGGCCTTATTACAACCCAAAAATAAATAATAATTAAAGGAAATTTAATGAAAACCAACGCTTATTTAAAAGCCCAAAGACGATCACCGTGGCTACTCTGAATCCCCTCCGGCCCAAGTCCCCACATCAAGGCTCACCTGCAAGATTAAGGAAAGGGGGTGAGTTTGGAAACTCAGTGTACAACAAGCCCCTTTTAGAGCCCAAAACAATAACAGCCTGTTGGGCCTAAGGCCAAATCCAATCTCAACATGTACTGGGCCGTAGCCCTTTTCATAGTTCATATTTCATAACACTGGGCCAGCGCCTTTTCATATTTCATATTATTGGGCCGAAGCCTTTACTGTAAACGGTATGGCCCATAGGCCCATTTCAGTATCACATGTAATGCCAATGAGAGAATGCAAGCCCATTTGGGGAGACTACTCAACCCACCATCCGCTACTCTCCACCCGTACCAACCAACACACCATGTGGGGATTAACTCGACCCACCCCGCCATAACTCTCCCTTTGGCGGCATAGTCGCTTGATCATATAACCGAGGCCTAGCCTCTTTTAATAATCGGGCAAAAGCCCTTTTAATAACTGGGGCATAAGCCCTTTAATAACTGGGGCATAAGCCCTTTTGCACTTCCTCCATCCATATAAACCCAACCCAATGCATTTATGAATACACCATGTGCATATCATACATATCATGTGCATATCATACATGTCATGTGCATATCATACATACCATGTTTATCAAAATCCCATGTATTAAATTCATATTTAAACCCTAGGGGTATAATGGTCATTTTTACCTAGGGGAAAAAGGTCAATTTCATATTATAAGGGTAATTCTGTAATTTTTACCGAAAATTAGGGTTTCCATGTTCATTAACGGTTACTAACAATTCATGGGTGCAAACAGTGATTCTGGCCCATTTTTAGCGAAATCGAGTTATTGGGCCTAAAAACCCCTAATGGCCCTACTTAGCCGATTTTGTCATCTAGGCCTATTCAGCCTATATTCCATAACGGTTTTATCAGTCTCAATGCGCAATTTAACAAGTTTCCTTATTCTACCAATTTTACTCAAATGGGCCCGAATGCCCATTGGGCCCTGTTTCAGCCCCTCGAGGCCCAACTTACCGAGAACGCCAAAAATTACATTCTTACCGTTTCCATTGTTCTCGAACATCATCTCATCGATTCTAACAAACTAGTGAGCGTTCGCTTGCTCACAAGTCCTCGAAATGCCAGAATTTCGGCTTTTCGGCTTTTCGGCATTTATCGCTTTAAGCTATGAAAAAGGGTTAGTTACACACTTGTTTGGCGATATTCCTCGACGAGATCTCCTACACGATTTCTCCTATATTCCACCGTTAATAAATCAGCTTCCATTAATTGACCCAAAACAAGAATCATCTAATATTAATACTTACACATTTGGCCACCATCTATAGTGTCCTTAGGAATCTTACCTTGCCGCGATTGATGACTAGGTCTAGCCACTCCGGTGATCCAAGCTACTCCAATTCGACACTACACCTTGCTGCCCCTCCACTAAATAAACCAAAAAAATATTAAAAGAAGACCTCATAAGGCCTATACCCATATTCGGCCACCTCCCTAAACTAGAGGGGTTTCAGCTTTTGGCCAAAAGTTACTCTAGGAATCGTTTAGAGTTCGAGCACTTACCACAGTCTTTCTTCTCTTGAATCCATAGCCTAAAAGATAAAGGAATTGAACGCCAACAATTGAAAAGGAAAGAAAAGGTTGCTGGTCACAAAGAATCGGCACCCCCTATCTTCACTGATTTCGGCTTTTTGCGGTATTTCGGCAGAAGTAGAGATAAAGGAAAGAAACAATGGGTGAATGGAGGGAATAGTGGGCTGGTTTGAAAGAAGGAGAAGGAAGAAAAGATGGAAGAAGAGATGGTAGATTCGGCTGCAAAAGAAAAAGAGAGAAAAAGACTAATCCTCCAGGGAGAAAACGGCACACCAATACCTAAGTGCCGAAAATCCCTAACTAAAACCCCTCTGCCGAAAATTCCCCCTCTAATCTCCCTTTTTCGGCCAACTCTATCCTCATATCAAATCCCTAAAATCTCTCCCCTTATCCCTCCTTAATCTATGCATTTGACTTGATCCAACTCTCCTCTTACAGAATCCACTTGGGTTCCAACACTTACCCTTCCTGCACATAAAAATAAATACTCTTATTTGCCAACACAGGAACTCGATCCCATGTCTTCCCTTATTCTCCACACGCCACCTTTTTAGGAGCTTAGTGGCGTCACCCTTGCCACTTTACTAAAGCTCTTTTTGTGATACATTTTACCCACAACTTTATATAAGGGCACCTAGCCAGAACCCCTAACTCCTAAGTCCAAAATTTAAAAATTCTACCGGGTTTTGGCCAACTCATGGGCCTTCCATAAGCCCATTTACATACCCAAATTATGAATTCCATAACCACATACCAAATTTTAGAAACTTACTTAAAATATCAAGAATCGCGAAAAACCCGAAAATCAGGATGTTACAATTCATGACATACCATTGCAAACCAAATTTCTATCTCAATACATCAACCAAAACATAACAAATCTAAAATATAATCATACCAAACATATGCTTGAATTTCATGATCAAAACTTATCAATTACCATAGCTAACACATACCAAAAGATTACCAATCTTACCAATCTTACCATTTATTATACTTATACATAAACACACCAAATATATCATATTGCCTCATAATTCATATACCAAAACAATATCATAAACACATCCTTACCAAGCCATATCACATGGCTAAATATATATACATCACAAAACATAATTTAAACACTTTTAGCCTATACATTCCATACTTCAATATATATATATATTTAAAAGTACCAAAATAAGGTTCGATAGTATGGTGACGATCCTTGATGATCCTCGAGCTCACAGTAGCTTCAATATCTATAAAACAATACAACACACACAAGTAAGCTTTCAAAAGCTTAGTAAGCCATATAAAATTAAACTTATCATTTAAAGCATATAAACATCATCAAATTACTTATACTTTGGAGCCAATTACCAACACAAAGCTCATATTCTTATACTTGGATCATAGATCACATTTGCACATATAGTTACCCTTCACTTTCAAACATAGTACACAATTCGAACATACTTGAATCGGATATATATTTACTTATTCATTCATTTCCTTGGAATTCCATTTGAACCATTCGAAAATGTAAGGACATGCAGATAGCTCAGAGAACATATACAATGCCAATGTCCCAGACGTGATCTTACATGAAATCAAACATCGATGCAACTGTCCTAGATAGGGTCTTACATGAAATAAGATATGATGCCGATGTCCCAGACATGTTCTTACACATAAAACAGAAGTCGATGCCAACGTCACAGATGTGGTCTTACACAAAATCACATAACGAAATCCTATGTCATGATATATGTATCTTAACTATTCTTATGGTTCGTACAGGGCTTTTTAGACGTCAGAACTTTGTCGATACTTTCTCGAATAACACATATTAAGTTTGAATATTCATTCATCACAAATTCAATATCATATGAACAATAATAATTCAATTCAAACACGTTTATTGTATATTGACTTACCTCGTACAGATTCAGATGGATGAAATTGGTTGCTCGACAACTTTCGACTTTCCCCGATCTAACTCTGTTTTCTTTAATTCTTGATCTATATAAATTCAAATTTAACTTATTCAATCATAAATTCATTCAATACAATCCATAGATACATATTTAGGGAAACTTGCAAACTAGCCCTCACATTTTCACATTTTGACACTTTAGTCCCTAATTTACAAAATCACAAAATACACATAATTTGTATATACTTATGCTTGGCCGAATATTCATAGCTGTTATTCAAGTCCACACATTTCATTTATTTCATATTTTAGTCCCTCAATTTACAAATTTCACAATTTAGCCCATTTTACTCAAAATGATCAAAAATCCAAAGACAAAACATATAAGCCCAACATCAAACTTTCATATTTCATCAATTAACAACATAAAGCTCATGAATTCATCCATGGCACATTTCAAAATCATCATAAAAATTAGAAATTGAGGCACATGCTTGTTAGTATACGAAACAACGATTACAAAAACGTAGAAAATATCAAAAACCAAACAAAATCCTTACCTTAATCAAGGAATTTAATGGCCGAACCCTAGGAAGCTTTTTTATCTTTTATTTTCTTTATATTTTTGGCAAGATGAACATGAAATGGCCAAATTTTATGTTTTATTTACTTAATATTAACTTAATTAAACAAATTCTAATTTTGCCCTTAACGAAATAATAATAAAACTTATAGTGGTTGTCAATAAAAGTCCATTAGCCATGTTAATGGTCCAATTGCGACATAAGGACCTTCCAATTATAAAGACATTTCAAATAAGCACTTTTAACAAATAGCAGAGAACTTTTACGTTTTACGGGATTAGGACCTTTTTCAAAAATTAAGCACACAAACATTCAAATTTCCATATAATACTTTCACGCATGCTCATTCACATATCATAAACAATAAAATTAATATTTAAATATTTTTTTCAGATATATGGTCTCGAAACCACTTTATTACGACTAGGGTATAAGTTTGATATTATGATCCTCCCCTTTAGCGATTTTTGTCCCCGAAAATCTTACCGTTGAACAGATTCGGATATTGCTGTCTCATAGCATCTTCAGGTTCCCACGTGGCATCTTCAGTACCGTGTCGATACCACATCACTTTTACTAATGGAATTATCTTATTTCCTAGCTCTTTAATCTCTCGAGCTAAGACACGGATCGACCTTTCTTCGTAAGTCATATCAGACTGAATTTCAATCTCAAACGGAGGAATCACATGTGAAGGATCGGATCTGTATCATCAAAGCATCGATACGTGCAACACATCATGAATCTTTTCTAACTCTAGTGGCAACAATAATCTATATGCTATTGGCCCAATACGCTCGGTAATCTCAAACGGCCCGATGAACCTCAGACACAATTTGCCTTTTCTATCGAACCGAAGCCCTTTCTTCCACCGAGATACTTTTAGAAACACTTTATCACTGATTTCAAATTCAATGACTTTTCTTTTCAAATCCACATAAGATTTCTGACGATCGGAAGCTACTTTCAAACTATCTCAGATCACTTTTACTTTCTGTTTTTTATTTTATCAAATCAATTCCGAGAATCTTATTTTCACTGAGCTTAGTGCAATACAAAGGTGTACAGCATTTGCGACCATATAAAGCTTTGTATGGTGCCATTTTAATGCTCGATTGAAAACTGCTATTATAAGTGAATTCAATCAAAGGCAAATACTGTTGCCATGTACCTTCAAACTCTCGAATGCAACATCTCAACATATCCTCAAGCATTTGAATGATTCACTCAGACTACCCATCTATTTACGGATAGAAAGCAGTGCTAAAGTGTAATTTAGTACCTAGTGCGTCTTGCAGTTTCTTCCAAAGCCGTGATGTAAACCTCGAATCTCTATTCAAAACAATAGAAATAGGTACACCATGTAATCTCACAATTTGAGAAACATATAACTCAACAAGCTTGTCAAGCGAATAATCTGTATGAACTGGAACAAACTGAGCCGATTTAGTCAATCTATCCACAATAACCCAGATTGCATCTTTCTTTTTTGGTGCCAACGGTAAACCAGATACAAAATCCATAGTGACTTTGTCCCACTTCCACTCAGGTATCATGATCGGTTGAAGAAACACAAAAGATACCTGATGCTTGGCATTTAATTTGCTGACAGACTAAACATTTCGAAACAAAGTCAGAAATGTCTCGTTTCACACTATGCCGCCAATAAAGCTGTTTCAGATCATTATACATTTTCGTACTACCCAAGTGAATAGATAACCGACTGCTGTGAGCTTCATTCAAAATCATCTGAATTAACTCTGGATTTCCCAGAACACAAATTCTATCTCAAAATCTCAGACAATCATCTTTATCAACTCTGAATTCTGAATTAGACTCTAATTCACACTGAGCTCATTTAGCTAAAATCTCATTATCAATCTTTTGAGCTTCGATAATTTGTTGTAAGAACAATGGTCTTGCTTTCAATTCAGCTAAAATTGAACCATCATCGGACAGAACCAAATGAGCTGTAACACCTCTTACCTGTAACCAAGGCCAGAACAGGGTATGAGGCATTACCAGACTTAACCATACACATAGATGAAAATCGGGCCATAAAATTTCATTTAATTCAAAACTTTTTGAACACATGCATAGACTCATATTTGACGATATATAACGTTGCATAAATGAGCACTTACACATCCATAATCATGCAATAACATGTCATTCACTTTAAACATATTTGCCTACCATCCTGTATATAATATACATTCTTACATTAACTAGAACTAGACATGCTAAATCTTATTCTCATTTTATACCATCATACTATAGTTACCAATTTGTCCATTAAACATCCATATTCAAGGTAACATTACTCATTTCCATTTAATTCATGATCCACTGGCCTACATTTAACTTACCTGATGTATTACCAATCATGCATAACAAACAAAGCTAACTATATCATCACATCAAAACATAGGACATGGCATGATTAATTAAACTTACAAACCATAATGGATAAGGACCACATCTCATGATCATATATGATAACTCAATACAGACCGATGCGTATGGTCAAAGTCATATCAATAATACATATAACAAACCAACTTCCTATACATGCCACTCACTTGATATTTCTAATATTTGAATTAATTCTCCCAAAAATGATAGCTTAATAGTGTGATTTTACCTCCGACGCTCTCCAACCCCGAGCCGACCTGCCAAAACTGAAGAAGTAGAGAGGAGGGGTAAGCTTTACGCTTAGTAAGTCCATATGAAGTTAATAAGCAATTACCCACATGTTTTTTTTTAAGGTAAAACATCATAATTGTACAATTTACTCTTGTTTAGGTTAGGCTATTTTATCAAGTTATAGTTACAAATTCATTTATATCTAGAACTACGAGACTCCAAATTAAGTTTTATTAATTTTCCTTGAAACTATACTCATATACCTTTCTCCCATAAAATTTCCAGAATTTTTAGTTTAGCCAATTAATAAATTTTATTCATTAAATTTTCCCCTGTTTTGCTGTCCAACAGTTGTGACCTCTCTTCACTAAAAATTATTTTTCTCATAGTACAGAATTCAGATGATGCTCTCATCTATCTTTCTAGAGAATAGACTCATTAAGAATTTTAATAATATAAATTAAAACCCATAATTATTTTCATACAATTTTTAATGATTTTCTCACATCGAAATAGGGGATTATGAATTCATTCAGACTCTGTCTCATAACAATTTAATTATCTCATAATATAAATTTTGATTACATATACCGTTTCTTCTATGTGAAACTAGAATCATTGGGATTTAGCCTCATATTTTATTCAGCCCCTAATTCAATTTCCACAATTTATGGTGAATTTCCAAAGTTACACCACTGCAGTAACCCAAAACTGCCAAGTTCACCAAATCCATACAATATCATTTCATTCGTAATGGTAAGAACACATAATTATGCTTCATAAGCATAAATCCATAATCTCAATGTCATCAAGTATCAAGGACTTATTCCAAATCATGTCATTTTCATAATATTCACCAAATACTATATACATCATAGATCATCACATGTAAAGGCATCACACATAAGTTTAGTGTACATACCTGTACAGCTTGTAACATAACTCACAGACATACTCACCAATGGCTTATCTCATTGGGATCATAAACGAATACTTCACCAAATTACCCGTTGAACACTCAAAATATAATCGGATACACAGAATGCATGCACATAAGTGTCATGCCCACAACTAGACAAACTCAATAGCCTGTGGAATATATGTGTAACCAAGCTACCATGTAACCCACCCATAAGTGAACTCGGACTCAACTCAACGAGCTCAGGTGTGCGCATCTATAAGTGAACTCAGATTCAACTCAACGAGTTCAGATGCCTAGCTACATCTCACGAACTCGGACTCAACTCAACGAGTTCGGAACTCAAATATCCTAGTGACATGTCACTTGTATCCTAATCTACTCCCAAGGTTCAAACGGGATTTTCCTCAGTCACACATCTTTGCCGTCTTCCACGGAATGTCAGAACCAATACTTGGTAGCATTTCATATTTATTAAGTAGCTCACAAAATGTGCATATTACTAAATAATAATCCACAAAACACAATATTTCATGATAATAATCATAATATCATATAAATAACATTAAATTACTTAAAATAACGACTACGTTACTACATTTGCACATGAACTTACATCTTATTTAATATCAAGGCAATAACATTGAATTACACATTGCATTATTAAAAATCATATGAACTTACCTCGTATGGGAAAATGGCCATTTTAACCATTTTGTCCACAACTTGATATTTTCTAATTTTAGTCCGAATTTCGATTTTTCCTTGCTCTATCATTTCAAATATAGCCTAATTAGGACTCACATTATTCAAATTAACCCAAAATCATATTTTGGAAAAATTATAATTTTGCCCCTAAACTTTGTCAAAATTACATTTTTGCCCTAGGCTCGTAAATTAAACTTCATCCTATTTCCTAACGTTTTATGACATGCTGATTACTTTTCCCTTCTATAGCAACATCAAATTCACACTCTAACATGTACTTATGAACATTAGGTATTTTTACCGATTATGTTGTTTTACTCGTTTTCACGTAAAATCGCTTAGTAAAAGTTGTTTAACACAATTTCAAGCTTCATATTCTACCATAAAACATCAAAACAAACACATTTCACCTATGGGTATTTTTCTCCAAATATACACCCTAGGTTAAATTATTGCTAGAATAAGCTTAACCAAGTTACCGGGATTTCAAAAATGTAAAGAACTTTAAAAACGGGGCTAGGGAGCACTTATAATTGAGCTTGGGAGTTTGAACAAACCTTAACCATGGCTGTTGCTAGTAGAAATGGTTAAACGAAGAAGATGATAGCTAATTTGGCTTATTTCCCTTTTTAATTCTTTTAATTATTAGTTTACCAAAATACCCCTAATTTAAAAATATTTTATTACACCCATTTCATGTCTATTTTTGTCCAGCAATTAACCAATGGTCTAATTAACATTTAAGGACCCTCAATTTAAAATTTCATAACAATTGGACACCTTTAGTATGTAGAACTCAACTTTTGCACTTTTTATGATTTAGTCCTTTTGACTAAATTACGTCCCCGAACGTCAAAATTTTCGAACGAAATTTTCATGAATTTTTTTCGTGAAATCGTAGACCATAAAAATATAATGAAAAATAAAATTTTCATCGTCGGATTTGTGGTCCCGAAACCACTGTTCCGACTAGGCCCAAAATCAGGGTGTTACATGAGCATTCATCGCATGCAAAGCAAATAATGATTTTCGACTCAAAGCATCAGCAACAACATTTGCTTTTCCCGAATGATAATCAATCACAAGGTCATAGTCTTTTAGTAATTCAAGCCATCTTCTTTGTCGTAGATTCAAATCTTTCTGATTCATCAGATATTTCAAACTTTATGATTAGAATATACGTGACATTTCTCACCAACTAGATAGTGGTGCCAAATCTTTAAAGCAAATACAACCGCAGCTAACTCAAGGTCATGTGTTGGATAGTTCTTTTCATGCGGCTTCAGTTGTCTCGAAGCATAAGCAATGACTTTACCTTCTTGCATCAAAACACATCCCAGACCAGTCAATGAAGCATCACTGTAGATAACAAATTCTTTACCCATTCAGGCTGTACTAATACCGGAGCTTCAATCAACAAAGTTTTGAACTGATCAAAGCTATTTTGACACTTTTCAGACCATTCAAACTTTACAACTTTCTAAATTAACTTCGTTAATGGATTTGCAATCATAGAAAAGCCTTTTACAAATCGTCTATAGTAACCGGCAAGTCCCAGAAAACTGCGAACTTCAGAGACATTCCTCGGAGGTTTCCAATCCAGAATAGCTAAAATTTTGCTTGGATCAACTCAGATATCAGATGTTGATACAATATGACCTAGAAAACCAACTTCACGCAGCCAGAATTCACATTTGCTAAACTTCGCATACAACTGTTTATCTTGCAGAGTCTGTAGCACTATTCTCAGATGCTTGGCATGTTCAGTTTCATCTCGTGAAATGAATACGACAACAAATCGATCTAAATACGGTCTGAAAATTTTGTTCATCAAATCCATAAAGATAGTAGGTGCATTAGTTAATCTAAAAGGCATAACTAAGAATTCATAGTGGCCGTACCTCATTCGGAAAGTAGTTTTTAGAATATCTGAATCTTTTACTCACAACTGATAATAGTCAGATCTCAAATCTATTTTTGAAAACACAGCAGCTCCTTTCAATTGATCAAACAAGTCATCAATTCAGGGCAAAGGATACTTATTCTTGATAGTTACTTTGTTCAAGTGACGATAATTGAAACACATTCTCATTGTACCATTTTTCTTTTTCACAAATAGAACCGGAGCACCCCATGGTGAGAAACCCGATCTAGCAAACCCTCTATCGGTCAATTCTTGCAACTGAGGCTTTAATTCTTTCAATTCGGTCAGAGCCATTCTATATGGAGCTATCGAAATTAGAGTAGTACTAGATACTAACTCAATGCCAAATTCAACTTCTCTAACTAGAGGTAAACCAGAATGTTCTTCAGAAAACACATTAGGAAACTCATATACAATAGGCACTGATTCAACTTTCTTTTCTTACACTTTCAAATCAATTACATAAGCAAAGTAGGCTTCACAACCCTTTCTTACAATACTCAAAGCTTTCATAAAAAATATCATAGCAGACAATCCATTCAAATCACTAAATTCAATTCTGACTATTTTATCTTTCTTGCATCTCAAATTAATAATTTTTTGTTTACAGTTCACAACAGCATCATGCAAGGTTAACCAGTCCATACCCAGAATTATATCAAATTCATCAAAGGGCAACAGCATCATATCAGCCGGAAAACAATTGTCTCGAAACATTAAGGGACACTTCTTGTAGACTTTATCAACCAAAACACATCTGCTTAGGGGGTTCGAAACTCTTATTACAAATTCAGTAGACTCTACAGACAAAGTCTTATTGTTCACTAAGTTCATGCATATATACAAATATGTTGATCCAGGATCAATCAGAGCAATCACAGAAGTATCATAAAGAGTAAATATACCCATAATCACGTCTAGCGATAAAGCTTCCTCACGAGCTCAGATAACATAGGCTCTAGCAGGTGCACGAGCCTTGGATCTGACAGCTGTGTCTTTTGTCCCTCTCTGACTACCACTTATATTTCCCGTATTTCTGGAGGGTCTACCATGAGATGCGTTGCCACTTGGCCTCAGATTTTGTACAATTTCTTTCTCGATAGATTCAGAGCAATCACGGATAAAATGTTCTAACAATCCACATCTGAAACAAGCTCGATCATACTGTCTACAATTACTAGGATGTCTTTTACCACAATGCTTGCACTCAAGGCGATCAGATTTAGCATTTCCGACACTGGCAATGGATGTAGCTGGACTACGATCTAGCACGATCTTCATTCGAATGCCCCACATTAGCCTTTGAACGGCTATTATCATCTCTGAATTTCTTTGATGCAGATTGAAATAACTTGCCCGATGATCTCTTTCGCACTTCTCTAGCTTCATAATCAACTTTTCGTTTCACTTTTCTGAGATCTTCAGCTTTATATGCTCGTTCAACAAGCACAACAAATTCTTTTATCTTGAGAATTATGACTAACAAACAAATATCCTCGTTCAAACAATCTTCAAATCTTTTGCACATTATTGCTTCCGTAGATACACATTCACGAGGATACTAACTCAGTCTTACAAATTCCCGCTCGCATTCTGTGACAGACATATGGACTTGTTTAAGCTCAAGAAATTCTTTACATTTTTGGTCGATGAATCTCTGACTAATGTATTTCTTTCAAAATTCGGCTTGGAAGAAATCTCAAGTGACTTGTTCATTCGGCACTACTGGTATCAAAGTTTTCCACCAATGGTACACCGTATCTCTCAGAAGTGAGACGACACATTTTGTACATTCCTCGGGATTCAAAGATAATTCATAAATCACTCTTATCGTGTTCCCTAACCAGAACTTGACCATTTCAGCATCATAATTTGTTGTAGCTTGAAATTCTTCGACCCCATACTTTCTAATCTTATCCACCGGAGGCTTATTTAACTGAACCAGATTCATTGATGGTATAGCAAGAGCTTGCGAAGAATTGACCGGGGGTGTGGGTTGTTGAATAGCTAGATTGGTTCTAATATATTGACTAAACAAATCATTCATCATCTAATAGAAGGCTTGTCTAGCCTCATCATCACGGCTACTCGTAACCGGTATAGAATTGGATGGCACCGTCTCTTGCGCGGGAACAGGGACGTTGCTTTCCACATCGTCCGCTATGGCTCAATCGGGATCCATTTGCTATATAAAATCACATTTCAATGTTAGGATTCATCACACTATTACAGTTCATAAATATGGCATGTATAACTAGACTCACATACGCTATGGTAGTCCTAGAATCGACTAAACGATAGCTTTGATACCAATCAAATGTAACACCCTTAACCCGTATCCATCACCGGACTAGGGTTAAGGTAATGACCAGATGAATCGAAACATTTAACTTTCATTTCATAATCATCCAAGAATTAGAGATCAACATCAATATAGAGTCCCTTATATAGGTCTTCGAGACCTTAAACATGCATCATAAAAGAGTCGGGACTAAACTGCAGACATACAAATTTTTTCATTTTTTAAAAATTATTCAAACAAGTACAGGTCACACACCCGTGTAATCAGGTCGTGTGCCTTACACGGCATTAGACACGCCCGTGTGTCTAGGATGTGTCAAAATAGGGCATACATACTGACTTGTTCACATGGCCACAAGACTTGCCCGTGTGCCTTGGTCGTGCTCGAGCCTGACTTACAATTGTAGGGTACCTAAGGGGGTACACGACCGTGCAACATAGCTGTGTGTCATACACGGCTGAGACACACGCCTGTGTCCCTGCCCGTGTGGACAAAAATAGGCCATTTGAATAGCCAACTTGCCACCCCTACTGGGTCAAACCTACAAACAATAAAACAAACATATTCGTACACCAATTTACAACCAATTCACAACCAAAACATAAGCCATTCATGACATATCATTGCCAACCAAATTTCTATCTCAATACATCAACCAAAACATAAAAAATCTAAAATATAATCAAACCAAACACACGTTTCAATTTCATGATCAAAACTTATCAATTACCATAGCTAACACATACCAAAAGCTTACCAATCTTACCGTTTCTTATACTCATACATAAACACACCAAATATATAATATTGCCTCATAATTCATATACCAAAACAATATCATAAACTCATCCCACCAAGCCATATCACATGGCCAAATATATATACATCACAAAACATAATTTAAACACTTCTAGCCTATACATGCCATACTTCAATATATATATTTTTCAAAGTACCAAAATAAGGTTCGATAGTGTGGTGACGATCCTTGATGATCGCCGAGCTCACAGTAGTTTCGATATCT
This sequence comes from Gossypium arboreum, assembly GCF_025698485.1. Classification (NCBI taxonomy): domain Eukaryota; kingdom Viridiplantae; phylum Streptophyta; class Magnoliopsida; order Malvales; family Malvaceae; genus Gossypium; species Gossypium arboreum. The sequence continues at coordinate 29,880,231 of NC_069073.1, forward strand.
ATAAAACAATGCAAACACACGCAAGTAAGCTTTCAAAAGCTTAGTAAGCCATATACAATTAAACTTATCATTTAAAGCATATAAAAATCATCAAATTACTTATACTTTGGATCCAATTACCAACACAACCTCATATTCATATACTTGGATCATAGATCATCATTTGCACATATACTTACCTTTCATTTTCAAATATAGTACACAATTCGAACGTACCTGAATCATATATATATATTCACTTATTCATTCATTTCCTTGGAATGCCCGTTGAACCATTCAAAAACGTAAGAATATACGGATAGCTTAGAGAACATAAAAAATGCCAACGTCCCATACGTGGTCTTACATGTAATCAAACATCGATGCCACTGTCCCAGACAGGGTCTTTCACGAAATCAGATACGATGCCGATGTCCTAGACATGGTCTTACACGTAAAACAAAAGTCAATGCCAATGTCCCAGACATGGTCTTACACAAAATCACATAACAAAATCATATGTCATGACATATGTATCCTAACTATTCCTATGGTTCGTACGGGGCTTTTTAGACGTCGGAACTTTGTCGATACTTTCTCCAACAGCCTATATTAAGTTTGAATATTCATTCATCACAAATTCAATATCATATGAACAATAATAATTCAATTCAAACACATTTATTGTATATTGACTTACCTCGTACAGATTCGGATGGCTGAAATCGGTTACTCGACAACTTTGGACTTTTCCCAATCTAACTCCATTTTCTTTAATTCTTGATCTATATAAATTCAAATTTAACTTATTCAATCAAAAATTCATTCAAAACAATCCATGGATACATATTTAGGGCAACTTGCAAACTAGCCCTCACATTTTGACATTTTTACACTTTAGTCCCTAATTTACAAAATCACAAAATACACATAATTTGCATATACTTATGCTTGGCCAAATATTCATAGCTCTTATTCAAGTCCACTCATTTCATTTATTTCACATTTTAGTCCCTTAATTTACAAATTTCACAATTTAGCCCATTTTACTCAAAATCATCAAAAATCCAAGGACAAAACATATAAATCCAACATCAAACTTTTATATTTCATCAATTAACAACATAAAGCTCATGAATTCATCCATGGAACATTTCAAAATCATCATCAAAATCAGAAATTGAGGCATGGGTTTGTTAGTATACGATTACAAAAACGAAGAAATTATCAAAAACCAAACAAAAACCATACCTTAATCAAGGAATTCAATAACCGAACCCTAGGAAGCTCTTTTTCTCTTTTATTTTCTTTATAATTTCAGCAAGATGAACATGAAATGGCCAAATTTTATTTTTATTTACTTAATATTAATTTAATTAAACAAATTTCAATTTTGCCCTTAATGAAATAATAATAATAACTTATAATGGTTGTCCATAAAAGTCCATTAACCATGTTAATGGTCGAATTGCAACATAAGGACCTTCCAATTATAAAGACATTTCAAATAAGCATTTTCAATAGACAACAGGCAACTTTTACGTTTTACGCGATTAGGTCCTTTTTCAAAAATTAAGCACACAAACATTCAAATTTCCATACGAGACTTTCACACATGCTCATACACATATCTTAAAAATTAAAAATAATATTTAAATACTTTTTTGATGTGGATATTTGGTCCCGAAACCACTATTCCGACTAGGGTCTAAACCGGACTGTTACATGTTTGAGGTTATTGGTACCTTGATTCCTCGAACGAAAACTTCCATTACTTCGTTTGAGGTCAAATTTGGATAAAATTCACAAAATAACTCCTCATTTGAACTAGGTATTTTCTCACAAAATAACTCCCAATTGAGAGCTTTAGCAATTTGTCAAATGTGCGCCATGAAATCAATATAGTTGCTTTCTTTCAGTGTAAAGCCTTTCTCTGGGTACATTTGTTGATTCTTGAAAACGCTTTTGTATCTCGCTTTGGCATCTTCACAGTGAGATTTGTTTTTTGATTCGTCAATTTATGAAGAGGCATGAGTTCTTTTGCGAGGTATGATTAACCTGATCATAAGATAGAACAAATATTTTCTCGAAAATTTCATTAGTATAAAATATTAATAATTCAATAAATTCAATAATTAAATAATAAAATAAAATTGAAATTTAGGAGAAAAATTTGTCTTACCAACTTTTTATAAAAGTTAAGAACTAAAAAATAAATAAATATAAAGCAAAAGAGGTCAGTTTAGGGATGGTTGTAGGGTGACTTGATATGTGGTGCGATAGGCAAGAGTGTTGATGTAACACCCCGTACCCGAGACCGTTGCCGGAGTCGGACACGAGGGGTTAACGGGCTTAATCCACTTACTTGCACAGTTCATTTTAAAAATTTCCAGACAGTCGGCTAACTGTGTCACTATCACCTTAAAAATCATATCTTGAGTTCCACAACTCGAAAATCAGTTTCGTGATTTTTTCCAGAAACTAGACTCATATATGCCTCTAAAAATATTTTTCTATAATTTTTTGTCAGGCCAATTAGTACAGTTTATTAGTTAAAGTCCCCCTTGTTACAGGGATCGACTACACTGACCTTTTTGCATTACGACTTGGATATCTCCCTGTACAGAGCTTCAATACTGATGGCGTTTATTTCTACAGAAACTAGATTTGAAAAGGAATCTGTACATATATGGCATGGCTTCTAATTATCTCTGGTCAATTTATAATGAATTTCCAAATTCGGAACAGGGACTCCAGAAACAGTTCTGGCCCTGTCTCACAAAAACTTAAATATCTCTTAACATACTGTTTATATGATCGTTTCGTTATTTTCCTATGAAAATAGACTCGTCAAGGTTCGTTTACATAATTTATTCACTATTTAATTCCATTCCTACTATTTTTAGTGATTTTTCACATCCACGTCACTGCAACTGTCAGCATCTGTCTTTAAGGTAGGCTTTACCTATTTCATAGTTTCCATGATTCAACTAGCCCTTTAACATAAATAGCACAAAATATGATTATGATTAACCATCCCAATGGCTAATCGTTTCCAAACATTTCCATACCTCTTAATGAACAACATACAATGATTATAATACCATGCCCAAAGTATACTTAAGCCATTTTCGCATGGCTATCCAAACTTACACAAAACCGAAAGGTACATGACCTACAACAAAAGGGTAGTCCTATACATGCCATTTCAAAGTTCAACCAAAAATATACCAAAATGAGCTTTGATAGTGTGGGCGACTTCGACTTCAAAAATCCCGAGTCCGATAGCTGAAGAACCAAAATCTATAAAACAGAGAATCAAAGAAACGGAGTAAGCATTTAATGCTTAGTAAGTTTGAGTCATGAATTTAGACACAACCAAAGTATAGCATTCATGTAGCTAAACAGATAATTTCATATGCACAAATTCTCCATATCATACTTACTTCACATACCAACCCTTATATTCATGCCCAAAGATCAACTTAGCCAAAGGCGGTAGCTCATTTATCAACGAGTGAATACTTATTTGTAAGGGCTCAACTAATTCAAAGCACATACAAAACATACCTCATTGTTGGGATTTCACAAGTGTATTAACTGAAATTTTTACAGCAAGTTCATTCATTCCGAATCACGTACCTTGGAGTTTAACCGGATATAGCTACTCGTTCAAATGCCTTCGAAATAGCCCATTATAGTAACTCGCACAAATGCCTTCGGGACTTAAGCGGATTTAGTAACTCACACAAATGCCTTCGGATCTTAGTCCGGATTTAGTAACTCGCACAAATGCCTTCGGATCTTAGTCGGATTTAGTAACTCGCAAACGAATGCCTTGGATCTTAGTCCGGATATAGTCACTTAGCACAAAGCCTTCGGGACTTAGCCCGGACATCATTCGAATAACCATGCACATTTATCAATAAATCATGACACATTCGTATTTCATTTTCATTAGCAAAACTCAAACACAAGGCACTTTTCACACTTGCAATTTCGGCTCAATAGCCACACACAAAGAGCATGATTTTGATTTGCTTAAAACATGATCTAATCAAATCATAATCTAAGTTCCATTACTCGAAAACTTACCTCGGATGTTGTCGAACGATTTCGATGGCTATTCGACCACTTTTTCCTTCCCTTTATCGGATTTAGTTCCCCTTTGCTCTTGAGCTTAAATTGACAAATAAATTGATTTAATCATTTGAGTATCAAAAAGAGGAACTCAAGGTACTTAGCCCATATATATTCATTAGACATTAAAGTCACATATGTACGAAATCATGAATCTAACTCAACACAATAGTCCACACTCTCTTTTAGCCGATTATCTAAGACAAGATAAGGCATCAATATGCTTGCCTCTAGCCGAATGCATGCACACCAATCCACCTCATGTGGCCGAATATGCATGTCTATGTTGAGGCCAATTTTATACTTAATGCCACACATAAATGGCATACATTTTACTAACTAACGCATTACATATTGTAACTCAATACTCATCAATCATTTACTTCATAACCGAAACATCATCATATGTAAATATATACCTTGAGATAGTATATATGTCATACCAATACATCATGTGCAAACATATATATATATATATATATATATGTGCAAGAGCCGAATCACAAGTTGATTTTAACCAAATATAAACATATATCCAAAACACAAATCTTACCTATCATGCAATAAGCATAAATCATGCTTATGGATATACCATGGCCGATACTTCCAACAACACCAAATAAAAATATACTTCAAGGATCTAAGGTAGACCCAAGAAAGGAACTCATAATCATCAAGATTTAGCATGAATCACAACCATCACCTTTATTAATCTCCATAGCCGAAAACCTTACTTATTCCAAAATCACAATTTCAACATGGGTTACCAATAATAACTTGATATCTCACTCAAAATCAACTAGGATTTCAAGAACTAGTATCAAATTCCTTACCTTAATATCGACCTAGGATGACCGATTGCTTCACTCCTTTCTTCCTCCTCTCAAATCGGCCAAGAAGAACTAAAGAACACAACTTGTTTTCTTTCTTCCTTAGAATTTTCAGCCAAAGGAAGTGAAAAATGATGGACACTTTTTTTTTCTTCTTTCCCTCAACTCACGGCAATGGGGGGGGAACACTCACACCATTCTTTTTTTTTTCCCATTTCTTTATTACCCATACTCCTTATTTTATTTTTTCCTAACATACACCATTGTCACAACATGTTTTATGACATGTTTTGCCCATCACCCTTTGTCATGGCCGGCCACTAGCAATTAAAAAGGGGGAAATTGACATGCAAGTCCACCCCTTTGATTACATGCACTAATAGATCCTTATAGATTTACCTATCACATTTCAAAAGTGTCACACATAAGTCCTATCGACTAATTTCACATGCAATTTACTAAATCGAAGCTTAAAACCTTCACACATTCATAATCACATATTTTAGACAATAGATATCATATTGAAATAATTTGGTGACTCGGTTTAGCGGTCCCGAAACCGCTTTCCGACTAGGGTCACTTTAGGGCTGTCACAGTTGATACGAGTAGCAAGGCGGCAGTGGCACACTAGGGAGCAGCAGTGCGCTAGGTGTGGCATGGGACGATAGAGGCAGCAGCAATGTGCGAATCTGTGCGTGACCAGCAGGACATACGTGTTCTTTATGGATACGAGAGAGTGGGCAGCAGGCAGGTGTGTCGAGCAGGCTTAGCGAGCTGCTAAGCACGTGAGCTGGTGCGAAGGCTGTTGGAGCTCGACGAGCGGGTAGGTGCAACGATAAGGAGCAAGCTGCTGGGTTGTTGGCATGCACGGTGTGCATTGGGGCTACTGGTGCCGAAGGTGGCTATTGGTGTGGCTAGTTTGAGGTGACATGAAAAAGTGAAAAGGTGGGTGGAATTTATAATGAAGGGAGTAGGAGTTTAATTAGAATTCTTAAAATACATTAATAATTAAAATATTCTAAGTTCTAATTCTACATAGAGTTAACAACAATTAATAATTAATATAATGCATATTAAATTATTATTTGCTATTAATTTATTAAAATAAAAACTTGTTAAATAAAATATGATCAAATTTAAACTAATCCTAATTCTATGCAAAGTTGATAATAATTAATATATATTATAATTGATATAATTATATGTTAATTATTATAATTTTATTTATTAAATTAAATTAAAAACATTTATTCTAGACGCCTTTTGAAAATATTTACAAAATAAATAAGCATCTAATTTTAATATTTACAAAAGAGTAACCAAAATTTGAAAATAGTTCAATTAAGTACCTAGACTTAAAGAAAATTTGAAATTGAGTTGCAATTTAAAACTTGGATCAAAACTGACCCTTTTATTTGAAAACTCAAAAGTTATTTTGTCATTTAGGGAATAATTTCTCAGAAGATTATGTTAAAATCAATTCCTAGGAAAGATTGGAGGGGTCACAAGCAGTCCCACTTAAGTTCCAATCTCCTAGACAAACTTTATTTAAACATACTAATCCCGAAAATATACCCTAAATCATTTATTTAAAAATGAAAACAAGAAAAAATAAATATCTGATAAAATGAACAAGATTTGATCCAGTTCAATTTTATCTCCCTAGTAATGTTTTAAGTGCTGAGCATTGACTCAAAAATTACCTCCCTTACTTTGAAGTTTGACAACTCTGTCCGGATAGACTTGCTGAATCGTAAATGGACCGGACCAACATGATTTTAACTTACCTAGAAAGAACCTTAATCTAGAAATGAATAATAAGACTTGCTGACCTGCTTCAAATTCTCGAACTAGAATGTGCTTGTCATGCCATCTCTTAAGTCTTTCCTTGAATAATTTGGCATTCTCGTATGAGAACATTTGGGATTCTTCTAACTCACTGAGTTGAAGCATCCGTTTCTTTTTAGCAAGCTTAAAATCCAAGTTGAGTTGTTGGAAAGCCCAGTAAGCTTTGTGCTCTAACTCCAAGGGTAGATGACAGGCTTTCCCAAGGACCAACCTATAAGGTGACATCCCTAAAGATGTCTTGTATGCTGTCTTGTAGGCCCATAAAGCATCATCCAGTATTTTGGACAAATGTCATCGATTCGGGCGAACTACCTTCTCGAGTTTGTCTTTGATCTCTTTGTTGTCAGTTCAGCTTGCCCATTTGTCTACGAATGGTAAGTTATGGAAACCTTGTGCTTCACTCCATGTTTGTTGAGTAACCATTTCAACCATTTGTTCACAAAATAGGACCCTTCATCACTGATGATAGCTCTTGGGGTTCCAAACCTTGTGAGCACATGTAGTCTACTACTACTAATATGTACTTGTGACCAAAAATGGAGGGAAAAGACCGAGAAAGTTGATACCCCAAACATCGAATAATTCTGTAATACTTTTAGCCCGTATCCATTGCCAGATTGGGGTTAGGGGTGTTATATTTTATTGGTATCAGAGCCAGGTTTAGTCGATTCTAGGACTAACGTAGCATGTGTGAGTTCAGCTATACATGCCATAATTATATACTATGATAGTGTGTTGACTTCTAACATTTGATATGTGTTTTCATATAGTAAATCGGCCCCAACAGAGTTGTAGCTGATGATGTTGAGAGTGTAGCGCCTGCTCCCACACAAGGGACAACGCCGGTTGATTCTCGACTAATTTCAAGTAATCAAGAAGGAGAGGCTAGACAAGCGTTTTACCAAATGATGAATGACTAGTTGACTCAGTATAGTTGGACTAACCCGACTGCACAACAACCTCCACCCCCAGCTAATACATCTTTGATACCTGTTGTACCTCAAATAAGTGATCCGCTAAGATTAAATAAGCCACTTGTTGATAAAATCAGAAAACATGGGGCTGAAGAGTTTAAAGCTACTGATGATGATGCTGAGCATGCTGAGTTCTGGCTTAATAATACTATCCGTGTATTTGATGAGCTGTCCTGTACCCCAGATGAATGTTTAAAATGTGCCATATCTTTGCTTCAAGACACAGCATAACACTGGTGCCATATCTTTGCCATCATCAGTGGTTCCGAGAGAGCGGGTGACTTGGGAATTCTTTCAAACTGAGTTCTGCAAGAAATATATCAGCCAGAGATTTATTGATCAGAAGTGAAAAGAATTTCTGGAGCTGAAACAGGGTTGAATGACTATGACAGTGTATGAGCGAAAATTTATGAGACTCAGTCAGTATGCCCGAGAGTGTGTTTCTACCGAAACTATAATGTGTAAAAGATTTGAAGATGGCTCGAATAAAGAAATTAAACTGTTATTTGGCATACTTGAGATAAAAGAGTTTGTAGTACTAGTTGAGCGAGCCTGCGAAGCTGAAGAGCTCGGGAAAGAGAATAGAAAAGTTGATTTTAAAACTAGAGACTCGCGTACGAGATCATTCAGTAAGTCAATCCAGTCGGTACCAAAGAAGTTCTGAGATGATTTTAGCCTTTTAAAAGCCACTTAGGGTTATTCTCGACAGGATCAGAATAGAACACCTATAAGCTTGAGAGCTACCTTAGTAGCGAGTATGGGGAATGTCAGATCAAATTAACCCGAGTGTAAACACTATGGTAAACGACATCCCGGCAGTTGCAGATTACATGATCGGGCCTGTTTTAAATATGGATCGATAGATCATTATATTCGAGATTGCCATGGGTTAGCTGAAGAAAATCCAGTACAAAACACGAGATCGGGTAATACTGTAGTGCGGGTAATGCGAGTGGCAGTCAGAGAGGAAATAAAGATATAGCAGTCAGATCTGAGGCTCGTGCACCTGCCAAAGCCTATGCTATTCGCACGCGAGAGGAGGCTTCATCCCCAGATGTTATTACTGGTACATTTACTCTTTATGATACTAATGTAATTACATTGATTGATCCTGGTTCTACTTATTCTTATGTCTGTGAGATTCAGTATTCATCAAGACTCTGCCTGTTGAATCTACTGAGTTTGTGATTAGAGTGTCAAACCCCTTGGGTCAGTGTGTTATAGTTGATAAAGTGTGTAAGAGTTGTCCTTTGATGGTTCAAGATTCGTGCTTTCAAGCTGATTTGATGCTGTTGCCATTTGATGAGTTCGACATAATTTTGGGTATGGATTGGTTAACTTTGCACGATGCTGTTGTAAACTGCAAGAGAAAGACTATTGATTTACGGAGCCAGAATGATGAGATTATTTGGATTGAATCTAGTGATTTGAAAGGGTTACTAGCAGTGATTTCTTCGATGTTAGCTCAGAAATTTGTAAGAAAGGGCTGCAAAGGTTACTTTGCATATGTGCTTGATAGTAAAGTGGTTGAAAGAAACATTGAATCAATACCTATTGTATGTGAGTATCCCGATGTGTTTCTTGAAGAATTACCGGGTTTGCCACTTATTCGGGAGGTAGAGTTTGGTCTTGAGTTAATGCCTGAGACGACTCTGATATCGATAGCTCCACACAGAATGGCAGCTAAAGAATTAAAATAATTGAAAGCTCAATTGCAAGAATTGATAGATAGATGTTTCGCACGACCGAGTTTTTCTCTGTGGGGTGCACCTGTGTTTTTTGTAAAAAAGAAAGACAGAACTATAAGAATGTGCATCGATTATAGGCAGCTTAATAAGGTAACTATAAAGAATAAGTATCCATTTCCACTAATTGACGATCTGTTTGACAAACTGAAAGGGGCTACAGTGTTCTCAAAAATAGATTTGAGGTCAGCCTATTATCAGTTGTGAGTTAAAGACTCCGATGTAGCAAATACTACTTTCCGAACGAGGTACAGACATTAAGAGTTTTTGGTTATGCCATTCAGACTCACTAACGAACCTACTATTTTCATGGATTTGATGAATCATATCTTTAGACCGTATCTGGAATGGTTTGTGGTTGTGTTTATAGATGACATTTTGATATACTCTCGTGATGAAGCTGAACATGTCGAACATTTGAGACTTGTGTTGTAGACTTCGCGAGATAAGCAGTTGTACGCAAAATTTAGTAAATGTGAGTTCTGGTTTAGTGAAGTCAATTTTCTGGGCCATGTAGTATTAGCATTAGGTATTCGAGTTGATCCAAGCAAAATTTCAGCTATACTTGATTGGAAACCTCTGAAAAATGTTTTTGAAGCCCAAAGCTTTCTGGGACTTGCTGGTTATTATAGACGGTTGTGAAAGGTTTCTTTATGATTGTAGCTCCGATGACGAAGCTATTACAGAAAGATGTTAAGTTCGAGTGGTCAGAGAAGTGCCAGAAAAGTTTTGATCAGTTGAAAGCCCTTTTGACCGAAGCTCCAGTGCTAGTTTAGCCAGAATCGGGTAAAGAATTTGTTATTTATAGTGATGCATCTTTAAATGGTTTGGGTTGTGTATTGATGCAGGAGGGCAAAGTTATAGCTTATGCCTCAAGACAGTTAAGGCCACATGAAAAGAACTATCTGACGCATGACCTAGAATTGACAGCTATTGTATTTGCGTTGAAAATCTGGCGTCACTATCTGTTTGGTGAGAAATTTCAAGTTTATTCGGATCACAAAAGCCTGAAATATTTGATGAAAGAGAAAGATCTAAACTTGAGACCACGCCGATGGTTAGAATTGCTAAAAGACTACTAGCTTGTGATTGACTATCACACGGGAAAGGCTAATGTTGTTGCTGATGCTTTAAGCCGAAAATCACTGTTTGCTTTGCATGCAATGAATGCACATATGGCTATGTTTGAGGATTGTTCAATAATAGTTGAATTGAAAGTAAGACCGTTATTTGTTCAACAAATTTATGATGCCCAGAAGGTTGATAATGAGTTGATCGCAAAACGAGTTTAATGTGAGACGGATGCTGATTCAGAATTTAGAGTTGATGCTGATGACTGTTTGAGATTCAGAGATCGAATATGTGTTTTGAGGAATTTAGAGTTGATTTAGATGATTTTGAATAAAGCTCATAGCAGTTGATTATCTGTTCACCTAGGTAGTACGAAGATGTATAACGATCTGAAATAGCTTTATTGGTGGCATGGCATGAAACGAGACATTTTTGACTTTGTTGCGAGATGTTTAATCTATCAATAGGTAAAAGCAGAGCATCAAGTACCTTCTGGATTGCTCCAGCCGATTATGATACCTGAGGGGAAATAGGACAGAGTTACTATGGATTTTGTATCTGGTTTACCATTGACAGCAAGCAAGAAAGATACAATCTGGGTTATTGTGGATAGATTAACTAAGACGGCTTATTTCGTCCCGATACGTACAGATTACTCGCTTGATAAGCTAGCAGAATTATACATTTCTCAGATTGTGAGATTACATGGTGTGCCTATATCTATTGTTTCGGATAGAGATTTGAGGTTTACATCGCGGTTCTGGAAGAAACTGCAAGATCCCTAGGTACAAAATTACATTTGTGACACCCCTAATTTGACCCTAGTCGAAAAGTGGTTTTGGGACCACAAAATCGAGTCATAAAAATAATTAGCCGTCATATTTTATGTTTATTATATGTGAATATGTATGTGTGAAAGTTTTAAGCTTTGATTTAGTAAATTGCATGTGAATTTAGTTAATAGGACTTATGTGTGACATTTTTGAAATGTGATTGGTTAATCTATAAGGGTCTATTAAAGCATGTATTGAAAATAATGGTTTTGCATGTCAAATACCCCTTTTTGTTAATAGTGGCCGGCCATGATGATGGCATATATTAAAATATGTATTAAATTTTAGTTAAATGGTTATTACTTTATATAAAAGAAAGAAAAAAATTTTGGTTATGTTTTTGTTCTTCTTGCCGTGAACTAAAGGAAGAAAAAAGGGGGGGAAAGAAGCTAGGCATTCGGTCTTCTACTTGCTTAATTAAGATAAGTTTTAGGTAAATTCTTGGAGATTTTATGCAATTTTAGTTGATGGATAGGTCTTTGATTGAGCCCACGTGTGAATTTAGATCCTTGTGGTTATTTGGGCATTCGGTTAAGGTAGGAAACTTAGAAGATGATTTCTATTCCTTATGTTTTATGAGTTGGGAGCTTAAATTGAAGTTGAATAAGGGGAATATGTGTATTGAGGATTTTAGTAATATGGAAATTCGGTTATGAGAGTGTGTGTGTGGTCACTTGCCGAATGTGGGTGTTAAGGTTAGTAGGTTGGCTTAATTCTTGTATTAGAAATCTATTTGAGAAATTAGATAGGCTTTGAATGGTTGAAGTAACGAAATTAGAAACTCATGAACTTGATTTAAATACTTTAAATTTATGGTAGTTAAATGGAATAGAAAGGATCTATTCGGCCATGGAGGTTAAACACATTGTTAAATTGTTGAATATATGCTTTGGTTGTTAATGAATATTCGGTCTTGGTATGAATCTCATTAATAACATTTAGTTATTAGATTTGGTATAAAATACTTATTGAAATGGTGGAATTGGATGACTTACTTATGGATTTTAGTTATGAGAGTCTTTTGTAAGTAGAGCTAGAGGGTTTAAAGGTGGTGTTTAAAAATAAACATGTATATGGACCCTATGTAGTACCTTGTAATTTTATTGTAAACTTTTGGTTTAACTCGTATCATATTAATTGCTAAAATATTAGCTTGTGTGGAAAATTTTGTCTATGTTTTTATGTGCCGAATGTGAGTTAAAGAAAATGGAGCTCACTATGTGTATCATGGTCAACCTTTGATAACTAATATGTCTTGATTCGTAAATTGAGTTAAAAGATTATATATGTTCGATCTAGCCTAAGCTAGGCTTGACTTGTAACATAGTAATGATTGACTGAATGTATATGTGTGAGATAGTGAGGATAATTGTATTTCTTGCTTTGATTAAGTGAAGTATATGAAGTTGATATACTTAATTTACTCAATTAAGCTTAAGAGCACATAGGGACAATTTCGGATAAGAGAAAAAGCTACCTAACCGAATAGTCGATCAGAACCGTTCGACAAATTCGAGGTAAGTTCTTAAGTATTTGAGTTTGATTCCTTTGTAAGTTTTAAGTTTTAAATGGGATGAATATGAATTAAGTATATACGTTAAGGTCAATGACTTTTCTAAATGATGGCATATATGATATTATGTTTCAAATATGTGAATGAGAACTTTACAGAGTAAATTTGTATAAATCTGCTTGGGACAGCAGCAGTAGTGTGTTTTGGAAAAATTACCATAAATTGTGGGAATTGAGTTAAAGGCTGAATAGATTATGTAATTAAAGCTTGATGCGTCTAGTTTCGTATAAAAGAAATCGTGTAAGTAAAAGGGGTTGCCGATAATGAGATTTTTTTTGTTGTGTGAGACAGAGTCAGAATGGTTCCGAAATCCCCTGTCTAGTATTTGGAAAATCATTATAAATCGTACAAAAATGATTATAAGATAAGATTTATATGCTTAGACTCCTTAATGAGTCTAGTTTCAAACAAAATAAACGAAAATATATTTTGAATTCTGTACAATGACAAAATTCAATTCTTAGTGAAGAGTAGTCAGAATAGTCAAGCAGTAAAATAGGGGAAATTTTAAGAAAAATCTGGTATTGATTAGCCAAACCAAAAATTCTGAAAATTTTCTGGATAGAAGATATACGAGTCTATTTTCATGGAAAATTAACGGCACATCATTTGGAGTTTCGTAGCTCTAGTTACAAATAATTTAACGACTGTTGCTCAGGAAAACAACTTGTAGAGAATATGTGATTATGTTGTAAACATTGATAAAACTTGTTTTAGTTGCTCATAAGCTATTGATTAAACCCATACGTGAATTCTAATTTGTGACATTATAAAATGATATATGAGTGTTAGATGGATCTTTGATATTAAAATTGTGAAATTGTAAGTTTATAAGTATTCGAATATGAAATGATAGTATGGCTTGAAATTGAATTATTCATTGGAAAATGATAGATGTAGATTCAGCCAAGACAAAGTGTATACATGAAAGTTTATGTGGTATATGAAGTATATTTGGATAATTGTGATGTGAATATATGAAAATTTATATTTTGATTCAGAATTTTATGTGATGAATGTGAATGTGTATATATGAGATAAGGCCGAATGGCCAATGTGATGAACGTGAAAGTGTATATATATATTGTGGCCAAATGAAAAACTGTGGAAGGTGTGTTTTATTAGATATTTGATGAGGCAAATGAATTACAAATATGATAGTCGATATGAATGCTGTAACATGTGAATAAATATGCATGAAACTTTGTGATGTAAATCCGGGATTTAAGACCCGATGACTATATGTGGTGACTATGTCCGGGTTAAGACCCGCTGACTTCGTCTGGAGATTTCATCTGAGCTAAAGGTCTCGCCAATAATCCGAGTAGAGTTTAAAGCTATAAGACTTTGCAATAAGAATTGCTTATAAATATATTCAATGCGAAAGGTTAAACAGGTATGTACTCTGAGTTTATATGTGAGCTTGATTTGAACTAAATCATAAGGTAGTTATGTGATGCATACGTGAGCAATCTATGAGACTATTCCTATGATTATGTGGCATCGGATTAGTGTGAAAGGTTATGTGAAATTATACAATATATCTATGTTATATGAGCTCACTTTTATGTGAAAGTTTATCTGCCTATTGTATATGATGAGATGTGCATATTCGGTAAAGGGATGATATACCCAAAGGAAGAGTGAAATAAAAATACGAACAACCATGTTATAATTTGATTGTTATCTGTTGACACTGCTTAAAACTTACTAGGCATTGTAATGCTTACTCCGTTTACCTTGTTTCCTCTGTTTTATAGATCTCATTTGGAAGCTACTGAGACTCGGGGATCGTCGACAACTTGTTACACTATCACTATCCAACGCTTGGTATTTGTTATGTTTTGGGTTATTTTATGGCATGTGTAGAATAGACCAGTGGCAGAAGAATATTTTGGTTAATATATATTTAAGCCATGAGAAAATGGCATCTTTTAAATGTGTACTTATAGAAGTTTAAATTGTATCCCTGGATGTCTTTAGTATTTATCTAAAGGAATGTTCTTTATTTCATAAAAAAAAATTCAAAATTTTTACTGTTCTGATATGAGTTTCAAGTACGGTAATGCCCCTTTACCTATTCCGGTGATGGATACAAGATAGGGGTGTTACAACATTTTAGTACTACTTCCCATCCGCAAACAGATGGCCAATCTAAGCAAATCATTTAGATACTTGATGATATGTTGAGATGTTGCATTCTCGAGTTTCAATGTACGTGGGAACGATACCTACCTCTGATTGAATTTGCGTATAATAACAACTTTCAATCGAGTATCAAAATGGCACCTTATAAGGATTTGTATGGTCGTAAATGTCGTACGCCATTATACTGGACTAAGCTCAGTGAAAATAAGATACACGGGGTTGACTTGATCAGAGAAACTGAACAGAAAGTGAAAGTAATCTGTGAAAGTCTAAAAATAGCACCGGACCATCAGAAATCATATGCGGACTTGAAACGTTAAGACATAGAATTTCAGATTGGAGATAAAGTCTTCTTGAAAGTCTCACCGTGGAAGAAAATACTCGGATTTGGTCGTAAAGGCAAATTTAGTCCGAGATTTATTGGGTCGTATGAAATTACAGAGCCTATCGGGCCAATTGCTTACAGACTATTGTTGCCACCTAAGTTAGAAAAGATCCACAATGTATTTCATGTCTCGATGCTTCGTAGATATTGATCTAATCCTCCGCATGTGATTAGTCTGTCTGAGATTGAGATTAAACCCGATTGACGTACGAGGAAGAACCGATTCGTATTCTGGCTTGTGAGATTAAAGAGTTGCGAAATAAGAAAATTTCGTTAATTAAAGTACTGTAGTGTAAACACAGGGTTGAGGAAGCAACATGGGAGCCAGAAGATGAAATGAGAGAACGCTATCTGAACCTTTTCACTGGTAAGATTTTCGGGGACGAAAATCCCTAAGGGGGAGAGTTGTAACAGCCTGATTTAGACCCTAATCAAAATGGTGGTTTTGGGACCACAAATTCGAGTCAGAAAAATATTTAAAAATTATATTCTTTGTTTATTTTGTGTGAATTTATATATGTGAAATTTTCGTGATTTAATTTTGTTGTTTAGGTTAAGGAAAAGAACTTAATCGCGTAAATTGAAAATTTGGTATTTAATAGCATAAAGGGAGGAATTGTTATTGGCTTATTAAATGGAAGTACATAAGTTTTGAATAGCCCATTGACATAATAAGTGGACGGTAAAGACATATATTATATAGTTTTGTTATTATTTCATTAAGGTTATTTAAGTAATTTAGTTAATAAACATGTATTATTTAATAATAAAGTTGTCAAAATTATTTAGTTTCATTTGTTCTTCATTGCCGAAAGTTAAAACAAGAAAAAAGAAAGAAACCAAGCTAGGGTTTGGTTGGTTCTAAGCTCAATCAAAGTAAGTGTTCAGCTCGGTTTTAGATAATTTTTACGTTTTTGAGATCGTTGCTTCGATTAGTATAAAACCAATGCTTCAATTTTTCATTTTGATGAATATTTTGAGTTATGCCATTGATGAGAGATTATTATTTTTGTTGTTTGATGATGAAAAATGAAACTTATGTTTTAGATTAAAATATTTTGTATTAGAGTTTTTGATGATTTTGAGTAATTAGGACTAAATTGCAAAAATAATAATTTGAGGGACTAAAATATGAAATAAATGAAATATATGGACTTGTATAAGCATGGGTAAAATTTGGCCCAACCTGAGTATAGGGAAATTTTGTGTATTTTGTGTTTTGTGCAATAGAGACTAAATTGTTAAAAATGTAAATGTCAGGGGTAAAATGGTAATTTTCCCATTTATGTGTTTTTGGACTAAATTGAATGAAAATATGTTTGAATGAGCTTAATTTGAATATGTTTAGATTAAGGACCAACGAAATCAGATTTGGATCGAGGGAAAACGAAAGTCGTCGACTAGCTACCCTGTTTCGTTTATAACATCCGAGGTAAGTTTATAAGCAAATAGACGTACTTAATTTTAATCTAATGTAAAGAATATATGCTGATATGAAATATATGAATTAATATGTGCTAATTTTGAATGTGTAAGCATGGTAACTATGTTCATGAAAACGTTTCGACCGAGTTACGACGTCCGAAAGTCTCGTATGAATCTTAGGAATAGTTAGGATACATTTGTCATGACATAGGATTTTGATATATGTGTGCGAGTAATACCATGGCATCGATATATGATTCCGATATGTGTGTACGAGTAAGACCCTATCTGGGACAGTGGCATCGATATGTGGTTACATGTAAGACCATGTCGGGACGTTGGCGTTGTACGATTTATGTGATTATCCAAGTGTCCTATCTGATTCCAAATGGTTCATCGAGCAAAGGTAAGCTATGACTGAATGTGTAAAATGAGCTATATGTAACATCTCGATTTTGGGCCTAGTCAGAACGGTGGTTTCGGGACCACAAATCCGACGAAGAAAATTTTGTTTTTATTATATTTTTATGGTCTACGATTTCACGGAATAATTCCGTGAAAATTTCGTTCGAAAATTTTGACGTTTGGGCACTCAATTTAGTCGAAAGGACTAAATTGTAAAAGGTTGCAAAATGTGTGTTGTAGTTCACAAAGGTACTAAGTACTTGTGAGTAATGGGTTTTTAGATTGGATATCCTTAAATGGTAAATAGCCATTTTGTAATTAGTGGACAAAAATGGACATGGCATGGTATGTTTTTATTTATTTTTCATTAAGGGTATTTTAGTAATTTGGAGAATAAAGCCAAAATAACTAAGAAAAAGATGTGATCTTCTTCATTTTTCTCATTCCATAACAGTATATGGAGATGAAAGACACGGCTAGGGTTTGTAAAACTTCTAAGCTTGATTGTAAGTCCATCTTTGCCTTATTTTTAATGTTCTTTGCATTTTTGAAATCCTCGCAGCTCGATTTACCCATTTCTACCATTAAATTGAGCTAGGGTTCATGTTTAAAAATTGAACCATATGTGACATGCATGCATTTTGATGTCTAATGGTATAAAATGAGTGTTTGGTGTTAGAAAAACAACTTTTGCTAAGCGATTTTACGTGAAAACGAGTAAAACGGCATAATCGGTAAAAATACCTAATGTTCATAAGTACATGTCAGAGTGAGAATTTGATGTTGTCATAGAAGGGAAAAATGAACAGCATGTCATAAAACATAAGAAAATAGGATGAAGTTTAATTTCCGAACTTGGAGCAAAAGTGAAAATATGCAGAAGTTTAGGGGTCAAAATAGAAATTTGTAAAAATATGATTTATGTACTCATTTGAATAATGTGAGTAATAAATGAACTATATTTGTAATGTTAGATCAAGGAAATCGAGATTCGGGCTAAAATCGAGAAAATACCAAGTAGTGGACTTAAATGGTAAAATTGGCCATTTTCGTGTACGAGGTAAGTTCATATGATTTTTAATAATGTAATGTGTATTTTAATGTTATTGCTTTGATAATTTATGAGATGTAAGTCTATATACAAATAAATGTATTTGAAATGGTTTATTTATGTTTATTTTCCATTGAACTATGATGAATGAATATATGAGTTGAATAAAATGAGACATCCGAAAAAGTATCGACAAAGTTCCGACATCCAAAAAGCCCTGTCTAAACCTTAGGAATACTTAGGATACATATGTCATGAAATAGGATTTTCGATATGTGATATCGTGTAAGACCACGTCTAGGACTTTGGCATTGACTTTTGTTTTACGTGTAAGACCATGTTTGGGACATTGACATCGTATCTGATTTCGTGTAAGACCCTGTCTGGGATAGTGGCATCGATGTTTGATTACATGTAAGACCACGTCTAGGATGTTGGCATTGTTTATGCTTTCCGAGCCATCTGCGTATCCTTATGTTTTCAAATGGTTCAAACGGGCATTTCGAGAAAGTAAATGATTTTGTGAAATTGGATTCGATTCAGGTACGTTTACATGTATATGTGAAAGAAAGCAAAAGTATGTATTTGCCATTATGTGCTCGTATGACTATGATGATTCATGGCGATATATATATCCTTGTGTATTATGTATGAATGGTAATGTTATATGATTTGATTAAAGTATGAGCGTTTGTGGAAAGATACATGTATGATATTAAATCATGCCTATGAGTATAAAGTAACAATGAATTTTATGATAGCTATTGTGATTTTGCACCGAAATAGTGTTGAACAGCAGCAGTAGCTTGACTTTGAAAAATCACCATAAATAGTGGAAGTTGAATTAGAGGCTGAATAATATATGAAATTAAAGATTAATGAGTCTAGTTTCACATAAGGGAAACGGTGTAAGCATAATAAGTTTGTATTATGAGATATTTGAGTTCTTGTGAGAAAAAGTCAGAGTGATTCCAGACTCCCCTGTCTTATCTTTAGAAAATAACTAAAAATTGTAAAAAAATAACTGTAAGTTATAATTTATATTATTAAAATTTTTATTGAGTCTACTTTATATAAAGATAGATGGGAGTATTATCCGAGTTCTGTATTATGAGATAAATAATTTTTAGTGAAGAGAGGTCAAATTGTTAGACAGGGAAACATGGGAAACTTTAATGAATAAACTATACTAATTGGCTAAACCAAAAATTCTAAAATTTTATGGTAAGAATATATGTGAGTCTAGTTTCTGGTAAAATTAATGGATCTTAATTTTTAATCCTGTAGCTCAAGTTATAAATAAATTACCAACTATATCTCGAGTAGACAGATTGACCAGAATATGAATAAAAGTGTAATTATAGTTGTTTTACCTAAGGAAACATATTGGTAAATTGCTTATTAATTTCATATGGACTTACTAAGTGTAACCCCCTCTCCATTTGTTTTAGTATTGGTAGGTCAGCTCGGGGTTAGAGATCGTCGGAGGCAGCATCACACTACCAGAATGTTGAAGTGAAGTGTCGATAAACTTCAAGTGTTTTCAAGTGAGTGGCATGTATAGAGGTTTAGTCTGTATGACAGTTGTTAGTATGATTTGGCCAAACGTATTGGCGTATTATGGTTAAATCATATATAGCCATGTGATATGGTTTATATTCGATTATTGGGTTGCAAGTCTAATTGATTATGCATGCTTGATCCATTGCTTTATGATATGTGCGTGGTGATGTCTTGATACGGTCGAATGTATCATATGTCATGCTTATGTGGTGAATAGATTATGATCAGTATATGTGACCATATTCTTAATGTAAAGGTGTAAGGTAAGAATAAGTAATACTGTTGTTAAACATGAAGTTGGTGTGGAACGTCTTAGTCAAGCACGTTGTTCTATATATGTGAATGGATGGTATGTCTAGGCTTGGTATAAAATGAGAACAAGATCTGGTACATCTAGTTTTGGTTAATGTAAGAATGTGTATTACATGCATGATGGTAGGCAAATGATATATTTGTATAAAAAAAAAGGATGTTAAATGTTATTGAAACCATATAGGTGCATGTAGGGTGACAGAAAGGCTTGGAAAATAGCCTAAGAGTTAATTACACGGGTTGAGACACGGCCGCGTGTCTCAACCGTGTGAGGGACAAGGCCTGGACACACGGGTGTGTAGCCTGGCCGTATGGTTCAATTTGTGTGCTGATGTCATAAACAGAGAGTTACACAGCCTGAGGACACATGCGTGTCAAACACACACGGGCGCGTGACTCTGTTTTAATGGTAAATTTTACTATGTTTTCCTAGAACTTTCCAAAGTTCTCGATTTAGTCTTGAAACCTTTCTAAAGTATGTTTTGGGCTTCGTAGACCCAAATAAGGGACCATGTTCATGTGAATGAATGTTTCGAAATAAAAATGAAATTTTATAGCCTGTATTTTAGTTGGATGTTTGTATGTTTGTCCGGTAATGCCTCATACCCTATCCCGGTCTCGGGTACGGGTAAGGGGTGTTACACTATATGCCAGGTATGGATTAACTTGTTACCTATTCAAGGTAAGGTAAGTAAATTTTTAATGTTAGATACAAATGACTTATGAGGTGAATATGGAATGAGTAATTATAAAAGTGTAATCGATCTTGATAAGATATATATATTGTGATTGTCTTCGAAATGATATGAGATATGTTTATTCATGTAACCATGTGTATTCGGCCATTTAGGTAATGTGTACATGATGATATATTAAGATGTTTGGGTTGGTGTTTATGAGTATAAGTATATTTGATTGTCTAATGATATATTGGCTTCGTAAGTGAAATGTGAATTACTCATATTGGTTATATAGGCATTCGGCCAAAGTGGGAATTTTGTATAAAAACAAAAATATCATGTGTGAAATTGGTAGGCTGAGGCTAAGCATACTAATACTAGTATAATTCGGTTAAGTTTAAAATGAGTTGGTTATATCACTAGATTGTTTATTTGCTAGTCCCCGAGCTCGTAGCTTGACTCCAAAATCTATAAAATAGAGTAACATAACACGCAGAGTAAGCTATCATAGCTTAGTAAGCCATAAGCAAATAAACAATCTAGTGATATAACCAACTCATTTTTAACTTAACCAAATTATAATAGTATAAGTATGCTTAGTGTCAACCTACCAATTTCATACATGATATTTTCATTTTTATACAAAATTCCTACTTTGGTTGAATGCCTATATAACCAATATGAGTAATTCACATTTCACTTACAAAGCCAATGTATCATTAGACAATCAAATATACTTATACTCATAAACACCAACTCAAGCATCTTAATATATCATCATGTACACATTACCTAAATGGCCGAATACACATGGTTACGTCAATAAACATATCTCATATCATTTCGAAGACAATCACAATATATATATATATTATCAAGATCGATTACACTTTTATAACTACACATTCCATGTTTGCCTCATACGTCATTTGTATCAAACATTAAATACTTACTTACCTTACCTTGAATAGGTAACAAGTTAATCCATACCTGGCATATAGCTCATTTTACATATTCAATTATAGTTTATCTTTGCCCGATGAACCATTCGGAATCGAATAGGACACTTGGATAATCACATAAATCGTATAATGCCAACGTCCTAGACGTGGTCTTACATGTAGCCACATATCGATGCCACTGTCCCAGACAGGGTCTTACTCATACACACATATCAAAATCACTTATTGATGCCATGGTCTTACACGTACACTTATAACGGAATCCTATGTCATGACATATGTATCCTAACTATTCCTAAAGTTCATAAGGGGCTTTCGGACGTCGTAACTCGATCGAAACAATTTCATGAACAAGTTACCATGCTTACACATTCGGCATTAGCACATATTAAGTCATATATTTCATATTAGCATATATTATTTACTTTAGATTAAAATTAAGTATGTCTATTTGCTTATAAACTTACCTCGGACGTTGTAAATGGAACAGGGCAGCTAGTCGACGACTTTCATTTTCCCCCGATCCAAATCTAATTTGTAACAGCCTGATTTAGACCCTAATCGGAACGGTGGTTTCGGGACCACAAATTCGAGTCAAAAAATAATTTTTAAATTATTTTTCATGTTTATTTTGTGTGAATTTATATCTGTGAAATTTTCGTGATTTAATTTTGTCGTTTAGGTGTCTGATTAAATAAAAGGACTTAAACGCATAAATTAAAAACTTGATAGTTTAAAGCATGAGGGCCAGATTGTTAATGGCTTTCTAAGTTGGGACATTTATGATGTAAATATCCCATTAATAAGTAAGTGGGACGGCATAAGATATAAGTTACATGGTTTTTCTATTATACTACTAAAGATATATAAGTAAATTAAATATTATATTATATATGTTATATTATAATATAAAACATAAAATAAACAAGGCCATATTTGAGTGTTCATATGTTCTTGGTAGCCGAAACTAAACAAAAGAAAAAGAAAAGAAAGCAAGCTAGGGTTCGGTCAATAGTCAAGCCCATACAAGGTTCGTTTTTGTTCAGTTTTTGATAATTTTTACGTTTTTGAGATTGTTGCTTCAAGTACTACAAAACCCATGCTTGAATTTTTGATTTTGATGAATATTTTTTGTTGTACCATTGTTGATAGCTTGTGATTTTTGTGGTTTGATGATGAAAAATGAAAGATATGCTTTAGCTTAACATATTTTGTTTTGGAATTTTTGATAATTTTGAGTAATTAGGACTTAATTGCAAAAATAATAATTTGAGGGACTAAAATGTGAAATTAATGAAATATATGGACTCGTATAGTAATGGGTAAGTTTCAGCTAAACATGGGTAATTGGAAATTTTGTGTATTTTGTGTTTTGTGCAATAGGGACTAAATTGTAAAAATTATAAATGTTAGGGGTAAAATGGTAATTTGCCTAGTTATGTGTTTTGGACTAAATTGAATGAAAATATGTTTGAATGAGCTTAATTTGAATATTTTTAGATCAAGAACTAAAGAAATCGAATTTGGATCGGGGAAAAACGAAAGTTGTCAACTAGCCGCCCAATTCCGTTTTGTACCGTTCGAGGTAAGTTTATAAGCAAATAGATGTGTTTATTTGGAAATTTAATGTTATATTTATATGCTGTTATGAAATATTAGAATTTAAATATGTTATGACCGAACGTGATTAAATTTGACTACTACACTTCCGAGTTCGATTCGACCGAGTTACGACGTCCAAAAGCCTCGAATGAACCTTAGAAATAGTTAGGATACATATGTCATGACATAGGATTCCGATATATGTGTGCGAGTAAGACCATGGCATCAATATGTGGCTCCGATATGTGTTTACGTGTAAGACCCTGTTTGGGACAGTGGCATCGATTTGTGGCTACATGTAAGACCACGTCTGGGACGTTGGCATTGTACGATTTATGTGATTATCCAAGTGTCCTATCCAATTCCGAATGGTTCATCAGGCAAGGGTAAATCTTGATCGAATGTGTAAAATGAGCTAAAAGGCAAGGTATGATTTAGCTTGTTAGCTATCAATAATAAGGTATGTGTGTGACTTGATCATTGATAAATTATATGTGACGTAAGGTTAAATATATACATGAATTAAATAAGTGTATTCGGCTTTGTACAAATGGTAAGTATATTATGGAATTGATTTTTGGTTATGCATATATAAGTGATCATAAATAATTGGTCTCATAAGAGTTATATGTACATAATATTGAATTAAGGTTCTTGGACTTTTATAATTGTGCAGTGGTTATTAATTATGACATTTTGGCTTTTGAAAATTGAGCAGTGGTTTTATTACTTAACTTGTGAATATCCGTTAAAGGTAATAAATATATGTGGTTGGTATATTATTATTGAAGATATAAGTTGAGAGTAAGCTTGTTAATGATATTAAAATTTGGTTAAATTAAATTAAATTAATTATATTATCAGCTAGTTTAATTGCTTATGACTTACTAAGCTTTAGTAGCTTACTGTGTGTATATTTGTCTTTATTTTATAGATTCGGAGTCAAGCTACAAGCTCGGGAACTGTCAGCCAAGCTCATCACACTATTTACTGTTTTGGTACCTTATAGCTAAACTTAAATTATGGCATGTATTGACTGGTTTTGGGATTAATTATTTTGAATGTGTTTGTATATTAGCCATGTGAAAACGGCTTCCTATTTATGTTTAAGTTTGACTTTATGTGGGATTTGTTATAATGTCTTATGGTCTTGGTTATTGATAATTCTGCTTGTATTTTTGGATTTTGGTTTGAGCTCACTTTTGCTTAAATACTATATGCTATGCAAGAATAATTCACATGATAGACTCTATATGTGTTAGTAATGGTTTGACAATGGTTGGTAAACTTAAAATGGATGGTGTAATGATCATTGTGTGTATGCATTTTCATAGCATGTTAAATTGATTTGGTCAAGGTTTTGAACAGGTAAGACATACATAAATTAGTTTGAAACTAACTCAATAATATATCGGTATATTCAGTTATAAGATGCATTGAATAAGAAAATTTTGGTTTATTTGTGGCTTGGCATTGATTCTATGAATATTTTTGTATATGATAATTTGACTTGATATATTTGATATAAAGTATGTAATAATTACGTTCTGTATATGTCTATATGCGTGATTAATATTTTGAAATTTCAGGAATAATCTCTTTTAGTTATTAAGTATTTTCGATTAACTAGTTGAACTATGCATGCATGTTTTTGGATGGGTATAAGATGTTTAAATTCGGTTGTGGAAGCTAATCAATGTCTTGATCTAATAATGACAAGTTGGGATTATTATATGAAATCATTAATTTATATTGTACCATATTTTGGTAAATGTAATTAATATAGGTAGTTATAGTAAATTTGCATCCAACTGTAGCATATTAAATGTTGTAATATTATATTATAGAATAAGTATAATGATTTAGGCAATTGAAGTATATATATATTTATAAGTCAATTGATTTGAACCGTGAATGAGTAATAGTTAAAATCAAATTTGGTTTAGCTAAATGCAT
Organism: Gossypium arboreum; assembly: GCF_025698485.1. Classification (NCBI taxonomy): domain Eukaryota; kingdom Viridiplantae; phylum Streptophyta; class Magnoliopsida; order Malvales; family Malvaceae; genus Gossypium; species Gossypium arboreum. The sequence continues at coordinate 29,905,713 of NC_069073.1, forward strand.
GAAAGAATGACTAGATGAATAATAAATTATAATAATTATATGTGTTGGTGTGGTGAATAAGTGTTTAGCTTAATATTAAATGTATGCTGAATTTGATACATTTTATAAAAAAAAAAATAGTGGTACATTTGTGTAATGTAATTGTATATGGTTACAGTGTGCGATTAAAGTGTAATGGGGTGCAGATATATCGCATGTATTATGAGTTTGAATTAAAAGTATATTCAGCTCTTTAGTACTAGTAATTAAATAGAGTATGAAATTATTTAACGATTGTTTTCTTTTTAGTTATTATAAGTGTGTGTGTACGTGATTATCTGAAAATATGTTTTTGACTGGTGATACCCTATAACCCTAATTCAGCGATGGATAAGGGTTAGGGGTGTTACATGATTTCTTTGGTTCTTGATCTAAATATATTCAAATTAAGCTCATTCAAACATATTTTCATTCCATTTAGTCCAAAAACACATAAATGGGCAAATTACCATTTTACCCTTGACATTTACATTTTTTACAATTTAGTCCCTATTGCACGAAACACAAAATACACAAAAATTCCCTATACTCATGTTGGGCCGAATTTTATCCATTCTTATACAAGTCCATATATTTCATTTATTTCACATTTTAGTCCCTCAAATTATTATTTTTGCAATTTAGTCCTAATTACTTGAAATCATCAAATACTCCAATACAAAACAAGTTAATCTAAAACATATCTTTCATTTTTCATCATCAAACAACAAAAATCATAAACTCTCATCAATGCCATAACTCAAAATATTCATCAAAATCAAAAATTCAAGCATGGGTTTTGTAGTACTCGAAGCAACGATCTCAAAAACGTAAAAATTATCAAAAATTGAGCTGAACACTTACCTCGATTGAGCTTAGAACCAATCGAACCCTAGCTTGGTTTCTTTCTTTTTTCTTGTTTTAAATTTCGAAAATGAAGAACAAATGAAACTAAATAATTTTGACAACTTTATTGTTAACTAATATATGTTTATTAACTAAATTACTTAAATAACCTTAATGAAATAATAACAAAACTATATAATATATGTAACGCCCCCACGCCCGAAACCGTCGCCGGAGTCGAGCTTGAGGGGTTACCGAACATAATTTATCAAATTAAGAACTTCAAATCATTTGTTTCTACATTCACAGCTTTCTAACTACCCGTGTCACAGTTACAAGAAAAATCATATCTCGAGTTACGAAACTCAAAATCAAGATCCGTAAATTTTCCCTAAATTTAGACTCATATATATATTTACTAATTTTTTTTCTAGAATTTTTGGTTGGGCCAATTAGTACAGTTTATTAGTTAAAGTCTCCACTATTTCAGAGTTCAACTGCTCTTACCTCTGTGTATTACGAATCAGATATATCTCTATACAAAATTTCAACAACTATGAGGTTTGTTTATATTAAAACTAGACTTAATAAGGAATCTGTACATATAAATAAAAACTTCTAATTATTTTAGTAAAATTTATTATAAATTTTTAAAGTCAGAACAGGGGATCCAGAAATCACTCTGGCCCTGTTTCGCAAAAGTTTAAATATCTCATAAAATATAATTTATATTCCTGTTTTGTTCAATCCATATGAAAATAGACTCATTAATATTCAATTTCATAACTTACTCATCATTTATTTCCATTTATACTATTTTTAGTGATTTTTCAAATTCATCTCATTGCTGCAGCAATATTCTGTTTTAAGGCAAATTTCATCTTTTCATGAGTTGTTATGAACTAGATAACCTATTAAACTTCCATTATATCAAACATGATCTAAATTTAACCATCACCATGACTTATCAATATCAAACATTTTCTCAATCAATCATGGCCATATCATAAAATTATTTACACAAAATAAGTATATTGCTATACATGCCATACTTAAGTTTTACAAGCCATTTACCAAGATAAAAGTCCTTTGGATAGTGTGATCGAACCTTCGACCCGTCCCAATTCCCGAGCTGGCTTGTTCAAAACTACAGTAAATAAAGAGGAGGGAGTAAACATAAGTGCTTAGTAAGTTCATATGTAAATAACAAGTAACATAACAATAAAAATATACCAAACAACTTTAGCATGGTATCACCAAAACATATGTCATATTTCTAAACATCATTCATCATCTTAACACGTTATCGTTGTTGTATCTATTTTCAACCCGAGGGTTAAGAACATACCTGTCCAAAGTGTCCATTTCACAACACTTACCAAAACGACACTTGCATCTTAAGTGTTCTTCCATTTCACCAGAAATTTCACCCGTTGAACACAGCGGAATACACGGATAATTTGCACATAAGTGCCTCATATGTAATCAAGAAATAATGTAACCCGCCCCTAAGTGAACTCGGACTCAACTCAACGAGTTCGGATGCCTAGTTACATCTCACGAACTCGGACTCAACTCAACGAGTTCGGATGCTCAACCATCCTAGTGACATGTCACTTGTATCCTAATCTATTCCTAAGGTTCAAACGGGCTTTTTCCCTCGATCTCACATTTTCCATCTTCCATGGAATATCGGAACCGATACTCGGTAGCAATTCATATTTATCAAGTAGTAAACATAATTTGCATATTACTCAACATTAACCACAAAGCATAATATTTCACGATTAAAAATTAGCATATCATATAATTAACATTAATAACTTAAAAATAACATTTATGCTACATTATTTACACATGAACTTACCTTGGTACCAAAATATAAAGATTTTGCAATTTATTCCACAATCTTTTCTTTTCCTCGATCACGACTTGAATCTCGTTTTCTTGATCTATAATACCAAATTAATCTTATTTAATACATACATTTATCAAAACAGCATTTAATCTGAACTTTAAAAATTACACTTTTGCCTCTAAACTTTTGCATAATTACACTTTTGCCCCTAGGCTCGGAATTAAACTTTATTCCTTATTCTTATGTTTTATAACATGCTGATCACTTTTCCTTCTATGACAACATCAAATTCTCTCTCTAACATATACTTGTGACTATTAGGTATTTTTGCCGATTAAGCCCTTTTACTCGTTTTCACTCAAAACCGAGTAGCACAAGTTGTCTAACATAATTTAAAACCCCATATTCTATCATAAAACATCAAAATACACAAATTTCACCTATGGGTATTTTTCCAAATATAAACCCTAGGTTGAATTATTGCTAGCATAAGCTTAATCGAGCTTCCGGATTCCAAAACGTAAAGAACATTAAAAGCGGGCTTGGAATCACTTACTATGGAGCTTGGAAGCTTGAAACAAACCCTAGCTATGGAGAACCCTTGAAATTTCGGCCTAATGAAGAAGATGGACAAAATTGGCTTTTAATTTTGTTTTTAATTCATTTTAATAACTAAATGACCAAAATACCCTTACTACTAAACTTTCCAAAATTCCTTCCATGTCCTAATTTTGTCCATGAACTTAAAATTGGTCAAATTGCTATTTAAGACCTCCTCATTAATATTCCAAAACAATTTCATACTAAAAACTTCTAGAATGCAAGTTTTGCAACTTATTTGATTTAGTCCCTACTTTCAATTTAAGCACTTTAGGCATAGAATTTCATCACGAAATTTTCACACAATCATGCAATCATATCATAATCATCAAAATAATTATAAAATAATTATTTCTATCTCGGATTTGTGGTCACGAAACCACTATTCCGATTAAGCCCTAATTCAGGATATTACAACTCTCCCCCCTTTTAAGGATTTTCGTCCTCGAAAATCTTACCGGTAAATAGGTGTGGGTATTTGTTTCTCATAGTTTCTTCAGGTTCCCATGTAGTCTCTTCTACCCCATGCTTTTTCCATAACACTTTCACAAGTGCAACACTTTTATTTCTTAGTTGTTTGACTTCTCGAGCTAAAATCTTAATCGGCTCTTCTTCATAAGTCATATCCGGTCGCAGTTCAATTTCTGTCGGTGAAATTATATGTGAAGGATCCGAACGATACCGGCATAACATAGATACGTGAAACACATCATGAATCTTCTCTAATTCGGGTGGTAACGCTAACCGATATGCTACCGGTCCAACTTTTTCAATTATTTCATACGGTCCAATAAAACGCGGACTTAACTTGCCCTTTCGTCCAAATCTAAGGACTTTCTTCCATGGAGACACTTTCAAAAATACCTTATCACCAACTTGAAACTCCATTTCTTTTCGTTTCAAATCCGCATAAGATTTCTATCTATCTGAAGCAGCTTTCAAACAATCTCGAATCACTTTCACCTTTTCTTCGGTTTCTTTTATTAAATCAACTCCATAAATCTGATTTTCCTTGAGTTCAGTCCAATACAATAGCGTCCGACATTTACGACCATATAATGCTTCATAAGGTGCCATCTTCAAACTCGTCTGATAACTATTATTATAAGCAAATTCTACCAATGATAAGTACCTTTCCCAACTATATTAAAATTCCAATACGCAACATCTGAGCATGTCTTCAAGAATCTGAATTACTCTCTCTGATTGTCCATCAGTTTGTGGATGAAAGGCAGTGCTGAAATTTAACTTTGTACCTAATGCCTCTTGCAACTTTTACCAAAACCGTGAGGTAAACCTCGGATCTCTATCCGAAATGATTGACAAAGGTATCCCATGAAGTCTAACAATCTCTTGGATATACAATTCAGCCAACTTATTAAGAGAATAATTTGTACGTACCGGAATAAAATGAGCCGATTTAGTCAGTCTATCAACTATTGCCCAGATGACATTTTTCTTCCCTAGAGTTAACGGCAACCCTGATATAAAATCCATAGTAATCCGATCCCATTTCCATTCAGGAACCATAATAGGCTGAACTAATCCCGAAGGTACCTAGTGTTCAGCTTTCACTTGTTGACAAACTAAGCACTTTGATACAAACTCGGAAATATCTCTTTTCATTCCACTCCACCAGTACATTTTCTTTAAGTCATTATACATCTTCGTACTGCCCGGATGAACCGTCAAACAACTATTATGTGCTTCATGCAAAATCTTTTGAATCAACTCATCATTTTTCGGTACACAAATCCGATTTTTAAACATCAAACAACCATCAAAACCGATTCTGAAATCTGATCCCGTATCAGCTTCACACTATTTTCTCTTGGCTAGCAAATCTTGATAATTTTTCTGAGCTTCAAAAATCTCTTGTAAAAACATCGGTCTTGCTCTTAACTCTGCTAGAATCGAACCGTCATCTAAAATTTTCAACTGAGCGTTCATAACTCTCAAAGCAAACAACAACTTTCGCTTAAAGCATCGGCAACCACATTCGCTTTTCCGGATGATAATCAATAACAAGCTCGTAATCTTTCAATAACTCCAACCATCTTCATTGTCTCAAATTCAAGTCTTTTGTGACATCAAGTATTTAAGACTTTTGTGATCGGTATATACTCGGCACTTTTCACCATACAAATAATGTCGCCAAATCTTCAAAGCAAATACCACCGACCAATTCCAAATCGTGAGTAGGATAATTCTTCTCATGAGGTTTTAAGCGCCTCAAGCAAAAGCCACCACTTTTCCTTCTTGCATGAGTACACACCCCAAACCATTTAGAGAAGCATCACTATACACCACAAATTCTTTACCTGATTCGGGTTGTATCAACACTTGTGCTTCAGTTAATAACTTTTTCAATTCTTCGAAACTCTGTTGACATTCTTCCGTCCATTCAAATTTAACATCCTTTCGGAGTAGTCTAGTCATAGGAGCAGCAATTATAGAAAATTCATTTACGAACCGCCGATAATACCCAGCTAGCCCCAAGAAACTTCTAACTTCAGTTACGTTTTTCGATGGTTTCCAATCAACAATGGCTGGAATTTTACTAGGATCAACCCGTATACCATCACCTGAAACAATATGACCCAAAAATCTAACTTCCCGGAGCCAAAATTCACTTTTACTAAATTTAGCATACAGCTCCTTATCTCTCAAAGTTTGCAAAACTATCCTCAAATGCTCAGCATGCTCTATCTCATCTTTTTAATAAATTAAAATATCATCTATAAACACCACAACAAATCTGTCCAAGTATGGCCGAAATATGCGATTCATTAAATCCATAAACACAGCAGGAGCATTTGTCAACCCGAATGGCATAACTAAAAATTCATAATGACTGTACCTTGTTCTAAAAGCAGTTTTAGGCACATCTGACTCTTTCACTCGTAGCTGATAATACCCAGATCTCAAGTCAATCTTTGAAAACCATGTCGCTCCTTTTAGCTAATCAAACAAATCATCAATTCTCGGCAATGGATACTTGTTTTTGATTGTCACCTTGTTTAACTGCAGATAATCAACACATAATCTCATAGAACCATCCTTCTTTTTCACAAATAACACGGGAGCACCCCAAGGTGAAAAACTTGGTCTCACAAAGCCTTTATCAGTCAACTCTTGCAACTGCGACTTTAATTCTTTCAACTCTGTTGGTGCCATTCTATATGGAGCAATCGAGATCGGAGCTGTTCCCGATATCAAATCTATACCAAATTCTACTTCCCTGACTGGAGGCAAACCCGGCAATTCTTCTGGAAATACGTCTGCAAATTCACACACAACCGGCACTGATTCAACTTTCTTTTCAACTTCTTTTGTATTAATTACATACACCAAATAAGCTTCATAACCCTTTCTCAAATATCTCTGAGCCGACATCGAAGAAATCATACTAGATAATGCGTTTGATTTGTCTGGCTCAACCCGCAAAATTTCACCACTTTCACACTTTAATTCTATAACATTTTCTTTGCAATTTATTATAGCATCATGCAATGTCAACCACTCCATACCCAAAATAACATCAAATTCATCAAATGGCAACAACATCAAGTCGGCCGGAAAGTAATGACCCCGAATCATTAAAGGGCATTTCTTGCTTACTTTATCAACTATCATGCATTTGCCTAACGGGTTCGACACTCTAATCATAAATTCTATGTTCACAACAGGTATATTCATACTAGACACCAATTTCATGCATACATATTAATAAGTAGAACCGGGATCAATAAAAGCAATAACATTAGTATCATAAAGAGAAAATGTACTGGTAATCACATCGGGTGAGGAAGCATCTTCACGCGCTTTAATAGCATAAGTTCTAGCTGGAGCTCTTCCTTCAAATCTAACTGTTGCATCTCTGGCTACATTCTTACTGCTTGTTTCACTTCCAGCCTTTCTCGGATACCTTCCCCTCGAGTCTGCACCACTAGATTTTACACTCTGAAATTTTTCTTTCTCAACTCTCTCTGGGTAGTCTCTAATAAAATGAGCCAGAGAACCACATCGAAAACATTCATTTGCTCTGCACGGACCAAAATGATTTCTACCACACCACTGGCACTCGGGTTTAACAAATCTCGTATTTCCCACACTAGCCGCAGAAGTAGTCTGAGATTTAGGACCCACATTTCGCTTCTTAAAATTTCCATATGATTGCCCAGCTGAAACTTGGGAACGAGGATTCATATTTCTTGACTTTCCGGTTTGCTGTGAGGGTGCATTACTCATTGGTCTTTTCTTCCAATTTCGTGTTTCAAATTCTACCTTTTTCTTTTCCTTCAGTAATTCTTCAGCCTTGCAAGCTCGATCGACAAGTACCACCATTTCTTTTAGTTCAAGGATCCCAACAAATACCTTAATGTCTTCGTTAAGCCCATCTTCAAATCGTCGGCACATCTTGGCTTCTGTAGGAACATATTTCCTGGCATGCTTACTTAATCGAACAAACTCTCTTTCATATTCTGAGACTGTCATATTACCTTGCTTCAGCTCAAGAAAGTCTTTACATTTCTGATTAATAAATCTTTCACTAATATATTTCTTCTGAAACTCTTCTTGAAAGAATTCCCATGTTACCCTCTCTTTCGGTACCACTGAAATCAAAGTCTTCCACCAATTATAGGCTGAATCTCTCAAAAAAGATGTAGCACATTTCAAACATTCTTGGTGTACAAGATAATTCATCAAATACCGGATAGAATTTTCAAGCCGAACTCGCTTTCTGCATCATCATCAATATTTGCTCTAAATTCTTCACCCTTTGTTTACGAATTCATCAACGGGGTTCTGTGAAATTTTATCATATCCACTCCCTGAGGCATCGGAGGCATAGGTTGAGGAATTGGGGGAGGTGGGGGAGGTCGTACATTTGGGTTCGTACGAACGAACTCAGTGTACCATGCACTCATCATTTGGAGAAAGGCTTCCCGATCCCTTTCTCCTCCTCCCTGACCAACAGTAGGAGGTGGGTTTTCAGTCGGCGCTGCCCCTTCAGCCGGAGCTGGCGCATTACTCTCTACTTCATCTACCACAGCTAGATCGGGATCCATTTACTATATAAAAATCATTTAAAAAGGTCAGAAGTCGTCACACTATCACAATTCATACATATGGCATGTATAGCAAAATCCGTACATACAACATGTAGTCTGAGAACCGACTAAACCTGCTCTGATACCACTAAATGTAACGTCCCCACACCCGAAACCGTCACCGGAGTCGAGCTTGAGGGGTTACCGAACATAATTTATCAAATTAAGAACTTCAAATCATTTGTTTCTACATTTACAGCTTTCTAACTACCCGCGTCACAGTTACAAGAAAAATCATATCTCGAGTTAAGAAACTCAAAATCAAGATTCGTAAATTTTACCTAAATCTAGACTCATATATCTATTTACTAATTGTTTTCTAGAATTTTTGGTTGGGCCAATTAGTACAGTTTATCAGTTAAAGTCTCCACTATTTCAGAGTTCGACTGCTCTAACCTCTGTGTATTACGAATCAGATATATCTCTATAAAAAATTTCAATGACTATGAGGTTTGTTTCTATTAAAACTAGACTCAATAAGGAATCTGTACATATAAATAACAACTTCTAATTATTTTAGTAAAATTTATTATAAATTTGTAAAGTCAGAATAGAGGATCCAGAAATCACTCTGGCCCTGTTTCGCAAAAGTTTAAATATCTCATAAAATATAATTTATATTCCTGTTTTGTTCAATCCATATGAAAATAGACTCATTAATATTCAATTTCATAACTTACTTATCATTTATTTCCATTTATACTATTTTTAGTGATTTTTCAAATTCATGTCATTGCTGCAGCAATATTCTGTTTTAAGGCAAATTTCATCTTTTCATGAGTTGTTATGAACTAGATAACCTATTAAACTTCCATTATATCAAACATGATCTAAATTTAACCATCACCATGACTTATCAATATCAAACATTTTCTCAATCAATCATGGCCATATCATAAAATTATTTACACAAAATAAGTATATTGCTATACATGCCATACTTAAGTTTTACAAGCCATTTACCAAGATAAAAGTCCTTTGGATAGTGTGATCGAACCTTCGACCCGTCCCGATTCCCGAGCTGGCTTGTTCAAAACTACAGTAAATAAAGAGGAGGGAGTAAGCATAAGTGCTTAGTAAGTTCATATGTAAAAAACAAGTAACATAACAATACAAATATACCAAACAACTTTAGCATGGTATCACCAAAACATATGTCATATTTCTAAACATCATTCATCATCTTACCACGTTATCGTTGTTGTATCTATTTTCAACCCGAGGGTTAAGAACATACCTGTCCAAAGTGTCCATTTCACAATACTTACCAAAACATCACTTGCATATTAAGTGTTCTTCCATTTCACTAGAAATTTCACCCGTTGAACACATCAGAATACAACTCGGATACACGGATAATTTGCACATAAGTGCCTCATATGTGAACTCAGACTCAACTCAACGAGCTCGAGCGTTCGCATCCATAAGTGAACTCAGACTCAACTGAACGAGTTCGGATGCCTAGTTACATCTCACGAACTCGGACTCAACTCAACGAGTTCGGACATTTGCATCCACAAGTGAACTCGGACTCAACTCAACGAGTTCGGATGCTCAACCATCCTAGTGACATGTCACTTGTATCCTAATCTATTCCTAAGGTTCAAACGGGCTTTTTCCCTCGATCTCACATTTGCCGTCTTCCATGGAATATCGGAACCGATACTCAGTAACAATTCATATTTATCAAGTAGTAAACATAATTTGCATATTACTCAACATTAACCACAAAGCATAATATTTCACGATTAAAAATCAGCATATCATATAATTAACATTAATAACTTAAAAATAACAATTATGCTACATTATTTACACATGAACTTACCTTGGTACCAAAATATAAAGATTTTGCAATTTATTCCACAATCTTTTCTTTTCCTCGATCACGACTTGAATCTCATTTTTCTTGATCTATAATACCAAATTAATCTTATTTAATACATACATTTATCAAAACAGCATTTAATACGAACTTTAAAAAAATTACACTTTTGCCCCTAGGCTCGGGAATTAAACTTTATTCCTTATTCTTATGTTTTATAACATGCTGATCACTTTTCCCTTCTATGGCAACATCAAATTCTCTCTCTAACATATACTTGTGACTATTAGGTATTTTTGTTGATTAAGCCCTTTTACTCGTTTTCACTCAAAACCGAGTAGCACAAGTTGTCTAACATAATTTAAAACCCCATATTCTATCGTAAAACATCAAAATACACAAATTTCACCTATGGGTATTTTTCCAAATATAAACCTAGGTTGAATTATTGCTAGCATAAGCTTAATCGAGCTTCCAGGATTCCAAAAACGTAAAGAACATTAAAAACGGGGCTTGGAATCATTCACTATGGAGCTTGGAAGCTTGAAACAAACCCTAGCTATGGAGAACCTTGAAATTTCGGCCTAATGAAGAAGATGGACAAAAATTGGCTTTTAATTTTGTTTTTAATTCATTTTAATAACTAAATGACCAAAATACCCTTACTACTAAACTTTCCAAAAATTCCTTCCATGTCATAATTTTGTCCATGAACTTAAAATTGGTCAAATTGCTATTTAAGACCTCCTCATTAATATTCCAAAACAATTTCATACTAAAAACTTCTAGAATGCAAGTTTTACAACTTATTCGATTTAGTCCCTACTTTCAATTTAAGCACTTTAGGCATAGAATTTCATCACGAAATTTTCACACAATCATGCAATCATATCATAATCATCAAAATAATTATAAAATAATTATTTCTATCTCGGATTTGTGGTCACGAAACCACTATTCCGATTAAGCCCTAATTCAGGATATTACAATATATGTCTTTTGCCGTCCACTTATTATGTCAAACGGCTATTCACAACTTAAGGACTTCCATTTAATAAGCCAATAACAATTCGGCCCTTTATGCTTTTAGCTACCAAATTTTCAATTTACGCGATTAAGTCCTTTTTCTTAATCGAATACCTAAATGACAAAATTAAATCACGAAAATTTCACAGATATTAATTCACACAAAATAAACAAAGAATATAATTTTTAAATATTTTTCTAACTAGGATTCGTGGTCCCGAAACCACCGTTCTGATTAGGGTCTAAATAGGGCTGTTACAAATTATGCCTCAATGATGTTTGTTTGAGGCATCTCATTTCTGTTGGTGACGTTTCCAACCCTTTGACATCGATCACAGCTCTTTACATAAGCATATGCATCCTTCAATAGTGTTGGCTAAAAGAATCCAACTTGCAATACCTTGGCTGCAGTACGTGTACCTCTGAAGTCTCCCCCACTCGGAGCTAAGCGGCAATGATATAGAATCTTATGTCCTTCATTTTCTGCCACGCATCTCCTGATCATTTGATCTGCACACTTTTTGAACAAGTATGGTTCTTCTTAGAAATAGTACTTCACATCGTAAAGAAACTTTTTCTTTTGATGATACATCTTATCAATTGGCATCAAACCACAACATAAATAGTTAGCAATATTAACAAACCAAGGGATATTATAGACATGATTTACCTTTAGTATGTGTTCATCTGGAAATGTCTCCTGAATGGGTATAAGTGAAGAATTCCCTTCTTGTGGCTCCAATCTGGACAAGTGGTCTGCTACTTGGTTTTCTACTCCCTTTCAATCTTGAATTTCTAGATCAAACTCTTGAAGTAGAACTACCCATCGGATCAGTCTCGGCTTAGCGTCTTTCTTGGCAAGTAAATACATAATTGCCAAATGTTCCGTATAGATAGTCACTTTGGTACCTACATGATAAGATAAAAACTTGTCAAAAGCAAACACAATAGCAAGTAACTCTTTCTTTGTTATCATATAATTCAATTGAGCTCCTGTCAAAGTCTAACTTGCATAGTAGATGGGATGAAAAACTTTGTTCCTTCGCTGGCCCATGATAGGTCCTATCATGAAGTCACTTGCTTCATCCATCAATTCAAATGGCAAATCCCAATCTGGTGTGACAATTATGAGTTTATAAACTAACCGACTTTTCAAATCTTTGAAAGCTCTTAAGCACTCCTCATCAAATTTGAATGCCGTGTCCTTCTCCAATAATTTGCATAAGGGTTTAGCAATTTTAAAGAAGTCCTCGATAATTTGATAGAAACTAGCATAGCCCAAAAAGCTCCTAACCCTCTTTACAGATGTTAGAGGTGGGAGTTTCTCAATAACATCTACCTTTACTTTATCTACCTCAATTCCATGTCTCGTTCTCTGATGCCCTAGAACAATACCTTCTCGTACCATGAAATGACACTTCTCCCCATTGAGTACGAGGTTTGTTTCTCCGTATTGCCTTAGTATCTTGGCTAGATTGGCTAGGCAATCATCATATGTGTCTATGAATACTGAAAAATCATCCAAAAAGACATCCAAGTATTTCTCAACCATGTAAGTAAAAATAGACATCATACATCTTTGAAATGTAACAGGTGTATTACATAAACCAAATGACATGCGTCTAAATGAAAATGTAACGTACCAGTAGGTGAATGTAGTATTGTGTCGATCTTTCAGTGCTACTGTAATCTGATTATACACCAAGTATCCATCGAGAAAATAGAAATAGTCTCACCCCGCGTGTAACACCCCTAACCCGTATCTGATGCCAGAACAGGGTTACAAGGCATTACCAATCCATACACTTCATTCTCATACATTTAAGAAATCATAATATAAGTTCACATAAATCATTCAATGTCCCTTACATAGGTCTACAAGACCTTAAAACATGCTTAGAAGTGGTTCGATACTAAACTTATAACATTTATAAACTTTAGGAAGCTCAGAAAATTTTCTTTAATTACAGGGTCACACGTCCGTGTGAATAGTCTGTGTGCCTCACACAGCCACCAGACATGCCTGTCTCATAGAATGTTGAAAACAGAGCATACATACTCACTTGTACCACACGGCTAGAGACAAGCCCGTGTGCCTTGGCCGGGGAAAACTAGAGGGGTTACTGACTTGGGTCATATGCCCGTGTGTCTAGCCCGTGCTTGAGACTGACTTAATATCGTAGGGCTACCCTAAGGGACACATGGCCATGTAACATAGCCATGTGTTGCACACAGCCCGTGTGGACAAAAATAGGCCATTTGGAAAGCCAATTTGACACCCTACAATCATGTATACAAATCAACCTATTTGGTACCATTTCAAGTCATTTATAAGCAACCACACAATTTTATATTCAAATTATTCCAAATCATTAGGACAAAATCATCACATTTCATATCACAAAGCTCATCATATCATCATCTCAAACCAAACAAGTTCATAAAGCATTATATACATCACATATAACACTTGCCAAACACGTAATTCAAGCCAAATTAGATGGTTATACATACAACATTTACAGGCCAAATCTCATGGCTAATATCAAGACTCAAAATGTAACAGCCCAGTTTAGACCCTAGTCGAAACAGTGGTTTCGAAACCACAAATCCAAGTTATAAAAATATTTTAATATTATATTCCATGCTTAAAGTATGTACATTGATATGTGTGAAATTTTCGTATGAAAATTTCATTGTTTGAGTGTCAATTTGTGAAAATAGACTTAATTGCGTAAATTGTAGAAATGTCTTGCTATTTGTTAAAGTGCTTTATTGCTATGTTCTTTTAATTTGGAGGCCTTAAAATGAAATTAGACCATTAAATGATAGTATGGACAATAATGGACAACCATTATTAAGTTTTTATATTATTTCATTAAGGATAGTTTGGTAATTATGCTAATAATGATAATAAAAATAAAACAAAATTGGATTTTGGTTGTCATTTTACACATTGTTGGCTGAATTAAGAAAGAAAAAGAAGTTGTTTCTTTGTTTATGGTTCGACACTTTGGAGATCAAATTATGGTATGGATTTTATTCGGTTTTTGATAATTTTTACGTTTTTGAGATCGTTGCTTCGTAAATTAGTTAGCCCGTGCTTTAATTTTTAGAATTGATGAAGAATTTGTGATTTTCCATTGTTGAGAGATTGAGGTTTTTGTGTTTGATGATGAAAAATAAATATGTGTTAATAGATTTTCATATTTAATTAAGTGATTTTTAGTAAAAATGCCTATTTGGGATTAAATTGTAAATTTTATAAATTGAAGGGTTAAAATGTGAAATAAATGAAAGAAATGGGCTGCTAGGGACCTTAGAGAATTTCAGCCAAGCATGGCTGTTATCAAAGTTTGAATATTTTGTGTTTTGTGAAATAGGGACTAAATTGTGAAAAATATGAAATGTCTGGGGCAAAAGTGTAATTATCCCATTTATGTGTTTTTGGATGAATTTGATTGAGAATATGATTAAATAAGTCAATTTTTTATTGAATTAGATCAAGAAATGAGGAAATCGGATTTGGATCAGGGAAAGTCGAAAATTATCGAATAGTCATTCTGGTCCGTTCGTGCTAGTACGAGGTAAGTTCATAAGTAAATAAATGTTGTTAAATTGAAATATATGTGCATTATATATGTTGAATTGAGTTATAAAGAAATATATATATATGTGATGCCGAATTGAATCGAGCTTTGGAGAATCTGTTCCGATCATGGATTATTCGAATAAGTGAAATTGAGAAAGTTTCGATAATCTGTCAATGTTTGAAAAGCTCTGTATGAACCATAGGAATAGTTAGAATACATATGTCATGAAATAGGATTCTAATATCTGTTATCATGTAAGACCACGTCTAGGACGTTGGAATCGATTTGTGATTTACGTGTAAGACCATGCCTGGGACATTAGCATCGTATATGATTTCGTGTAAGACCCTATCTGGGACAGTGGCATCGATAATTGATTACATGTAAGACCACATCTGGGACGTTTTCATTGTATGAGCTTATGAGTTATCCAAGTATCCTTATTGATTCTGAATAATTCAATGGGCATTCTGAGAAATGAATAACCATGTGAAACTATATCTGATTCAGGTACGTGTGATTTGTTATGAAATTCAGAAACGAAATGTGAGTATGTATCATATGACCATATATGAAATATTTGACAACGAATGATATGAATGTATATAAATGAATGATGTGTTATATATGCTCATTATAGGAAATTGTGGTTCTACGTTTCAAACATGAGATTTATGAAATATGAAACATGGATTTGATGCATGATTTCTTGGTTCAAAAACTTGAATACATAATGAAATTAAAATTGTTGAGTTGGCCATATGGTTCATAAATACAAATTTGGTTTATGTGAATAAGGTAATTATGGATGTTCGAGTTTGGAAGTGTTTATAAAGAAGTTGATATAACGTTATGTATGATTTTTAATAAATGAACATAGTTTGATTGGTGATGTAATGAATATGTGCGAGCTTAACTTATATGATTGAGTTATCGATTGTTATTCGAATTTGAAAGCAAGGTTATATGTTCATTGATAAATAAGATAAGTGGAGTTATTTAATGTGGTTATATGAATTTACGAGTACAATAAATGTATTTTTCATTGAGATTTGATAAATTCGGTTTAGTGATATTGGTTTATATTATTGAAATGATTTATTTGCTTATGGCTTACTAAGCTTTCAAAGCTTACTCTGTGTGCTTTTCCTATGTCTGTAGAGTTTTAGAGACTTGCTCGGGTTGGAAGTTGTAGGAGACGTCATCACACTATCAGGCTACTGCTTTGGTAAATAAAAGCTTTGAGTTTTGGTTATGTGGCATGTATAGGTTAGTTCTGAGATGGTTCATTTTGATTTGAGAATATATATAGGCATGCGAAAATGTCTTAATTATGATGCTAATATTGTCTATATTTGGTTATGTATTAAGCTCATTTTGGGAAGTATGATTCATGGGTTATATGTATGGTGTAATTTGTTATATAATTCGACTTGAACTTTGAGTTAATTAATGTGATATGATTTGAGATATGTATATGGCCAAGTGAAAGTCATTTTCGTATGTTCATAGTTGAGAATTTGGTAATATTTGGCATATGATTTTAGTATGTTTGGTATAAAGAATGAACATGAAATTGTTTGATGATATTATAGATTGACTAATACATGTTTGGAGTTAAATTTGGCTAAAAATTTTGCATATATGTTGCTTGATTTTGGCTTGTAGGGAGGACCCAAATGGGTGGCAAATTGGTATTGCATATGACGTATTTTTCCCACACGGGCAAGGACATGGGTGTGTGTCTCTACCGTGTTGCTCAAGGGCCATTTCGAAATGAGCCTGGGCAGACCACACGGTCGCACACATACAGCGTGTGCCAGACCGTGTGGCAAAGTCATTTTTGACTACAGACTAGACACACGGGTGTGTCTTGTGGCCATGTGGATAAGTCAGTATATATGCCCTGTTATGCCACGGCCTTGACACACAGATGTGTCTAATGCCGTGCAAGGCACACTGCCTGTTCACATGGGTGTGTGACCTTTGTAACTTAGAAAAAAATGTTGAGTTTCGGAAAAATTTTTTGTATGTGTTTGGTTTAGTGCCGACCCCTTCCTAATGCTGATTTTAGGTCTCGTTGACCTAAGAAAGGGACTTATTTATGACATTTGACTATGATGATATGATGATGTATAATTTTTGTTTGTGAAATGTTTATGTAATGTTTTGATATGTCTAGTAATGCATCATAACCCTAGTCTGGTGACGGATACGGGTTAGGGGTGTTACACAAAACATACTAAAATATCACTAGCCTATAGATGCCATATACCATATATACAAGCTTCAGAAGTACCAATAAGATGATCGATAGTATGATGACGTTTCCTGACGATCCACAAATCCAAGTTAGCTTTGATGATCTACAAAACATAGAGAATTAACACACAGTAAGCTTCATAGCTTAGTAAGTTCGTAACAAAAATATTCAACAGTTCATATTATCTAAATCATCAACTAATAGACACTTAGTAGTTCTCATATCATCATTCAGTTCTAACTTATAACCATTTTTCATGTATATACCATTTCATCAAGCTTCATACACATAGTATCAACTACCACATAGGTATTGTACGTACCTATACTTTCCCTTATTTATTTATTTCATTATCACTTCTTTTTTAATGCATTGATTCATTCGGAAATCTTTCAATATTCCAAGAACTCGTACGCTTAGTGCATCAGTTATTACCTAAAGCTATAACAATTTTGCACACTTAGTGCCATCACATTTAAACCGAAGCTATCTCGGTATCGCACACTTAGTGCCTCATACAATCGAAGCCATTCCAATTTGCACACTAAGTGCTATTTATAGCCGAAGCTATTTTGAAACGCACACTAAGTTCTAAATATACTTTATTTGTCATCGTACACATATATATACATCTTATGCATTATTAAAGCATTAAAGACATAATTGTAACAAAGTTTATCATGTACGAACTTACCTCGTACTCAGAATGGACGAATCGGATTGATTACTCAATAACCTTTGATTTTCCTCGATCTAAATCCTAATTCTTTCTTTCTTGATCTATATGTATTCAAAATTAACTCATTTAATCACCAATTCATTCAATTTCATCCATAAACACATATTTGGACATTTTTTCACTTTAGCCCTTAGAGTTACACATTTTGACATTTTAGTCCTTATTACACAAAACACAAAATCTACGAAATTTCATCAAAACCATTCCTTAGAAGAATATTCCTAAGGTCTCTAGCAGCCCAAAACATTCATTTATTTACACACTTAACCCCACATTTTCACATTTTCACAAATTAGTCCCTAATATGCATTTTTAGTCAAAATCACTTCACAAAACATGTATATCAAGAACCAAGGTTTCATTATTTATCATCAAACATTCAAAAACTCAAGCATTCATCAATGGCAACTTTCAAAATCATCAAAAAATTCAGAAATTAGGTATGGGCTAGCTAGTACTTGAAGCAACGATCACAAAAATATAAAAATCATCAAAAACCGAACAAAATTCTTACATTAATTCAGCAAAATGAGTGTTGAACCCTAGCTTAGTCTTTTTCTTTCTTTTTGTTTTGTATTTTCGGTTAAGAAGAAATAAAATGAGCTAAATTTTAGCTTTTGTTTTAATTATAATAACATTATTATCAATTACCAATTTTACCCTTTATTATAACATTAATAATCCACTAACTGATGTCTAACTTTGTCCATGCATTAATCCAAGGGTCCATTCACATCATAAGGACCTAACATTTAATAAGCCATAACAAATAGGCACATTTAACATATAGCATGCCACTTTTCATTTTACGGGATTAAGTCATTTTGTCAAATTGGACACTCAAATGATAAAATTAATTCTCAAAACTTTCACACATATCAATTCACATGCTATAAGCACGGAAACCAATATTAGAATATTTTTTTGACTTAGATTTGTGGTCCCAAAACCACTGTTCTGACTAGGGTCTAAACGGGTTGTTAGAACTCTCCCCCCTTAGTGATTTTTGTTCCCGAAAATCTTACCAATGAATAAGTTTGGATATTGCTTTCTCATAGCATCCTTGGGTTCCCACATAGCTTCTTCAACCCCATGTCGATGCCATAATACTTTCACTAATGCTATTCTTTTGTTTCTCAACTCTTTGATCTCACGAACTAGAATTTGGATCGGTTCTTCACTGTACGATAAATCTAGTTGAATTTCAACCTCAGTCAGGGATATGTCATGTGTAGGGTCAGATTGGTATCGTCGAAGCATCGATACATGAAATACATTGTGAATCTTTTCTAACTCAGATGGCAATGCTAATGTAACACCCCGAACCCAGCCTAGACGTTATGGCTGAATCTAGCGATGTCACATTGGATGTTTTTTGTAAAGTGTTATATCGATAAAAAGTCTTACTAAATATTTAACCTCTTTCTGTGTTGTTGAAAAAAAAACAGTTATCTTTTTGAAACTTGCGTTACTATCCAAAAAGTATTTACTTAAAAATCGTTATTCATTTTCAAAAATATCATTCTACAGCGTAAAATAGTTGCATACTTGCATTTACTTTGTAAAAACATTGTTTATTTTGAAAGCTCGAGCTTTCCTATGTCTAGCAGTAATAAGCCAAAGAAAATAAAAACCCAAAATTAAAGTTAAATCCATAGAGGCCTTATTACAGTAAAATACTCAAATTAAAATTAGTTATAAAAATAAAGCAAATATGATAGTAAATGCAATTGTGTGGCCACCTTTGAGTCTTTCGCAACACCGATCCTCCTAAGCCTAGGGATTACCTGTACAGATAAACAATAGAAATAGTTACTCCGTGTAATTTCACACTCTAAAAATTATACAATTCAGCAAGCTTGTCAAGCGAATAATCTATACGTAGAGGAATGAAATGAGCTGATTTTGTCAATCGATCAACAACAACACAAATCGCATCTTTCTTACTCGGGGATGGGGGCAATCTCGACACAAAATCCATAGTAACTCTATCCCATCTCCACTTAGGAATCATAATTAGGTGTAAGAACCCGGACGGAACCTGATGCTCAGCTTTTACTTGCTGACAAATCAAATATTTAGAAACGAACTCTGAGATATCCCATTTCATACCATGGCACCAATAAAGTTGTTTCAAGTCATTT
This sequence comes from Gossypium arboreum, assembly GCF_025698485.1. Classification (NCBI taxonomy): domain Eukaryota; kingdom Viridiplantae; phylum Streptophyta; class Magnoliopsida; order Malvales; family Malvaceae; genus Gossypium; species Gossypium arboreum. The sequence continues at coordinate 29,925,739 of NC_069073.1, forward strand.
TACATTTTCGTGCTTCCTGGATGAAAAGACAATTGACTACTATGTGCTTCATTCAAAATCATCTAAATCAACTTTGAATTTCTCAGAACACATATTTGGCCTTTGAATCTTAAGCAATCATCAGTATCAACTTGAACCTCTGAATCAAGGTTCGAATAAAATTAGGCTATTTCATTATCAACTTTCTAAGCTTCACAAATCTGCTTTAAAAACAACGGTCTTGCTACCAGCTCAACTAAAATCGAGCCGTCATCAAATAAAGCTAACTGAGTATTCATTGCAAGTAGAGCATATCGTAAGAACAACAAAAATTAAAGAGATAGGGAACAATAATCAAATCCGGTGTTTCTCTATGGGTTGACTAATTTTCTCCGTCTTCGTACTCTATTGTCCTCACCGGTCTATGAATGTAACACCCCTTACCCGTACCCAAGGCTGGGATAGGGTACGAGATGTTACCGGACAAACATACAAACATTAAACTAAAATACGGGCCATAAAATTTCATTCATATTTCAAAACGTTCATTCACTTACACATAGTCCCTTATTTGAGTCTACGAAGCCCAAAACATACTTTAGAATGGGTTTGGGACTAAACCGAGAACTTACGAAAATCTTGAAAATTTCATGCTTTAAGGCTCCACACGCCTGTGTCCCAAAGTCGTGTTCCATACACGGCTGAGACACATGGTCGTGTTTTCACTGTGGAATATACTTAGGCTATTTTCCAAGCTTTGGTCAACCTTAATCTCTTACACACTTATACAAAATCAAAAGCATATAACATTAGATTCATTTAATGATTAAATATTCTCAATTAAACCACAAACATAGCATTTGTATGTCATCATACATGTGTCTCTCATACTCATTTTACCTTGTTTATTATAGTACCACTTATACATTTATACCAAGATTATCATCTTACCAAATATCTTCACTTAATCATCAAGCATTCATATTTAAAACTAGATCATATCTTTATAAAATACCACAATTCAGATCATAAAATAACATGTTTGCTCTGAAACATTTCAATTCAACTCCATACCCAACAAGCATTACATTGAGACTAGTCATATATATATATACATGTCATGATACATATCATTCTCTTTCTCATTTTCTTATAAACATATATCATTTATTTCATTATATCAATATTTCATATACCATAGTTTCCATGTATTCCACATATATTTATTTTCCTCCTCCTCCTCTCCATTCCACATCCTTAATGTATATAGCATTCTTGTAAGTACGATTTCACAATTTACTAATAAATGCTCACATCAAACTGTCTACACGAGTCATAGTCACTTACTTATTTATAGTTCAAGCTACAGAGGTCCAAATTAAAATCCATAAATTTCCCTGGAAACTAGACTCACATATCTTTCCACCATAAAATCTTCGTAGTTTTTGGTTCAGCCAATTAGTACAGTTTATTCATTAAAAATTCCCCTGTTTCACTTTTCGACAGTTCTGACCTCTCTTTACTTAAAATTAATTATCTCACAGTACAGAACTCGGATAATGTTCTTGTTGATTAATCTTGAAAATAGACTCATTATAGATTTTAAAAATATAAGTTTAATCCTCTAATTATTGTTATCCAAAATTTTTTGATTTTCCAAAGTCAGAACAGGGGATCACGTAATCATTTTGAACCAGTCTCACAAAAACATAAATATCTCAAAATATAGAACTCCTTTTCTTTCTTTGTTTCTTCTATATAAAAATAGACTCATTTAGTTTTACTTTGATATCTAATTCAGTCTCTGATTCAATTTTTACTATTTTTGGTGATTTTTAAAATTCACGTCACTGCTACTGTCCAAAACAGTTTTATTGCTAATTCACTCTTTCACACTTTCTTTGTATTAACCTCATTTTAACATACATATCACAAATCATTTTCACCACATTTCATACATCACAAGTATAGGCCCATGATCACAAGGTCACCATGAAATCATCCTCATGTATAACTTACTTGTTTATAACCTTACTACATCCTGGTCACTTAATGAACACATCATTCACATAACCAAGTTCCTGCACTTATTCATCACAAAACTCACAAAGCAATACATAGAGAGTCTCCCGTTGAACACTTCAGATCTATCCTTGATACTTGGTGGTTTCAGCACATAGCTCCACCCATCATATAGCTCGACTCTCTTGTACACATGGTGAACACTCAATACCACCCATGTGACCTAGCCAATTTATCTCGTAGCTCTCTTGTCTACATGGTGTCCTTCGCCTGGAACCATGCATGTGACCTAGCTACATATATCACGTAGCTCTCTTGTCTACGTGGTGTACACATAGTATCACCCATGTGACCTAGCTACATAATATTGTCTTGTAGCTCTCTTGTACACATGATGTGCACCCAGCACCATACATGTGACCTAGCTACGTACTATTTGTATCATCCAATCTTTCCGAAGGTTCAACCGGGATTTCTCTCTCTTTTCTGACAATTTCACTAATCAAGTAATTATCCACAAACATATTTCCAATATTATTATAAAATATCATAATACAAGTAATATTGATGTATTACTTACATATAAACTTACATGACATTTAATATCAAGGCAATAACATTAAATTACACATTGCCTTATTAAAAATCATATGAACTTACAATTTCCCATAATATCCATAATCATAGAAATCACATTTATGTATGATAATTCAATGCACTTCATGTACCATAGACATATTTTTAAATCAATTCATAAACTTGGCACCATAATCATTTAATTTAACATAATTCAATTAATTCACTAAATTTAACTTTCAAATATAAATTATAGCATTATTGTTGTATTATTATCATACCAACTTACATACTTTCAACACCTCAGAAATTATAATAAATATATCAATTTTACATTGAAACATGCATAAATTAATGCTTATTATGCATATGAACTTACCTCGATACTAAAACGACCATTTTACCAACTTTCCCAATTTTCGATTTTTCTCTCATTCTAGGTTCAAATCTCATTTTCCGGGATCTAAAACATCATATTTTACTTATTTAATTAATGTAATATTCAAAACAGTCCTTAACTCAAACTTTGGAAAAATTACAATTTTACCCCTAAACTTTTGCATATTTATACTTTTGCCCCTAGGCTCGGGAATTAAACTTCATCCCTTATTCTTATGTTTTATGACATGATGATCACTTTTCCCTTCTATGGCAACATCAAATTCTCACTCTAACATATACTTATGACTATTAGGTATTTTTACCGATTAAGCCATTTTACTCGTTTTCACTCAAAACCGAGTAGCACATGTTGTCTAACATAATTTAAAACCTCATATTCTATCATAAAACAGAAAAATAAACACATTTCACCTATGGGTATTTTTTCCAAATATGAACCCTAGCTTGAATTATTGCTAGAATAAGCTTAATCAAATTATCGGGATTCCAACAACGTAAAGAACTTGAAAAACGGGGTTAGAACGGACTTACTATTGAGCTTGAAAAGCTTGAAAACCCTATCCATGGCTTCCCCCATGCTAATTTCGGCCTCCATGAAAAAGATGAGTCAATTTTGGCTTTATTTTCCCTTTTTATTTCTTTTAATTACCAAATGACCAAAATGCCCTTCCTTACTAAACTTTCAAAAATTCCATCCATATTCAATTTTTGTCCATCACTTAGAAATTGGTCAAATTTATATTTAAGACCTCCTAATTAATATTTCAAAAAACTTCTAGAATGCAGGTTTTGCAACTTATTCAATTTAGTCCCTAACTTCAAATTGAGCACTTTACGCATAGAATTGCTTCACGAAATTTTCACACAATCATGCAATCATATCATAGACCTCAAAATAATCATAAAATAATTATTTCTATCTCGGATTTTGTGGTCCTGAAACCTCTGTTCCAACTAGACCGAATTTTGGGCTATTACAATGAACACTCAAATTTTCTCCAAAATGGCTGATGAATGCCCCTGTTCCAAGGGGAGAAATCAGCAAGAGAACAAGGGACTCGGAATGAGAAAATGAGAGGAGAAAGTGAGAGAGGAGAGAAGAGATGTGAATGAATGAGGAATGCTTTGAATAATCAGGCAAGGGGGGTTTTTATATCTGAATGTGGCAGCTAAAATTTACTAAAAATCGCAGCCAAAGAGCAACCCATTGGCCGGCCATCTATGTGGCAAAGTTGATGGCTTCAACTTTGCTAAATATGGCTTGGGGCAAATCTTCAAAGCCACCAATTGTGGAGGGGCTGAATTGCAATTTGAACAAGTCTTCAAGTGCTTCTTTGCAGCTTAAATAATCAGCTAATGAGCTTAATTGGGTCAGTACTTGGATGGCTTTGGGCTGTCCGTTTCATGGCCAGTTCGGTTCACTCGATTCGGTTCAATCGGACCATTTTTTCATAATAAATTAATAATACTTTATTAACCCAAATTAACTTGGATATAAATTAAAATTAATTAAATTATGAATTAATACACATAATTTTAGACCATCTTAGGCTGGAAATTAATTTGCCTCGCTACTTAATTACTTCTCGATTTTGTGCTTCTAGCAGTGTCGAGCCATTTTTCGCCCTTTGTGCAATTCTTTCGAAAATAACCAAAATTAATCAAAATTAATTATAAAATTAATTAAAATTCAACATGTTCATAATTTAAGTACAATTTAATTATTTTATAATAATTAATTATTTTTTGACAAGAATTTAATCAAATTCGCATGAATTTAAGTTAAAAAGGGAATGAAAAAGTGTGTAAATTTTTGTGTTTCCAATGATGCATCACTGTAAACTACAAATTCCTTACCCGATTTGGCTGAACTAACACTGGAGCTTCTGTTAATAAAGCTTTTAATCTGTCAAAACTCTGCTGACATTTATCAGTCCACTTAAATTTTACATCTTTTTGTAGCAAACGAGTCATCGGGGAAGCTATCGTTGAAAAATCTTTTACAAATGTCCGATAACAACCAGCTAGTCCCAAAAAACTTCAAACTTCAGACACATTCTTTAGTGGGTTCCAATTAACAATGGCTGAAATTTTATTTGGGTCTACTCTGACACCTTCTGCAGATACTCTATGCCCAAGAAGACTAACTTCCTGTAACAAAAATTCACATATACTGAATTTGGCATACAATTGTTTCTTTCGTAGAGTTTGCAACACTATTCTCAAGTGCTTAGCATGTTCATTTTCATTACGAGAGTAAACTAAAATATCATCTATAAATACCACCACAAACCTGTCTAAATATGGGTTAAAAATTTTTTTCATCAAATCCGTAAACATTGCAGGTGCATTTGTCAAGACGAATGACATCACAATAAACTCATAATGTCCATACTTGGTTCTAAATGTTGTATTTGGTACATTTGATTCTTTCACCTGTAGTTGATAGTAACCAGAATGGAGATCAATCTTCGAAAGTACAGTGGCACATTTTAACTGGTCAAACAAGTCATTGATTTGAGGCAATGTATACTTGTTCTTTATTGTAACTTTGTTGAGCTATCTATAATTAATGCACAACCTCAACGATCCATCCTTCTTCTTTACAAATAGAACCAGTGCAACCCAACGTGAGAAATTAGGTCGAGCAAAACCTCTGTCAATCAACTCTTGCAACTGTACTTTCAGTTCTTTCAATTCAGTAGGAGCCATTCAGTAAGGTGCTATAGATATAGGTGTTGTACCCAGAACTAGATCTGTAGAGAACTCCAATTCTCTATCCGGTGGCAAACCAAGTAATTCTTCTAGAAATACATCAAGAAATTCACATATTATCAGCACTGATCGAATCTTTGACTCAGATACTTTAGATCCATCACATATACAAGATAAGCATCATACCCCTTTCTAACATATTTCTATGCTGATATTGCTGAAATCACATTAGTAATCCATCCAGTTTATCAGATTCAACATAAAGCAATTCACCATTCTCACATTTCAATACAATATATTTCTGCTTACAATTTACCACTCCATCATATCGGGTTAATGAATCCATTCCCAAAATCACATCAAATTCATCAAATGGTAATAACATCAAGTCAGCCGAAAAACAATAACCTTTTACCATCAACGGACAGTTCTTACAAACTTTATCCACCATAAAACTTGGCCAAGAGGGTTTGAAACTTTAACCGCAAATTTAGTGAATCCAACAGGTAATTTTTAACAGACACTAGATTCGTGCATATATATGAATGTGTCGAACCAGGATCTATCAATGCAATAATATCAGTATCAAGTACAGAAAATGTACCAGTAATGACGTCTGGCGCAAAGACATCTTCCCTAGCATGAATAGCGTATGTCCATGCAGGTGCTTATGCGTCAGATCTAACTGCTGTATCCTTGGTAGTATATCGACTACCACCAGTATTGCTGGGATGATGGGGTGGTCTGCCCCTCGAGATAGGATTACTCCGCTTTGGAGCTAGTTCTATCCCCTTTTCAACTCTTTCTAGACAATCTATGGGAAAATTCTCAAGTGAACCACATCCAAAAGAACCTCCACTTCTAGACTGACATTCCCATGATAAAATTTGTTACAATGTTTACATTTCGATTTGGGGTTACCAATACTACCCACACTAGTCATAGATGGAGATGAAAACCTCGGGTTAGAACATTGAGATCCCCTCTCTCATCCAGAATATCTCGTAGAGGTAGTAACACGAACATAATACTTATTTAATTTTTTAGAAGCAAATGATTGTGACTTACACATAGTTCTTTTTCCAGACACCCGAGCCTCTCTTTCGACTTGTTTCTTTTCTTTACTCAGCTCCTCAGCTTTGTGTTCTCGATCAGCTAACACTATAAATTCCCTTATCTCGAGGATTCCAAACGATAATTTGATTTCTTCATTTAAACCTTCTTCAAAGCATTTACACATTTCAGCATCGGTTAGAACCCATTCCCTAACATACTTGCTCAATCGAACAAATTCCCGTTCATATTCGGATACAGTCATGTTTCCTAGTTTCAGCTCTAGAAATTCTTTCTTTTTCTAATCCATGAACTTCTGACTAACATATTTCTTCCTGAATTCAACTTGGAAGAATTCCCATATAACATTCTCTCTGGATACCACTGAAGTTATGGTATTCCACCAAAACTCTACCCTTTTCGGATCATCATCTGTGGTAGCTTTAAATTCTTTCGCCACATTGGAACAACAAAAATGTGCAAGTGTACACAATTGTAACAAGTAATAAAGCGTCAAGTAAATGTCGAGTTTATCATACTGATAAACGCCAAATTATACATGTTTTTACCCCAAATACTTAGCATATTTATCGATGTTTATTACTAGATTTGTGGATTTTGGTGCTCTTAATCCAGATATTTCATGTTTTGTACTCAGGAGAGCACCAAGGGTCAAAAGGAGCCAAAAATGAGACAAAAAAAGACAAAACGGACCAAATCGAGAAGATGGCACGGCCTAAGCCTTGCCACACGGGCTGCTCACATGCCTGTGTCTTTTGAGGGTGTCGACCAAGGCTTTCACAACTCACAGGACCTGGCCATTGACCCATACGACTATGTGCAATTTAACGGATCGAACACGACCTGGCAACCACGTCACACGATCATGGCACACGGGTGTGTCCCTTTTTTAAAGAGTTATATTTTACACGGAAAAGGATACTTAGGGAAGAAGAAAGCCAATCTAAAGCCTATATAAACACCTTAAGTATGACTTAGAAAGGGGGCTCTCCTCCAGAACTTTTCTGAAGTACAGAACCACACGCTGGGAATTACTTGAAGGAAGTTAGACGATCCATCCCAAAAGTCGGAGTTACTCTAAGACTGAAGATCACTCCCAAAATTCCTTCAAGGGTTTTAGAGTTTTCTTTATGTTTTGTTATTTTCATGCTTTTGAGATGTACTCTTATTTTATTATGAACTAAACCCCTTAGATACCTAAGAGGGTTGAAACATATGATGGATCTTGTTATTACTATCTGAACTGTATGATAAATACTTGATTTGTTCTTAATTATGTGTTCTTAATGCTTGAGTTAATATTCCGGGTATTAATTCATCATTTGATGTGCTTATGCAATAGAGCAAAAGTCCCAAACTAAGAGTAGATTTGGCATAATTAAGTGGAGTTGATCGAACGCCTAGAAATAGGGTTACGAGATTTTACCAAATTAGGGTGAAACCTAATATGGGAGTCCATAGATCGATTTACTGCTTCCCTAGGGATTTTAATTAAGAAAGAAATTTTGATTAATTCAACTGAGGATTAGGTGTTATTAGTCTCGAAAGAGATAATAATATAGGTTAGCGAGTCTCACGGATCATGTCAAGTGAATAAATCGTCTGGTTCAGAGTTGGATAAGTAGTGAAATCTAAATGGATTCCTCTTTGGGTGTTGTCTTTATCAATTACTTTTCTTCAAGTCTTTTTCCAAATTTTCTCTTTACTTTAGTTTAGTTAGTTAATTAGTTTAGTTAATTAGTTTAATAAACAACCCCTCTTTATTTCTAGGTTAAATAATAAAAAGATAGTTATTACTAGTACTTTTGGTTCCCTTGGGTACGATATCCCGGTCTTGCCATTACTATACTATTGTTTGATAGGTGTGCTTTCCTTTTTGTCGTGATAATAGTTAGTGTAGGTTTGATCTTCATTATAAATATTTATTACTTGTTACGAATCATGCTATTTTGCGCCGTTGCCGGGGAACTAAAATATTAGGAACACTAAATTTTTATTACTTTAGCCATTTATTTTTCTTGCAATTTAATTTAATTTAATTTTATAATTATTTATTAATTTAATTTTTCTTTCTCTTGGCAGGTTTTTATAGTTTATGACTAGAAGAAACTCGTCGGGACCATTACTTTTTGACGAAGAAATCGGTCGTACAGTTCATAGAAATCAAAAAGAAATAAGGCGCAATTTACGATACATGGAGAATGAGCAAGAAGATGATACTCAACTCCCAACCGACGAGATGGCTGAAAACCAAGGCAATCAACTACCTCTTGCAATTGCGGTTAATCAAAATCCTGCTCCACGTACTATGTATGATTATGCTAAACCTTCTCTAACAGGAACTGAATCTAGCATAGTTAGACCTGCTGTAGTTGAAAATAATTTTGAATTAAAACCTAACACTATTCAGATGATACAACAGTTTGTTTAGTCTGATGGTTTGCAAGATGAAGATCCCAACGCTTACTTAGCAAATTTCTTGGAATTTTGCAATACATTCAAAATCAATGGCGTTTCTGCTGATGCCATTCATCTTCGGTTATTTCCTTTTTCATTGAGGAACAAAGCTAAACAGTGGTTGAACTCGTTACCACAAGGGTCAATTACTACCTGGGAATAAATGACTGAGAAATTTTTACTAAAATATTTTTTGCCTACTAAAATGGCTAAATTACGTAATGATATCTCTTCTTTTGTGTAGATGGATTTAGAAACACTTTACGATTCATGGGAGAGATACAAGGACTTACTGAGAAGGTGCCCTCACCATGAGTTACCGCTTTGGCTGCAAGTACAAACATTTCACAATGGTCTGAATCCCTTGACTCGGCAAATGGTTGACACAGCTGTTGGCGGAACCATCAACAATAAAACACCGGAAGATGCCTATGAGTTTATAGAGGAGATGTCACTGAATAACTATCAGTGGCAAGTTATGAGGACAAAGCCAACGAAAACAACCGGCGTTTATAACATCGACTTAGTCACCATGCTCTCTAATTAGGTAGAACTTCTCAATAAAAAAATTGATGGTTTACTTGGTTCTACGCAGGTACATCCAATAATGAGGTGTGACTGTGATAGCCCAAAATTGACCCTAGTCGGGAAGTGGTTTCGGGACCGCTAAACCGAGTCACCAAAATGTTTGAACGTAATATTTATTGTCTAGAATATGTAATTATGAATGTGTGAAAATTTCAAGCTTCGATTTAGCCGATAGCATGTGAATTCAGTTAGTAGGACTTGTGTGACACTTTTGAAAAGTGATAGGCTAATCTATAAGGACCTAATAGTGCATGTAGCCAAAGGGGAGGACTTGCATGTCAAATTTCCCCCTAATAGTTAGTGGCCGCCATGACAAGAGATTATGGGTAAAAACATGTCATAAAACATGTTGGAACAATGGTGTATGTAAGAAAAAATAAAATAGTGAGCATGGGAATTTAATAATGAAAGGAACAAAAAAAAAAGAAAAAAATGGTCTCATGCATGCCCATTGCCGTGAGTGTGGAGAAAGAAAGAAGAATTTTTGTTCATCATTTTCATTTCCTTTGGGCTGAAAATTCTAAGGAAGAAGGAAGGAATTCTTGTTTCATGTTGGTTTGGAAGAGGTTTAGGAGGAGGTTTGGCCATACTTGTACCTAGATTAAGGTAAGTTTGATGTTTTGCCATGAGATTCATGTATATTTTAGTTGCTAGCTTGATGTTCTTGTTAGCCCATGGTTCAAATCTTTGTTATGTCATGGGAATGAAATTCGCCAAAGTGAATATGGTGTTAATGCCATTGCATGCTAAATATCAAGCTTGATAATGATTCATGTGATGGTGGATTGAGGATTCTTAGATTTTCTTTTAGCATTTTTGAATGAGATACTAAGTTCTTTGTTTAACCATGACCAAATTGAAACGGTATGGTGTTGTGGTATTCGCCATGTTGTATCCATAAGTATGATTCATGCATGTTGCATGGTAAGTAAGATTTAAGCTTTGGATATGTGTGTATATTTGGATATAAGCCACTTGAGAATTCGCCATTGCACCTACATGAATATATGTTTGCACATGATGAATTGGTATGACATGTATACTATTTTAAGGTGTCTATTTGCTTGTGATGTTGTTTTGGTTATGAAATAAATGAGAGATGTGTATAGAACTACAATATGTAATGCGTTAATTAGGAAAATGTATGCTGTTTTTTTGTGTAGTATTAAGTGTAAAATTAGCCTCCACATAGACATGCATATTCGCCAAAGGAAGTAGATTGGTGTGCATGTATTCGGTTAGAGGCAACCATATTGAAGCCTTATCTTGGCTTAGATTGTTGACCAAATGGGTAATAAGTGAGGATGGTTGCGAATATACAAACATACATATGCATGTGTAATTGAATTATGAATGTTTAGCAAGAGGGTTAAACTAGTTGATTTATTGATTAAGCTCAAGGAGTTAAAGAAGGAGAATCAAGCAAGGGAAAGACGAAGGTCATCGAGTAGCCAACTTGGACTGTTTTACCCAACACAAGGTAAGTCATTAAGCGTATATTTGGTGTTGATTTAAATGATCAATATATATATGCAAATGTGTTTAAATGAGTTGGTGTGTAAATGGAAATGTATGTGTATGGAATGATGCCATTGTTGAATGTATAAAGGCAGCAAAATACATAAGGTATTGGTCTCGGCACTAAGTGTGCGGGTATAAATGGACACGGTGACAAGATTGGCACTAAGTGTGCGGGTTTAAATTGTACAGCACTAAGTGTGCGAGTTTGATTATATAGCACTAAGTGTGCGAGTTGAATACATATAGCACTAAGTGTGCGGATTCACTATATGCTCTTGCATTACAATTGGCACTGAGTGTGCGACATTTATCGAGCTAATCCCGGACAGCGGATCGGGTAAGTACCTCGAGCTCATGACGAATAGAGAATACGTTCATGCTTGGGGTTGAATTTGGTAAGCCTTAAATCTATGTGATGATTGAAATTGTATGGTTGTGCTGGAAAATGAGTTAATGTGTAAAAAAATGCTTGATTATCTTGTTGTGTAGAATATGAAATGTGGATGTATGAATTGGTACGAGATTGGACCGAAAGGTCCGAGGTATTATGGTATAGATTCGATATGGACGAGTACCTAGCCTCATTTGTTGTACATGTAGTAGTAACTTTATCGGTGGATTGATGAATGCTTATGACTTACTGAGTTGTAAACTCACTCGGTGTTTTCTTGTCACCCATTTTAGGTCTCTTGGACTCGTATTGTTATGTGCTTCGAACCGTCGTTGAAGTCATCACACCGGCTGAAATCTTGTGGTATTGTTTTTGTTGTTGAAGAACATTTGGCATGTATAGGCTATTATATTTTGTCGAATTGTGGGTTGTAAACTTTAAGCCATGTGAAAATGGCCTATGTGGTCGTCGAGTGGGATGCTAGAACCTATAGCCACGAGTCTTAGAAACTCAAATTTTGATAAGGTGGCCATAATTTGTGTCATGTATGATGGATGATTAAGGCCAAGGAAAAATTCATGAAATTGGCATAGTCTACTGCAGTAACTGTTGCGGACAGCAGCAGTGAGATGAGATTGAAAATCACTAAAAATAGTAGAAGTAGAATTAAATAGTGAGTAAATTATGGAACTGAACCTTGATGAATCTATTTTTATATGGATGAAACGAAACGACCATATGAGCAGTATACTGGGAAATATTAAAGTTCTCGTGAGACAGGGCCAGAACGGTTTCTGGGTCCCCTGTCGCGACTTTTAAAATTTACCATAAATTATCCAGAAAGAATTAGGAGTCATGCCTTATATGTAAAGATTCCATTTTTAGTCTAGTTTCATTAGAAACAAACGGCACCAGTATTAAAGCCTTGTACAGAGAGATATTCAAGTTGAAACGCGCGAAGGTCAGAGCAGTCGGTCCCTGTAACATGGGTGACTTTAACTAATAAACTGTACCAATTGCCCCAACCAAAAATTCTAAAAATAAATCCATGGATGGGTATATGAGTCTAAATTCAGGGAAAATTTACGAAACCAGTTTCCGAGTTTTGAAACTCGAGATATGATTTTTAAGGCGATGGTGACGCAGTTTTCCAGCCTGACTGGTAATGTCAAATTGGTTGGTATCTTGAGAGGGTTTGGACGTTAACCCCTCGTGTCCGACACCGGCGTCGGTCACGAGTTAGGGGTGTTACAGTGACTCAAGTGGCAGAGGTGTGCATACAGAATATCAATCCTTTAACACTCCAACCAAAGAGAAACAAGTTAACTATATGGGTAATAATAACTTTAGATCTCAAAATAACCCATTTAGTAATACTTATAATGCAGGCTGGAGGAACCACCCAAATTTCTCTTGGGGTGGTCAAGGGAATCAAAAGACATAAAATCCTCAAGGCTTTCAACAGCCACCTTATCAACAAGAGAAGAAACTGAACCTTGAAGAGATGCTCTCTAAATTCATCTCGGTATCAGAAACCTATTTCCAAAATACCGAGACAACACTTAAGAATCAACAAGCATCGATCCAAGGGCTCGAAACTCAGATAGGCCAGCTATCCAAACTAATCTCCGAACGACCACAAGGTAGCTTACCAAGTAATACTAAACCTAACCCAAGGGAACACTTCAATGCAATTAGTACTCAAGATGACGAAGGAGTCATTGAGCCTGAACTAGAACCAAGGCAAGAAACAATGGTAAACAAAGGGAGAGATGAGGTAGATCAAAATACAAACAAACCAGTGACTGCCGAATATAAACCTCGAGTCCCATACCCTAACGCGACAAGGAAAGACCACTCAGACGAACAATTCGGTAAATTCCTTAAACTTTTAAAAAATTACATATTAACTTACCATTTATTAAAGCTTTGTCGCAGATGCCAAATGCACTGAAATTTTTAAAAGAGCTTTTAGTAAATAAGCGGAAGTTGGATAAAGCATCACATGTGGAGCTAAATGTAGTTTGCTCAGCTATTCTACAGAATAAGCTACCCCATAAACTGAAAGATCCAAGGAGTTTTACAATTCCTTGTTTAATTGGTAGTTTAGATATAAGTCATGCATTAGCTGATTTAGGGGCTAGTATTAACGTTATGCCTTACAAAATGTTTAAGTAACTAGGTCTTGGGAAACCTAAACAAACTAGGATGAGCATTCAATTGCAGATAAAACTATAAGATTCCCTAGGGGTATTATTGAAGATGTACTCGTAGGAGTAGATAAGTTCATATTTCCCATTGATTTCGTTGTTCTAGACATAGAGGGGGGGAATAACACCCCTTTGATTTTAGGGAGGCCCTTTTTAGCAACTGCTAAAACAATTATTGATGTTGGCTTAGGTGAGCTTACACTTCGTGTGGTAGATGAAACGATCACCCTTCAAGCTCGTAATTCTGGCATCATATCGAACATTGAAGGTAATAGTCCACACCAATCTACTAAAACTGACAATATGACTTTTCAGAAATTAAGCTTTAAAGAAGTTCATGAGCCATGTTCTAAGGATGATAGAGGACACATTCATGAAGAACGAAGGCTACAAATAGAGGAGCTTGATGAATGGCGAGCACACAAACCAAGAACACATGATAAACTGAAACTACGCCAAAACAAGCCCGATACCTCTCCTAATCAACTTAAGGTTGGCGATAAAGTCTTACTAGATGCTGCAGATCCCCACATTGTCACTACCACACCGAATGAGGAAATCCCTCTTACGATACTCAATATTTTTCCATTCGGTATGGTGGAGGTGAGTCACCCAAATTTTGACATTTTTAAGGTAAACAACACCCGATTAAAACCCTATTTTGATGAGATTGATAGTAGGAATAAGGAGTATAAACTCCTCGAACCACCCTGACCATTACTAGAGAGCTAAGTCGAGCTTAGACTATAAATAAGTCCTTCTCGGGAGGCAACTCGAGCACTAACATATTCTGATTTCTTAATTTTTAATTTCTAACACTTTAAATCATTAACTTTATCTTTAAATTGCAAAGTTTTCAACCCACACGGCTAGGCACACGGGCGTACCTAAAGCCGTGGCCGAATAGGAGAAGAGACATGACTGTACGATACGGCCCTGTGGAAGCAAGAATTGATTTCCCAAAAACACGGGATGCGATACATCCCCATGGCCATGCGACATGGCCGTGGGTGAACTTGATAGGATTAACACCAGAATGGGAATGGAACAACACGGGCGTGCCAGGGGCAAGGCTCGATTTTGTTTCTTCGACACGGGTGTGAGACACAACCGTGCCTTTAAACCGTGGAAAATAATACACGGGCATGGTACCCTAACACACGGGCATGGGAGAAGCGAACAAAGCTAGGCACTATCGTGTGACATGGCTGTGTGCCACACAGGTCCAAGACACACAGGTGTGGGATAGTAGCCGGGCACGACCTAAATTGCAAAATTTAAAAAACACGGGCTCACCTTCAGAGTACACGGGCGTGGCCCTAGGCCGTGTGCACCTCTCCTATATAAGCAAATCACTATTCATTTTCTTTTTCTTTTCAAAACCCTAGCCGAAATCTCCCCTTCTCCACTCCCTAATCCTTATTTCGACCACCATTCCCCAGATTCTCACTTCCCCAACCCCGAAACCACTCTCAAATCCACTCCCCCTACATCAATCCTCACTTTCCCCTCTCTTTTCCCTCTATTTTTCCTCCACAGGGCTGTACACTCACGCCCCACGCCCGTGCTCGCCATCAACACATCCGTACACCGCCTTACAGCAGTTTTTGGTTCACTTTCTCAACCTTGTTTTTTCAATTTGTGTTGCTACATTATTATTCTTTAAGCTTTACAAAGATATTGTTAATATGACCAATTTGTTCAATTAAGTTAGGAGTTTGCTTTAGTATTTTCTATATTTGAATTGTTTAAACTACTAAATAGCATATACTAGTTCTAGGATTCTTACTTAACCGATGATGCATTTTTGATTTCAGTACATGTTTCTAAATAATCATATAAATTTTTCACCTCTCGCTTCATATCGGTAAATGTTAATGTAACGCCCCCACGGCCGAAACCATCACCGGAGTCGAGCTTGAGGGGTTACCGAACATAATTTATCAATTTAAGAACTTCAAATCATTTGTTTCTACATTCACAGCTTCCTAGCTACTCGCGTCATAGTTACAAGAAAAATCATATCTCGAGTTACAAAACTCAAAATCAAGATCCGTAAATTTTCCCTGAATCTAGACTCATATATCTATTTAATAATTTTTTTCTATAATTTTTGATTGGGCCAATTAGTACAGTTTATTAATTAAAGTATCCCCTGTTTCAGGGTTCGACTACTCTGACCTCTGTGTATTACGAATCAGATATATCTCTATAAAAAATTTCAATGACTATGAGGTTTGTTTCTATTAAAACTATACTCAATAAGGAATCTTTAAATATAAATAACGACTTCTAATTATTTTAGTAAAATTTATTATGAATTTTTAAAGTCAGGACAGGGGATCCAGAAATCACTCTGGCCCTGTTTCGCAAAAGTTTAAATATCTCATAAAATATAATTTATATTCCTGTTTTGTTCAATTCATATGAAAATAGACTCATTAAGCTTAAATTTCATAACTTACTCATCATTTAGTTCTATTTATACTATTTTTAGTGATTTTTCAAATTCATGTCATGGCTGCAGCAACATTCTGTTTTAAGGCAAGTTTCATCTTTCCATGAATTTTTATGAACTAGATAACCTATTAAACTTCCATAATATCAAACATGATCTAAATTAGCCATCACCATGACTTATCAATATCAAACATTTTCTCAACCAAACATGGCCATATCATAAAATTATTTACACAAAATAGGTATATTGCTATACTTGCCATACTTAAGTAGTTGTACAAGCCATTTACCAAGATAAAAGTCCTTTGGATAGTGTGATCGAACTTTCGACTGTCCGATTCTGAGCCGGCTTGTTCAAAACTACAGTGAATGAAAAGGAAGGAGTAAGCATAAATGCTTAGTAAGTTCATATGTAAATAACAAGTAACATAACAATACAAATATACCAAACAATTTTAGCATGGTATCACCAAAACATATATCATATTTCTAAACATCATTCATCATCTTACTACCTTATCATTGTTGTATCTATTATCAACCCGAGGGTTAAGAACATACCTGTCCAAAGTGTCCATTTCACAACACTTACCAAAACGTCGCTTGCATCTTAAGTGTTCTTTCATTTCACTAGAAATTTCACCCGTTGAACACATCGGAATACAACTTGGATACACGGATAATTTGCACATAAGTGCCTCATATGTAATCAAGAAATCATGTAACCCGCCCCTAAGTGAACTCGGACTCAACTCAACGAGTTCGGATGCCTAGTTACATTTCACGAACTCGGACTCAACTCAACGAGTTCGGACATTCGCATCCATAAGTGAACTCAGACTCAACTCAACGAGTTCGGATGCTCAACCATCCTAGTGACATGTCACTTGTATCCTAATCTATTCCTAAGGTTCAAACGGGCTTTTTTCCTCGATCTCACATTGCCATCTTCCATGGAATATCGGAACCGATACTCGATAGCAATTCATATTTATCAAGTAATAAACATAATTTGCATATTACTCAACATTAACCACAAAGCATAATATTTCACGATTAAAATCAGCATATCATATAATTAACATTAATAACTTAAAATAACATTTATGCTACATTATTTACACATGAACTTACCTTGGTACCAAAATATAAAGATTTTGCGTTTAGTCCACAATCTTTTCTTTTCCTCGATCACGACTTGAATCTCGTTTTTCTTGATCTATAATACCAAATTAATCTTATTTAATACATACATTTATCAAAACAGCATTTAATACGAACTTAAAAAAATTTACACTTTTGCCCCTAAACTTTTTCCTAATTACACTTTTGCCCCTAGGCTCGAGAATTAAATTTTATTCCTTATTCTTATGTTTTATAACATGCTGATCACTTTTCCCTTCTATGGCAACATCAAATTCTCTCTCTAACATATACTTGTGACTATTAGGTTTTTTTGTCGATTAAGCCCTTTTACTCGTTTTCACTAAAAACCGAGTAGCACAAATTGTCTAACATAATTTAAAACCCCATATTCTATCATAAAACATCAAAATACACAAATTTCACCTATGGGTATTTTTCCAAATATAAACCCTAGGTTGAATTATTGCTAACATAAGCTTAATCGAGCTACCGGGATTCCAAAAACGTAAAGAACATTAAAAACGGGGCTTGGAATCACTTACTATGGAGCTTGGAAGCTTGAAACAAACCCTAGCTATGGAGAACCCTTGAAATTTCGGCCTAATGAAGAAGATGTACAAAAATTGGCTTTTAATTTTGTTTTTAATTCATTTTAATAACTAAATGACCAAAATACCCTTACTACTAAACTTTCCAAAAATTCCTTCCATGTCCTAATTTTGTCCATGAACTTAAAATTGGTCAAATTGCTATTTAAGACCTCCTTATTAATATTCCAAAACAATTTCATACTAAAAACTTCTAGAATGCAAGTTTTGCAACTTATTCGATTTAGTCCCTACTTTCAATTTAAGCACTTTAGGCATAGAATTTCATCACGAAATTTTCACACAATCATGCAATCATATCATAAACATCAAAATCATTGTAAAATAATTATTTCTATCTCGGATTTATGGTCACGAAACCACTATTCCGATTAAGCCCTAATTCAGGATATTACAGTTAACACATCTTGGAACTACTATATCAAATGCTCATACATTTTTAGGTACATTATGTCATCATCGAGATGCAAGAAGGCCGCGGTCCCATCCTCAAAGAGACGTGGGGGACCGGGTTCTTCCTTGGTACGTTCTACAGCCGAAGTTCAGCACCCATTCCTTGAGTTTCTGCAAGCTTCGCAGGAGGAGCTATTTCAGATACTATGCGGAGGACCTCTCACTACAGGTCACTACATTAACTAGGATGCCGTAGAGCAAGTCCAGCTAGCTGATGCCATCTGCGCCCTCCTGTCCACAGAACCATGGGAACGGTTCTTCGCTATCACCGAGCCCATTTATTTATAGGTAACTTTAGAATTATGCTCTACTTTTCATTTACAGGTGGTGATGATGAACAATGATGACCCAGGCACCATTCACTTCCGATTAGGTGGTCTAGTTCGTGTGATGAGTGTCCCAGAGTTTGGAGTTACTCTGGGACTTTAAACCGATGAGTTTATGGAGAAGGAGGACATGAATGCACTACCACGCAATATCCACATTTCTCCCTCCTTGTGCTGGAAGGCTTTGGCACCACTCTCTTCTACCTACGACCCCAGCCACTCAAAGGCCTCAACTCTCACCCCTTCCCTACGATATCTCCATGCCATATTAGCACACACCTTGACCAGAAGGAGCGAGAGCACCAGCGTCGTCAACACCCACAACGCCTACTATTTATGGTGCATGGCGAATGCACACGTGACTGACTTGGCATATTTCATCGCTTTCGCCATTCGCCATCAGACCGAGTGGCATCAGAAGGGAGTAATCTCTATCAGCCCCTACGTGACCTGCCTTGCCAAACACTTCAGCCTCCTCAATACCGTGGCCCAGTCATCAATGCTTACACTGATAGGTCAGATGTCCCCACAGGGCATCACGACTATGTTACACATGAGGATGATCGAGCACTGACGTGGGACCGGTCCTCCTCGGTACAGTCTCACTCAAGCCATTGACGATGAGGATGTTGAGGACATTGCTGATGATGTCCCCCCACAGCATGAGGAGCCTTCTACCATACCACCTAGGGAACGACCATTTCATGCAGCTACTTCATTGGCATACCTTTCCTACCGACTTGCTCACTTCAAGCAGTATTGCACTACACAGTTCAAGATGATTCACGAGTGAGATCAGCGACAGACAGACAGATGGATGACATGCAGGCCATGATGTAGCAGCTGTGCCAGTAGTTCTACATCGCCACTCCAACGCCACCACCTGAGGGCCCCACTAACGAGGATCATTGAATCCTCCTATCTTTTTATTTTTATTTTCATTTCAATTTTATTATTTTCTTTTGAAAGACATATCTATATTAGTAAATTTTTCTTTCTTCATTTTTCTGGTATTTCTAGCAAGTAATCCCACTACGCTCTCTTCCACACCAACTATTAATAAGCTCTTCATGATTCTACAGACTTCCAAGCAAAGCTGCTAAGAATATTTTACGGAATGAGGAAACAAGTAGGGAAGAGTACCCAACGAGTGCCATGTTCAACAACCTAATTTCTTCATCTAGCGAAGAACAGTGGCAGCTACTACTTTCCCCAAACACTCCAGCCTCAGAATCAAGCTCCACATCCATCTAACAGGGAGTTTCACCTTCTTCCCTCTTGTGATTTTCTTTATTTTGAATAGTCTATCTTTGTACATTGAGAGCGATGTACATCTTAAGTGTGGGGGGTGAACATGAACATGAAACCTAACTTTTTGCATTATTCTCAAATCCCTGAATTTGGTTTTGTGCTTAAGTTATTTTCTCATAATATTGATCGAATGAATTCTGAGTAATCTATAATTATTGTTGATATGTCATAAATTAGACCATGGGAATTATGCATGATTATTTGATTATAGGACATTAGAGAATTGAGCATGATAAGTTGATATTTTGAGAACTAAAATTTTTTAGATTATTTTCCTAAATTGAGGTATTATCTTGAAATCTTAAGTATACAAGAATGACATCAAAAACCTGAATTTTTGGTGAGATTTTTTAGCCTTTTGAGCATATAGCTTTCCTTCTTGCTCACTTCATTTGTGGTTTGAGTGTGTCAACATTGAACTGTTATTCTAGAACTTGCTTCGATTATACATGTTGAGATCACACTATGATTTGATATATTGAGATAATAAAGGCACTTAGGATTTAACCCACTTACTCCATAAAAAGCCTTCCCACATAATTAAACCCTTAGTGAACCCCCTTTGAGCCTACTAACCATTTTTTTATTGATTAACCCTCATCATTAAACCATTAACCCATTATTGTTGAAATCCTCTTAATTAATTTACTTTTTTTATCGAGATTAAATTTAATATTGTTACCTCACTATGTTCACCAGTTTTTGTTACTGAATCATGAAGTATGATTTCTATATTGTAATGCTTGTTCTTAAAAAAAAAAACTCAGTATCATTATTGTAATTCTCAGCAAGCTAAAGTTGTCATGAGCTCATGTAATATAGTTCTAGATATTTGTTTGTGATTCAGTAGTTAAGTCTTTGATAGTGAGGTCATATATTGAAATTATCTCGATTCTAAACTTTATCTCTTCAGCTTGTATCCATACCCATAACCTAAACCCCGTTACAACCATGCAAAGACCATTTGATTAGTGTATCATATCATTTACAAGTGGTAGAGATTTAATTTTCATGCAAGCCTATGGTAATAACTTCTCATGTTAGACAATCAAGTGCTTAATTTTGAACCTTAAACACTTTGAGTGATTTGAGTGAATCCTTAGTGAGGATGTCATCTCTTGTATATTTAGGACTAAAGTTAATTACTTAGAGGAAGGAGATTACCTATAATTTTATTATCAAAATATTCAATTTAGATTGTTTGAGGCTTTTAATGCCCCTATAGTTGAATTCTCATTGCATGATTTTCCGTGGAATAGTTTGTAACATTATCAGTAATGATTATGTGATTGAAAGGACTGAATTCTAGCAGTAAATGAGAGTTTTGCTTGAGGACAAGCAAATGCTTAAGTGTGGGGGTATTTGATAAACGCCAAATTATACATGTTTTTACCCCAAATACTTAGCATATTTATGGATGTTTATTACTAGATTTGTGGATTTTGGTGCTCTTAATCCGGTTATTTCATGTATTGTACTCATGAGAGCACCAAGAGTCCAAAGGAGCCAAAAATGAGCCAAAAAGGGACAAAATAGACCAAATCGAGAAGATGACACGACCTAAGCCTTGTCACACGGGCTACTCACATGCCCATGTCTTTCGAGGGTGTCGACCAAGGTTTCATGATTCACATGGTCTGGCCATTGACCCACACAACTGTGTGTAATTTAATGGATCGAACACGACCTGGCAAACATGTCAATGGCCGTGGCATACGGGTGTGTCCCTTTTTCAAAGAGTTATATTTTACACGGAAAAGGATACTTAGGGAAGAAGAAAGCCAATCCAAAGCCTATATGAACACCCTAAGTATGACTTAGAAAGGGGGCTCTCCTCCAAAACTTTTCTAGAGTACAGAACCACACGCCGGGAATTACTTGAAGGAAGCTAGACGATCTATCCCAAAAGCCGGAGCTACTCCAAGAATGAAGATCTCTCTCAGAATTCATTCAGGGGTTTTAGAGTTTTCTTTATGTTTTGCTATTTTCATACTTTTGAGATGTACTCTTCTTTTATTATGAACTAAACCTCTTAGATACCTAAGGGGGTTGAAACCTATGATGGATCTTGTTATTATTATCTGAACTGTATGATAAATACTTGACTTGTTCTTAATTATGTGTTCTTAATGCTTGAGTTAATATTCCAGGTATTAATTCATGATTTGATGTGCTTATGCAGATGAGCAAAAGTCCTTGTCTAAAAGTAGATTTGGCATAATTAAGCGGAGTTGATCGAACACCTAGAAAAGGGTTACGAGATTTTGTCGGATTAGAGTGAAACCTAATATGGGAGTCCATAGATTGATTTGCTGCTTCCCTAGGGGTTTTAATTAAGAAAGAAATTTTGATTAATTCAACTGAGGGTTAGGTGTTATTAGTCTCGGAGGAGATAATAATATAGGTTAGGGAGTCTCACAGATCAAGTCAAGTGAATAAATCGTCTGGTTTAGAGTCAGATAACAAGTGAAATCTAGGTGGATTCCTCCTTGGGTGTCGTCTTTATCAATTACTTTTCTTCAAGTCTTTTTCCAAATTTTCTCTTTGCTTTAGTTTAGTTAGTTAATTAGTTTAGTTAATTAGTTTAATAAATAACCCCTCTTTATTTATAGGTTAAATAATAAAAAGATAGTTATTACTAGTACTTTTGGTTCCCTTGGGTACGATATCCCGGTCTTGCCATTACTATACTATTGTTCGATAGGTGCGCTTGCCTTTTCATCGTGATAATTGTTAGTCTAGGTTTGATCTTCATTATAAATATTTATTACTTGTTACGAATCACGCGATCACGTACCCACAGGGACTGTGAAAAGAACTATTTATGAATGTTATTTAAAACACTTTGCTGAAGAAAAATATTTTGTTTGAAGAGGATGATTAAAAATTAAGATTTTAAACTAAGTAAACTAAATAAATAAATCTCAAATGCACGATTTCAAAATACGAGTTTAATCAAGATGACATAATTGTGTTAGATTAATTACATTTCTTATCTTAGAATTATTAAAGTCATGTTTATATTGTTACGAATAAATTCACAGCAACTTGGTAATTTGCTAACTTATGAACATACTCACCTACCAAAATCCATTCATCTCTGGGACATATCTCTATGTCAATTCAATCGATTAAACAAATCTTAATAGGCAAAGATGTTATTGTACATACATACTTATTAAATTGAAATAATCTCTTAAACATATCCCTATGTCAATTCAAACAATTAACTCGATTTAATAAGCACATAAAAGTCTATGTGAGGTAACAAAGTATCCTTACCTTGAAATAGTTTAATCACAATAATCTTGCAAGTTATGCAAGGCAAATGTATCGTTAGATACCATTGCTAATTTAACCCTCAGCTACCTTAGATGATTAAACATGCACTGATTAAGTACTGTGTCTATTAATTACAATTTCAATCCATTTAGCAATTAATTCATTAGTTACCTAACAATTGTATTGCAAGAATAACTTAGTCACGAGTTTACGTAATCAGGCATCTTACCGAGGCCTATAATAACATAAACACAATTTTAACAATTTAAGAAGTTGGAATGCAATCAACCTAACATGAATTAAATTCAAGGTAAACTAATTAAATTAACCATTCCAACAACATAAATATTCATAGATATGTTCATCATAACAACAACAAAAATTAAAGAGATAAGGAATAAGAATGAAATCCAGAATGAAATCCTCGTTGATCAATGCTGGTACGAACACTTCAATGTTGCTCCAAAATGGCTGATGGACACCCTTTTTCCAATGGAGGAAATTGGCAAGAGAGCAAGAGAATTTAAAATGCAAATAAGAGAGAAAACAGAAAGAAGAGAGAAAAGATGTGAATGAATTGGGGTGTGTGTTGAATGATCAGCCAAAGGGGGGTTTTTATAGCTGCAAATGGCTGCTAAAATTAGCTAAAAATAGCAGCCAAAGAGCCATCCCTTGGCCGGCTACACATGTGGCAAGGTTGATGGTTTCAACTTTGCTAAATTTGGCTTGGGGCATATCTACAAATCCACCAATTGTGGAGGGGTTTGAATGCAACTTGAACAAGACTTTGAGGGCCTCTTTGCAAGCTTAAATAATGAGATAATAAGCTAATTTCAGTCAGCTCTTGGGACGGTTTTGGCCTATTCTTTTCTTTGGTATTTTGGTTCACTTGGTTCAGTTCAACTGGACCACTTTTTCATAATTAATTAATAATAATTTATTAACCCAAATTAAATTGGATATAAATTAAAATTAATTATATTATAAATTAATACATATAATTTTGGACCGTCTTAGGTTGATATTTAGTTCGCCTCGATACTTCAAATTGCTTCTTGGTTTTGTGCTTCTAGCAGTGTCTGCCAAACCATTTTTCGCCCTTTGTGCAAATCTGTTGAAAATAACCAAAATTCATCAAAAATAATTATAAAATTAACTAAAATTCAATATGTTCATATTTTAAGTGCACTTTAATTATTTTATAAAAATTAATTAGTTTTCGACAAGAATTTTATCGAAACTGTATGATTTTAAGTTAAAAAGGGTATGTAAAAATGCATAAATTTCCTTGTTTCTACACCCCCAAACTTAATTCATTAAGGTTAACTTATGCCTTCATATGTTGCACGTATCAATTTCTCTCCACTAATGTAGGTAGTATTAGAACTTGAATCAATACGTCTTTAACAAGGTTGTAACGTGGCTGGGCTTAGGGGTAGGTAAAAGATAGATAAATTTAGGCTAAAACCCCTAGACTCAGCTTGCATCGGAACTTCAAAATAATTTCCTTCAATACATCAACTTTCTTTGCTTTCACATGCTCTTTTATACATCTTATTTTAAGAACTCATGCTCTTTCTTTTTTTTTTTAATTCGAGCATTTTACTGTATGTACTATAATTTTTTAGAGCATTTGATACTTCTTTTCAACTCCCCCAAACTTATTTTTCAAAGAATACTTTGAATAGTACTGAGTCTAGTGTTTGGGTCAATTTTAAGATAGTTAAAAGAGAAGTGATGGCTAAATGTGTAAGGGTTCAAATAAAATTAGGCCATATAGTTTTAAAGCTGAGTTTCAAAGGATAAAAATTTCATCATGGTTGGTTTGAAAGGCTCAAATGGCCCAAACAATAGTTGCCTAAATCATTTTAAACATTCCATGCTTCCTAGGATTTTGCCTCAAGAAACTACTAAGTCAATTCTAAAGACTTAAACTTTCATGCACGTTTAACTTTCCTAAGGAACTAAAAATTTTATGGTACGATTTGCACGTATTATTAAAAATATTTTATATCATTATTAAGCTAACATAATAATTTATTGAAATAATAGAACTTTATTTATAGTAAAGTTTAGCATACTTAACAAAATTTCAAATTTATCGAACAAAGTATATCCTAATCATAACTAAAAGAAAATTTTATTCTGAGTGGAAATAATTTAAATTTTCTGGTCCCCCTATTTAATATGAACAATGTCCTCATTGTTTAAAGTGAATAGATATTATACACTAGGTAGGATTCTAGAAAAGTGGAGGTGAGTCAATTTGACTGCTTAAGTACCAAGCTCTTTCTAAATCCAATCCTAGACATGTATATATCTATTGCCACACTTTATAATTTGCGACTTGTTCAATTTTATTAATGATTTCCATCTCTTGTTTTATTATGCGAAAATAAAATTTCCTAATTAAACTTAATCCAAAAATAACCTAAGAACAGAAATAAAATAAAGTCGAGATCCCCCTTTATTTATTTGCAGATCCTTATGAATTCGACTCATCTTTTGCTCCATCATCTTTGTTTTTACATGAATCGCTTCGCTCCCTCTTCGATAGTGGACTCCATGGTTCAAATATGAAATCTGGACACTCAGGAACGAAAATAAATGAGTCATTGTATATTTTTGTAAAAGCGCTTCTCATAGAGCCATCCCTTATTTTTTAGTATCTCTAGTAAGCTTGTTGCTGCCATTGCATATGTTGCATTCTGTCCATCAACTTTGACAGCTCATCCTGGAGATTTGGGTGAGGTGATTGAGCTCTGAACATTGAAGTTTCAACATTAGGTTCAGCTATTGGTTCCATTGGTTCCACCTTATCTAGAATTTTAGCTGATTGCATTGTGGAATCTTCTTCTTCTTCGGGGTCGTCACTTTCTTCAACTCGTTTCTGTAGAACAGAGTCTCCAGCTATTCGGTAGAAGTCCCAATCTATGGTTGTGCCATGGCTATAACTTGTCTTATTTGCAATAATTTTAGCTTTCAAGCATAGAATTTCTATTGTAAAAAGAAAGTAAGCTTGGTCAGAATGTCTAACGGCACAATTCTGCATTTCTCTCAGGATGATTTTTCCCACATCAATGGTCTTTCCAGTTAAAATAGAGTATGATAAGACCATTCGCTCTAATGAAATTGTAGTTCCATGTGAACTAGGCATAAGGCTGAATCAGATGAAATAGAACCATACCTTCGCAAGTGGTGCCAAATATTCTCTTCAACAAGTGTGAATTGACATAGTCCACTTGGAATTTGGAACTGTAAGTTCCTCGAGAATTTTTTGCAGATTTTCAGGCTCAATATTGCTCATCAAGTAAGAATATTCATTGTTTTTGAAATTAGGTAATTCAAGGAATTCATTAATAGCATTTGAAGTTATTGGTACCTTGATTCCGCGAACTAGAACTTCTATCAATTCGCTTGATGTTAAATTTGTATAAAATTCACGAACTAACTCCTTATCCATGGTAGGTCTCTTTTCCCAAAACAACTCCCAATTGAGAGTTTCAGCAACCTAATGGATACGTGCCATAAAATCAATATAATTACTCTCTTTCAATGTGAAGCCTTTATCTGGATGCATTTGTTGATTCTTGAAGATACTCTCGTATCTTACTTTGGCTTCTTCATAGTGGAACTTGTTTTGTGATTGGTCAATTTGGGCAGATGCACGAGTTCTCTTATGAGGCATGATAAACCTTTTTTTTTCAATTAAGAGCTTTTAAGAAAAAAATTTAAATCAAAAGAGGGGTTTTCAGCTAAGGATGCGTGAAAGGGTGGTGTGCTGCTCGGGTGTGCAAGGCAGTAGTGCGCAGCAGAGGATGGATGTGAGCAGTGTGCGGATCATTGAGCAGGCTTGTTGTGGGCGCACACAGAAGCTGGGCATTGATGCGGGACATAGCCTGGGTAGGTGGAGCTGGAATAGTAGGAGGGGCAAGGAGCAGTTAGGTGCTGAGCAGGACCAGGTACGCAATGCAGTGCGCAATGGAGTAGGAGTGAACAAGGTGGGCGTGCGGCATGCTGTTGACCGCTCAGCTGGGCGATGCTGTGGCTAGGGAATTGCTAGGAGGTTTCGGCACTTAAGGGTTTTGGTGTAATTGGAGGGAATGGTGTATGAATGGAAAAAAATAAGAATAGATGGGTGGAATTTATAGTGAAAGGAGTAGGAACTAGAGTAGTGTAACACTCCTCACACGTATCCAACGTTGGGACAGGGTTCGAGGCATTACCGGACTTAAACGTAAACTAACATACAATGTCAAGCCATAAAATTTCATCTAAATTTAAAACTTTTGAATCGCATGGAAATTGTCCCTTATAAAGGCCTATGAGGCCCAAAACATACGTTGGGAGTGGTTCGGGACTAAACCGAAAACTTCCAGAGCTTCTACTACACTTAGAAAATTTTTATACTTTCATATAGCATTCCACACCAATTTCAAATTTGTCTATCATCTTTGCTAATCTAGTTTTTTTTAAGTTACAAACTTACTCACCTTTATTGTCATGCACATTAATTCATATTTCATACACCAAACATACATGCCATTCATCACACACTCATTAGCCATAAGCAATCATAACCACATCAAAGCCTAAGCATATTTGCATGCATACAACAATAATTAGGGTTACAACCCAATAATTAATATGAGCTAACTCTCATGGCCATATACAAAATTATCGTAATAAATTTATGAGCCAACACGCTTGCCTAATCAATATGACACATAACAAAAGACCAGGTCCCTATACATGCCATACTCAAAATGTGGAGACTAACTATACCCAAATGTCCAGTTCATAGTGTGTCGAGCATCGGATGTCCTTCGATTCCTGAGATAGCTTGGTGGTACTATAAGGAAATGGAAATGAGAAGGGAATAAGTATAAAACTTACTATGTTCACATGCAAATAAATAAAAACATAATCACATATATATATATAAATACCAATGGCATAACTTAGTTTACTTATCTCTTACCATAAATTCATAGGCTTAACTTGCACAACTTCATTCTTACCAAAAGTTCATCACATACCGAGCTCATTCATACACATTTCTCGTACATACCTGTACCAACTCATAACACATTGTCACATTTCCTCATCATTGACTTAGTTGTCGAATAACTCACAGATTTACCCATTGAACACTTGGAATACTATCGGATACATGGAAGACTTGCACATAGTGCTTCGAACATAGCCACGTGCTACTTCATATCACATATCACACATTGCTCACTCTCAAGCTAATCACGGGCCTACTCACACAAGCTGATAGTCAGGACGTAACTACATGGGCTGCTCAAACAAGCTGACAGGTACCCGCAACACATGCCAGGCTACCCAACCATCAGTAGAACGTACAAGACTAGCACCTGGATTCACATAATAACATATACACATAATTTCATGAGCTCATAATCACATAGTTCCTAGTGACATGTCACTTGTCTCCTAATCTATTCCTAAGGTTCAAACGGGATTTTCTCGACGTCTCATCTTTTTCGAACTCATTCCCAATGTCACTCTCATTCACCATAGTATCATTCATACACTCATTGTAAAAATTAAACATAGAAATGAAGCATTAAAACATGATACTACATTGCATTATTTACAAATGAACTTACCTCGGTAAAAAATATGGACAATTAATTTGATTTAGTCTAAAACCTTGTTCTTTCCCCGGTCTAGATCCGGACGTTGTTTTTCTTGATTTATAATAGCAAATTCAGCTCATTTAATCATCACATTATTCAAATCAGTCAAAAAACTATATTTAGACAAAATTAAAATTTTGCCCCTAATTTTTTAGATATTTACAAATTAGTCCCTAGGCTCATAAAATTAAATGTGTTAATTTTCTTTGTTACCCAAGCCTAGCCGAACCTATTCCATGCTCATATCAGCTCACATTTTCCTTTATTTCACATTTTACTATTCATATTTGCACCTTTTTTACAAACAAGTCCTTTCCATGTATTTCTATCAAAAATCACATAGTAAAAGATGTTAAATACACATCAAACTTTTGTATTCTTCCATTAAACATCAAAATACAAACATGTCACACATGGGTAAGTTTTTGAACGTGAACCCTAGCTTAAAATATGGCTAGAAATGGATAGATCATGCTTCAAGGACTTCAAAAATGCAAAGAACATAAAAAATGAGGCTAGGGAGTACTTACAATCAAGATTGAAAAGTTGAAAAACCCTAGCTATAGCACCCCAAACCTGACCCAGATGTTATGGTCAAATCTGGAGTGTTGCATCAAAGTGTCACTCAAAAAATCGAGTTGTCGTTAAAAGTTTATTTCTAAAATTAAAACCTTTTTGTACAGGGTGAGCAAATCATCTCGTCACAAACATTTGCCAAAATATTTGCCTTTGGAATATTAATTCAACTTAAATCGCGGATGCTCTTTTGGAAACTTTGTTGTTTAAAGTTCGTGTTCTTTAGAAAACCGTGAATAATTTTGAAAACTCGATTTTGCCTAGACTAGTAGTTTAATATAAGAAATCAAAAGCCTAATTAAAACTTAAACCCACAAATGCCTTATTACATAATCAAAAACCCAATATGAAATTTAAAATAAATAAAGTCAAGTTGCAGATCCACTGCAACCATATGGCCACCTTCGAGTCCCTCGCGGCTACAAATTATCTAAGGCTGGGTATTACCAGCACAGTTAGATAGAAAGGGTTAGTTTACGAAAACTCAGTGTGCAATCCCTTAAAAATACAAGCAGTCAGATATACGGTATGCAGAAATAGACTAGGGCTGAGCCTATCACAAAAATAGTATCAGGTGGGCCTTAGCCCAATACAGAATCAATATCGATGCAGATATGCAAATAGATTCCTAGCCCAGTCCAACCAATACACCACCCGTACCAACCAACCCACCATGTGGGGATAAAATCGACCCACTCAGCGAACACACCAAGCTCAGCACTGGTTGTGGCTCTAAGTCCATAGAACGGCTCAACACCGTAGACAGAACGATTAAAGGCCATAAATATCACAGCAATGCTACCAGTTAACAGAAAGGCTATAAGCCATAAGTATCATAGAAAGGCTGAAAGCCTTGCACAGAACGGCTATAGGCCGTACACTTCCTCTGTCAATAATAACCCAACCCCATGTAGTATGTCATGTCATAATAATACGTGTATGCAAAGTCATAATTAGTACAGTCATATATGTAAATCATAAACACATCAATCATAAGGATCATAAGGCCATAATCGTCATTCTACTATACAGGGATATTATGGTCATTTTACCCTATAGGGGTATTACGATCATTTTATAAATCAGGGGTATTTCAGTACTTATTACAACCTCCTAGAAGGTCTATCGTCACTTCGAGCTACTCGGATAACATTCATGGCCAGAACAGTGTATATGGGCCCAAAACCTGTTGTTGGGCCCAAGTGGGCCCACACGCTCGCGTGGACCATTTAGCCCAAATTCAGCTACGGCTATGTGACCTACATAGCCCAGTCCAATATTTATCACAAATTGTAGATTTAATCCATGTGTAGCCCACGAGCCCATTTGGCCTACACGACCCTTTTTGCCCATCGAGGCCCATAACAGCCCCCAATCTACGAAAATGCACGTGGTGGCCTTTACAGTCTACTGCCCACGATTTTTGGCTCAGCTCACCCCACATGCGTTCGCACTCTCGTAAGGCCCCGAATGCCGAGGTTTCGGCATTTTGGCTTTTCAACTTTTGCCGATTCACAGTTAAACAAGGGTGTGAATACACATCTTTTTGACTTTTGACAATACAAAATAGTGTATGGTTACACACGTTTTTCGGAATAGCGCAAAAAATCCCAGTACCAACCCTACATCAATCAATGTTTTCGGTTAATGTCAATACCTTTAACTAACACTTAATCCCAAAAGAACGGCATTGGCACTCACCTTAACCAAAGTGTGTGATTCTGTCTGCTTGTAATGTTAATCGAAAGATGACTACATTCTTACTTGCCAAAACGTTGTAATAACAAAGGAATCCATTAATCAACAAATGCATGATCTAGCACTTGAATCTATTTTATTGCTTAACAAAAACCCAAAACCAAAGATAGGGCATTCGGCCAACCCCATAGTCCTAAACCAAAATACTTACCTTAAATCGCGTGGTAAGAAAACAGTTCCGATGACTACCTTCGAAAACTCCTTCGCTTCACTGAAAACCTAGAATCCAACAACCACCACCCCATAAGGAAGGGATCATGATTTCGAAAACCCAGGTACATGAAAAGAAACAGGTAATCAGTTTTTAGAAAAGATAGAAGAACGTGTTTGAACACATATAACTATAATAGAAAAATAAGAGAGAACTCGCGAGTACCTGCCAGTCTGTCAGAACCCTTGTAAATCGAAATCGTATGTCACTAGAAGAAGTGAAAAGCAATCGGCCAAGAATCAAATACAGAGGGTATACCAGAAGGAAAAGCAATGAAGAGATTAAGAAAAACAATCTATTGGGGGAGAACTGAAAAGAAATCAGTATAGTGAAAGAGATGATGGTAAAGGAAGTGATTGGGACAAAAGATGAAGAAGAGATATTCGGCTACTACTCAAGGAAATGGAAAAAATAAAACGAGGGCAAAGAGGATACAAAGATAGTATATTCAGCTAGGAAAAGAGAAGTAGAATTAAAAGTGAATGAGAAAACCGTCAACAAAGGTTGTATTCGACAACACCAATTAGCTTCCCAAATGGTCAATTTCGCGACACCAATAACCCAAAACAAAGAGCAAAAAAAGATATCTTTCGGCACTAAGAGTCACAAACAAAAAATGACCAAAACTCACCAAAATGGGAGGAGAATCTCATAGCTAAATTTGCATACTCCAATCCACCAATCGACTACAACTCTCCCCTTATCCCTCCTTGATTTACTCCTTAAATCACTCATCACCACTCTCCACAACCCCTCCATCAAAATTTCACTGTAACACAACCACTGGCCGAAACCAACTACAAAATAAATACCCCAATAGTGCTGCTCCACGCTCAAATCTCAGAACTTTAACACCATTCCACACGCCACTTGCCTCCCTACCACAAGCTCTCTTGTGTCACAAAATATCCTCAATTAATTATAAAGTCTATAGGCCAAAGTCCAGGTTCCTTTAAAAAGAAAACCAAAATAAATTGCAAGAGCCAATACTTAAACCCAGGCTCCCTTGCAACCTTAATGATGCTACGACCACTAGACCACATGCTTCCTTGTGTGATTTATTTAACACAATAATTTAAAAGGCCTTCATCCAAGTATCCAGGGTTTTATTCACTTACAACCAAAATTTTTACTAAAGCCCAGGTTTGAACCCAGGACTTTTCCAGCTCCTCTAAGGACCCTTAACGCCTTGAGTAGACATTTAATTGTGTCATTTCCTAGCACAATTAAAAACTTATATACAACCTCCTTATGGACCCATACTCAAGGCCCAATACTTTTAGGCCCAAATTCGAGGCATTACACTAGCTATGGAGAGCTTGAGAATTTTAGCTATGGCAAGGAGAAGATGAGAAAATTATTCTTGATTTTCCCATTTTATTATTTTATTAACCAAATGACCAAAATGCCCTTTTCACTAAACTTTCAAATTTTATCCATGCATGCCCATTTTTGTCCATAAAAATAAAAATTGGGCAAATTGTTATTTAAGGACCTCTAATTAATAATCCAAAGCTATTTCATACTAAAAGCTTCTAGAACACAAGTTTTACAACTTATTCAATTTAGTCCCTAAAGTCAAATTGGACACTTTACTCACAAAATTTCTTCATGAAATTTTCACACAAGCATAGAATCATATCATAGACCTCATAATATTCATAAAATATTTAATTATTTTTTGAATTTATGGTCTCAAAACTACAATTCTGACTAGGCCCTAATTCGGGATCTCACAATTCTCTCCTTTAGGGATTTTCATCCACGAAAATCTTACCGGTGAAAAGGTTTGGGTATTGTTTTCTCATGTTTTCTCGGTCTCCTATGTAGCTTCTTCAACCCCATGTCTTTTCCATAAAACTTTCACAAGAGCAATACTTTTGTTTCTCAATTTCTTAACTTCTTGGGCCAAAATCTTAATCGGCTCTTCGCCATAAGTCATATCCGGTCAGATCTCAACCTCTGTCAGTGAAATCACGTGTGAAGGATCAGATCAGTATCGGCGCAAAATAGACACATGGAACACATCATTAATCTTTTCCAATTCGACTGGTAAGGCTAACCAATAGGCAACTGGCCCTACTCTCTCAGTGATCTCATACATCCAATAAAGTGTGGACTTAATTTGCCTTCCCTACCAAATCTCAAAATCATTTTCCATGGAGACACTATAACATCCTGATTTAGACCCTAATCGAAACGGTGGTTTCGGGACCATGAATTCGAGTCAGAAAAATATTTAAAAATTATTTAAATATTTAGTGGCTTTTTAAATTGGAGTATTTTTGTTGTAAATATCCCATTAGTCTATTGGTTGGATGGTAATAGACATGTGTTATATGATTTTATATTATTTCATTAAGGTTAATTTAGTAAACTAATAATATAAACCAATATAATATAAAATATATCATAAAATAAGCCATGTTTATATTCATTATTTTTGACCAAAACTAGAAACAATAGAAAAGAAAAAGAGAAACCTAGGGTTCGGCCATTTCTAAGCTCAATCAATGTATGTGTCTAGCTCGATTTTTGATAATTTTTATGTTTTTGAAATCATTGCTTCGAGTATTACAAAACCCATGCTTGAATTTTATATTTTGATGAATATTTTGAGTTGTGCCATTGTTGAGAGCTTGTGAGTTTTGTTGTTTGATGATGAAATAAGAAAGATATGTTTTAGATTAACATGTTTTGTATTGGAGTTTTTGATGATTTTGAGTAATTAGGACTAAATTGTAAAAATAATAATTTGAGGGACTAAAATGTGAAATAAAGAAATATATGGACTTGTATGAACACTAGGAACATTCGGCCTAACATGGGTATTTTGAGATTTTTCATATTTTGTGTTTTGTGCAATAGGGACTAAATTATCAAGAATTGTAAATGTTAGGGGTAAAATGGTAATTTTCCCATTTATGTGCTTTTGGAATAAATTGAATGAAAATATGTTTGAATGAGCTTAATTTGAATATGTTTAGATCAAGAACCAAAGAAATTGGATTTGGATTGGGGAAAAACGAAAGTTGTCAACTAGCTGCCCTGTTCTGTTTTACATCGTCCAAGGTAAGTTTATAAGCAAATAGACGTGCTAAATTGTAGTTAAATGTTAAAAATATATGCTGGTATGAAATTTATGAAATTATACATGCTATGGCCGAATATGAATAAGTTTGGCTACTACATTTTCGAGTTCGTTTAGACTGAGTTACGACGTCCGAAAGCCCCGTATGAACCTTGGGAATAGTTACGATACATATGTCATGACATAGAATTCCGATATGTGATTTGTGAGTAAGACCATGGCATTGATATGTGACTCCAATATATGTGTGTGAGTAAGACCCTATCTTGGACAGTGGCATCGATATGTTATTACATGTAAGACCAGGTCTAGGACGCTGGCGTTGTACGATACATATGTGATTATCCGAGTGTCCTACCCAATTCCGAATGGTTCATCAGGCAAAGGTAAATCGTGAACGGATGTGTAAAATGAGCTAAAACAACTAGGTACGAACTTAGCTTATTACTTAACTGAAACAAGTTAAGTAAGTTTCTTGATATTTATTACAAGTTATGTAAGATACAAGTGAAGAACGTGAGTAGATATGAAAAGTAGGTTCGTCTATATATATGTATATATATAGACTTTGAGTTTTGATTCATGGGTTTGTGTATATGAATGTAAGTATACTTGGTACAATGTCATTTTGGATTTGAAAGTTGAATGATATTATGCTAAATGTGATATATGAGTATTCGGCCAAGGTAACTTATTTGTGTAAAAGTATAAGTTATAAATAAATGAAATGATATGTTTGAGACCAAGTATAATAATAATAATGCTATAATTTGGTTTGTTTTAAATTCTTTGATTATACTTTTGAATGGTTAATTTGCTTATGAC
This sequence comes from Gossypium arboreum, assembly GCF_025698485.1. Lineage (NCBI taxonomy): Eukaryota > Viridiplantae > Streptophyta > Magnoliopsida > Malvales > Malvaceae > Gossypium > Gossypium arboreum. The sequence goes on from NC_069073.1 coordinate 29,961,387, forward strand.
TTACTACGCTAAGTTAGCTTACTTTGTGTATTTATGTTTACCTCTGTTTTATAGATTTTGGATTCAAGTTACGAGCTCAGGGATCATCAGCAAAGTTTATCACACTATCGACCGCCTTTGGTATTTTATAAACTGAATTTTTGAACCTATGGCGGGACCACAAAATCTGAGAGAGAAATAATTATTTTATGATTATTTTGAAGTCTATGATATGATTGCATGATTGTGTGAAAATTTTGTGAAGAAATTCTATGCATAAAGTGCTCAATTTGAAGTTAGGGACTAAATTGAATAAGTTGCAAAACTTGCATTCTAGAAGTTTCTAGTATGAAATTGCTTTGAAATATTAATTAGGAGATCTTAAATAGAAATTTGACCAATTTCTAAGTGATGGAAAAAAATTGGACATGGATGGAATTTTTGAAAGTTTATTAAAGAAGGGCATTTTGGTCATTTGGTAATTAAAAGAAATAAAAAGGGAAAATAAAGCCAAAATTGACTCATCTTTTTCATGGAGGCCAAAATTAGCATGGTAGAATCCATGGCTAGGGTTTTCAAGCTTTCCAAGCTCAATAGTAAGTCCGTTCTAACCCCGTTTTTCAAGTTCTTTACGTTTTTGGAATCCCGGTAATTTGATTAAGCTTATTCTAGCAATAATTTAAGCTAGGGTTCATATTTGGAAAAATACCCATAGGTGAAATGTGTTTACTTTTTCTGTTTTATGATAGAATATGAGGTTTTAAATTATGTTAGACAACTTGTGCTACTCGGTTTTGAGTGAAAACGAATAAAAGGGCTTAATCGGTAAAAATACCTAATAGTCATAAGTATATGTTAGAGTGGGAATTTGATGTTTCCATAGAAGGTAAAAGTGATCATGATGTCATAAAACATAAGAATAAGGGATGAAGTTTAATTCCCGAGCCTAGGGGCAAAAGTGTAAAATGCAAAAGTTTAGAGGCAAAATTGTAATTTTCCAAAGTTTGAGTTAAGGACTGTTTTGAATAGTACATTAATTAAATAAGTAAAATATGATGTTTTAGATCCCGGAAAATGAGATTTGAACCTAGAATGAGAGAAAAATCGAAAGTTGGGAAAGTTGGTAAAATGGCCGTTTTAGCATTGAGGTAAGTTCATATGTATAATAAGCATTAATTTATGCATGTTTCAATGTAAAATTGATATATTTATTATAATTTTCGAGGTGTTGAAAGTATGTAAGTTGGTATGATAATAATACAACAATAATGCTGTAATTTATATTTGAAAGTTAAATTTAGTGAATTAATTGAATTATGTTAAATTAATTGATTATGGTGCCAAGTTTATGAATTGATTTAAAAATATGTCTATGGTACATGAAGTGCATTGAATTATCATACATAAATGTGATTTCTATGATTATGGATATTATGGGAAATTGTAAGTTCATATGATTTTAATAAGGCAATGTGTAATTTAATGTTATTGCCTTGATATTAAATGAGATGTAAGTTTATATGTAAGTAATACATCAATATTACTTGTATTATGATATTTTATAATAATATTGGAAATATGTTTGTGGATAATTACTTGATTGGTGAAATTGTAGGAAAAGAGAGAGAAATCCCGGTTGAACCTTCGGAAAGATTGGATGATACAGATAGCATGTAGCTAGGTCACATGTATGGTGCTGAGTGCACATCATGTGTACAAGAGAGCTACAGGACATTATGATGTAGCTAGGTCGCATGGGTGATACTATGTGTACACCATGTAGACAAGAGAGCTATGGGATATATGTAGCTAGGTCGCATGCGTGGTTCCAGGTGAAGGACACCATGTAGACAAGAGAGGTACGAGATAAATTGGCTAGGTCACATGGGTGGTACTGAGTGTTCACCATGTGTACAAGAGAGCCGAACTATATGATGGGTGGAGCTATGTGCTGAAACCACCAAGTATCGAGGATTGATCCGAAGTGTTCAACGGGAGACTCTCTATGTATTGCTTTGTGAGTTTTGTGATGAATAAGTGCAGGAACTTGGTTATGTGAATGATGTGTTCATTAAGTAACCAGGATGTGGTAAGGTTATAAACAAGTAAGTTATATATGAGGATGATTTTATGGTGACCTTGTGATCATGGGCCTATACTTGTGATGTATGAAATGTGGTGAAAATGATTTGTGATATGTATGTTAAAATGAGGATAATACAAAGAAAGTGTGAAAGAGTGAATTAGCAATAAAACTGTTTTGGACAGTAGCAGTGATGTGATTTTGAAAAATCACCACAAATAGTAGAAATTGAATCAGAGACTGAATGAGATATAAAATTAAAGCTTAATGAGTCTATTTTCATATAAAAGAAACAGAGTAAGAAAAGAAGTTTTATATTTGGAGATATTTATGTTTTTGTGAGACTGGGTTAGAATGATTACGTGATCCCCTGTTCTGACTTTGGAAAATCACAAAAATTTTGATAAAAATAATTAGAGGCTTAAACTTATATTTTTAAAATCCCTAATGAGTCTATTATTAAGATAAATCAACAAGAACATTATCCAAGTTCTGTACTGTGAGATAATTAATTTTTAGTGAAGAGAGGTTAGAACTGTCAGAATGTGAAACAGGGGAAATTTTAATGAATAAACTGTACTAATTGGCTAAACCAAAAATTATGAAAATTTTATGGTGGAAAGATATGTGAGTCTAGTTTCAGAGAAATTTACGGATCTTAATTTAGAGCTCTGTAGCTCGAATTATAAATAAGTAAGTGACTATGACTCGTGTGGACAGTTTGATGTGAGCATTTATTAGTAAATTGTGAAATCGTACTTACAAGAATGCTATATACATTAAGGATGTGGAATGGAGAGGAGGAGGAAAATAAATATATGTGGAATACATGGAAACTATGGTATATGAAATATTGATATAATGAAATAAATGATATGTGTTTATAAGAAAACAGAAAGAGAATGATATGTATCATGACATGTATATATATATATATATGACTAGTCTCAATGTAATGCTTGTTGGGTATGGAGTTGAGTTGAAATGTTTCAAGCAAACATGTTATTTTGCGCATCTGAATTGTGGTATTTTACAAAGATATGATCTAGTTTTAAATATGAATGCTTGATGATTAAGCTAAAGATATTTGGTAAGATGATAATCTTGGTATAAATGTATAAGTAGTACTATAATAAACAAGGTAAAATGAGTATGAGATACACATGTATGATGACATACAAATGCTATGTTTGTGGTTTAATTGAGAATATTTAATCATTAAATGAAGACCATGTTATATGCTTTTGATTTTGTATAAGTGTGTAAGAGATTAAGGTTGACCAAAGCTTGGAAAATAGCCTAGGTATATTCCACACAGGCAGAGACACGACCATATGTCTCAGGCGTGTATGAAACACGACTTTGGGACACGGGCGTGTGGAGCCTTAAAGGATGAAATTTCCAAGATTTTTGTAAGTTCTTGGTTTAGTCCCGAACCATTTCTAAAGTATGTTTTGGGCTTCGTAGACTCAAATAAGGGACTATGTGTAAGTGAATGAACGTTTTGAAATATGAATGAAATTTTATGGCCTGTATTTTAGTTTAATGTTTGTATGTTTGTCCGGTAATGCCTCGTACCTTATCCCGTCCTCAGGTACGGGTAAGGAATGTTACATATGGCATGTATAGGATGGATTATATTTTGAGTTCTTGGATTTTGGTTTATGTATAAATCTAACTCATGCGAAAATGGCCTGATTTCTATGCTTGAATTTGATTATGTTTGATCATGGTTTAATTTCACTTTGGTTAAAATGCTACGTGCTATGAATGAATGGTATTGTGTGATGCTAGGTATAAAATATGATTTGGTATGAAATAATTGTACATGGCTTTTGATTACTACTATAAAAATAAAAGCTTGGCATATATATGTATGGTTAATGAATGTGTTTAAATTATGGATTATCTATGTAATTATGTATTATTATGGATTGTCTATGTAATTATGTATTTGGTTAGGTGATAAAATATAAGTGATAGTTATGAATTTGTTGAGATTATGTAATTATAATTATTAAACATGATGAATGATTTGATATTTTATTTGGTTTAGTATGATAAAGAATGTTTATACTGTAAATGTTATGTAAGAAAGTTGTTAAGGATATTTGGTTATATATATATTGAAAATTTGATTATATAGTTGAAGGTATATAACAAAGTAGTTGAGTTGTATATGTGAAACATTGGATGGATCTAAGTTATATGGAATTTTCTCATCTTGACTAGGTTAAAGTGCTTGTAAAATGGTTTATGTTAGTCAAGTGAATAATATAAATATTATATTGGTTTATGATGTATATGAAATTTCATCATTTGGTATATTTATTTGTATTTGTATAACATTATTATATAGCTACAAAGTATAGTTTAATTTAAGCTAAAATGTGTATGTTGAAAAGTATAGATATTGATATACACATATATATAAATGCATTGATGTTATTCTAGGAGACCAAATGCAATATTTTAAAATCAATAGGTTTGGCTTGTAATGATTAATATTAAATGTGACTTGAATTAATAAAGTTAACCTAATAATGAACCCAAATATGTGCACATAGTTTATGAATGGAATGCATAGATTTGGATGTGGTTATATGTGCATAACGCTTTGATATGTAATGTTGCATAATTCATTCATATTGTTGAGTTGTTAATGCCGTGAATGTTATTGAATAATGGGTTATATTATATGGTTTATTTGATTTAATATGTGCATGAATGAAGTATGAATCAAAATGCTTATTTGAATCAAAATGCTTATTTTATTAATTATTCAAATATTATTAAAATGATGATCTTTTGATTTGAGTGATGTATGATTAAAGTAATAGTGGTATGATTTTGGAATATAGCTAGTGATAATTAAATATGATATATGATTGACATGAGACAGGATATGATGTGATTCGTAAAGAATTTTAAAATTAATTATATATGTTAACATTTGATTGATTTAAAAGTTTGAGCAAGTATATGCACAGGACATAAAAAAAATTGTGTCTCGTCAGGTAATACCTCGTAACCCTATTCCGGCGATGGATACGAGTTAGGAGTGTTACAGACACTTTCAAAAATACTGTATCACTGACCTGAAACTCAATCTCTTTCTGTTTCAAATCCGTGCAAGATTTCTTTCTATCCAAAGCAGCTTCCAAGAAATCACGTATTATCCTTACATTTTCCTCGATTTCTCTGACTAAATCAACTCCGTGAATCTGACTCTATCTGAGTTCAACTCAATACAATGGCGTTCGACACTTATGCCCATATAATGCCTCATAAGGTGTCATTTTCAAACTCGAATAAAAACTGTTGTTGTATGTAAATTCTTAGCAAATACTTTTCCCAATTATCCTAGAACTCAAGAACACAACACCGCAACATATCTTCAAGAATTTGAATTACTCGCTCAGACTGACCGTCTATCTGTGGATGGAAAGCAGTACTAAAATTCAACTTTGTACCTAAAGCCTCCTTGTAGTTCTTTCAAAATCACGAAGTGAACCTAAGATCTCTATCTGATATAATCGATAAAGGCACTCCGTGCAACTTCACTATTTCAAAAATATACAACTTGGCTAGTTTATCAAGTGAATAATCAGTACGTACCAGGATAAAATGAGCTGACTTTGTTAATCAATCAACAAAAACCCATACAACATCTTTCTATCTAGGTGTCAATGGCAAGCCCGTCACAAAATCCATATTAATGCGGTCCAATTTCCATTTGGGAACCATCACAGGCTGAAGTAAGTTTAAAGGCACTTGGTGTTCAACTTTCACTTGTTGACAAATCAGGCATCTTTTAACGAACTCAGAAATATCTCCTTTCATACTCGGCCACCAATACAATTTCTTCAAGTCATGGTACATTTTAGTACTACCTGGATGCATAGACAAACAACCACTATAAGTCTCAAGCAAGATCTTCTGAATCAACTCAGTATTCTTAGGAGTACAAATCCTATCTCGGAACATTAAGCAACCATCGGAACTCATTCAAAAATCTAATTCCATACTCGATTCACATTGGACTCTTTTAGCTTGCAAATCACTGTCACTTTGCTGGGCTTCATAAATCTCTTGGAGAAACATTGGTCTAGCTTTCATCACGGCTAGAATTGAACCATTATCTAACCATCAATGCAAACAAGGATTTTCTACTCAAGGCATCGGCAACAATGTTCGCCTTTCCCGGGTGATAATCAGTCACTAACACATAATGTTTTATCAACTCTAGCCATCTCTGTTGTCATAGGTTCAAGTTATTTTGAGTTATCAAATACTTTAGACTTTTATGGTCAGTATACACACGACATTTCTCGCCATACAAATGATGTCTCCAAATCTTCAACGCAAACACGATGGCAGCCAATTTCAAATTGTGTGTCGGATAATTCTTCTCATGCAGTTTCAGCTGCCTCGAGGCATAAGCTATTACCTTGACTTTTTGCATAAGTACACAACCCAGTTCATTCAAGGATCCATCACTATAAACCACAAATTCTTTTGTCGATTTAGGTTGCACTAAAATTGGGGCCTCAGTTAATAATGCCTTTTGTTTCTCAATACTCTGTTGGCATTTTTCCGTCCATTCAAACTTAACATCTTTCTGTAACAATCTTGTCATCGGAGTAGCAATCATGGAAAATCCTTTAACAAACCGTCTATAATAACCGATTAAGCATAGGAAGCTTCTAACCTCTGACACATTCCTCGGCAGTTTGCATTGAACAATAGCCAAAATCTTACTCGAATCTACTCGAACGCCATCACCCGAAACAATGTGCCCTAAGAATTTGACTTCTCGAAGCTAAAACTCACTTTTACTAAAATTAGGATACAACTGCTTGTCTCTCAAGGTTTGCAAAACAATTCTCAAGTGCTCAGCATTCTCGGCCACATAATGAGAATAAATTAGTATATCATCAATAAAACCAACCACAAATTTATCTAAGCATGGTCAAAAAATATGGTTCATTAGATCCATAAATACCATGGGGGCATCCGTTAAACCAAAAGCCATAACAAAAAATTTGTAATGACCATACCTCGTCTGAAATACAGTCTTCGGTACGTTTGAGTCTTTAACTCTTAACTGGCAGTAACTAGACCTGAAGTCAACCTTGCAAAATACTGTGGCTCCCTTCAATTGGTCAAACAAGTCATCGATTCTTGGTAAGGGGTACTTGTTCTTTATTGTTGTCTTATTGAGCTGTCGGTAGTCATTGCACAATCTCATCGAGCCATCTTTCTTTTTCACAAATAGCATAGGTTCACCTCACGGAGAATAACTGGGTCTCGCGAAACCTTTATCCGTTAACTCTTGTAATTGGACTTTTAACTCCTTTAATTCCATCGAAGCCATCCTATACGGAGTGATTGAAATAGATGTAGTACCCGAAACTAATTCAATGCCAAACTCAACTTCCCTAATTTGAGGTAATCCGGGCAACTCTTCTGGAAACACGTTTGGATATTCGCATACTATCGGCACTAACTCAATTTTCAACTCAAGCTACTTCATATTCAACACAAAGGCAAGATGAGCTTCATAACCCTTTCTTATACATCTCTGAGCAGTCATGGAAGAAATCACTTTAGGCAAGCTATCTGATTTATCTTATTCAACCTGAAGAATATCACCACTTTCACACTTCAATTCAACGATTTTCCTTCCACAGTTTACTACTACATCATGCCTGGTTAGCCAATCCATACCAAGTATTATATCAAATTCATCAAACAGCAAAAGTATGAGATTAGCTGGAAAACAATGACCTTTAAGTATTAAAGGGCAGTTCTTACATACTTTGTCAACTATCACATACTTGCCTAGAGGGTTTGACACTTTTATCACAAATTTTGTAGACTCAACAGGCATATGCTAGACACAATTTCACACAAACATACAAATGGGTAGATCCTGGATCAATCAAAGCAGCAACAGAAATATTATAGAGAGAAAAAGTACCCGTAATCACATCAGGGAATGAAGCCTCTTCGCTAGCGCAAATGGCGTAAGTCCTCGCAGGTGCTCTACCCTCGGGTCTCACAGGTGGATCTTTAGGTGCACTCTTACTACTCGCTCCATTTCCTAGAAAATTCTGTGGTCTCCTTCTAGAAGCAACATTTCAGATCTTGCACTCTTAAACTTTTCCTTTTCAACTGTCTCAGGACAATCCTTGATAAAATGGTCATGTGAACCACACTTGAAACATGTTGGGCTATTCATCCAGCATTCACCGGGGTGACGTCTGCCACAGTGTTGACATTTAGGTCTATTAGGTCGAGTGTTGCCCACACTCGCCATCGAAGAATTTTGAGCCTTATGACCTGAATATTGTTTCCCATGGTTCCTGCTCAAAAACCCAGCTGAAACACTCGATCGAGTATTAAACTCTCTCGATTTCTTAGTTGAGGACTGAAATGATTTACCCATTTGTCCCTTCTTTGAATTTCTAAACTTTAACTCAACTTTTCTTTTCTCTTTAGCCAATTCCTTGGCTTTACAAGCTCTCCACGAGCACAACAAATTCTCTCAGTTCAAGGACGCCCACCAACAATTGGATGTCTTCGTTTAATCCATCTTCAAATCTTTTGCACATGATGGCCTATGTCGATACACATTCTTGAGCATATTTGCTCAATCTCACAAATTCACGCTCATATTCTGTTACCGTCATTTGGCCCTGTTTTAACTCTAGGAATTCCTTCCTTTTCTGATCAATAGATCTCTGGCTAATGTATTCCTGATGGAATTCTTCTTGAAAGAATTCCTAATTAACTCTCACCCTTGGTATCACCGACACAAGGGTGTTCCACCACTGATAAGCCGAGTCTCTCAGGAGGGATACAACACACTTCATGCATTCCTCATGTATGCATGATAACTCATCAAGCACCCTAATGGTATTCTCGAGCCAAAACTCTGCCCTCTTAGGGAAGTCATCTTTACTAGCTTGAAACTCTTTGGCTCATTGTTTCTAAATCTTATCGACTGGAGGTCTACTCAGTCTCACGAAGTCCATACCTTGGGGTGCTATGGGGATAGGTTGAGGAATAGGTGGGGGTGGAGGGGTTGAACGTTCGGATTCTTTCGAACAAACTCCGTGTACCGGGCATCCATCATGTAGAGAAAGCTTCCCTATCTCCTTTTCTCGACTAACTATAGGGGGTCTACTATCAGATGGCTTTGCCCCTTTAGCGGGTGCAGGCGCATTACTTTGAACATCATCCGCCACTGCTCTGTCGGGATCCATTTACAATATTAAAATACATTTCAAAAATCATCAGGAGTCATCACACTATCATAACATATGTATGGCATGTATAGCTAGACTTGTACACCCGCTACATTAATTCAATAATCGACTAAACCGTAGCTCTGATACCACTAAATATAACACCCCTTACTCATATTTGATGTAGGGATAGGGTTCGAGGCATTAACGAACTTAAACATAAACTAACATACAATGCCAAGCCATAAAATTTCATCTAAATTTAAAACTTTACAATCACATGAAAATTGTCCCTTATAAAGGCCTACGAGGCCCAAAACATACGTTGGGAGTGGTTTGGGACTAAACAAAAACTTTCGAAACTTCTACTACACTTAGAAAATTTTCATACTTTCATATGGCATTCCACACCAATTTCATATTTGTCTATCACCTTTTCTAATCTATTTTTTTTAAGTTACACACTTACCTCACCTTTATAGTCATGCACATTAATTCATATTTCATACACCAAACATACATTCCATTCATCACACACTTATTAGCCATACGCAACCATAACCACAAAAAAGCCTAAGCACATTTGCATGCATACACTAATAATTAGGGTTACAACCCAATAATTAATATGAGCCACCTCTCATGGTCATATACAAAATAATTGTAATACCTTCATGAGCCAACACACTTGGCTAATCAATATGCCACATAACAAAAGACCAAGTAGCTATACATGTCATACTCAAAATTTGGAGACTAACTATACCCAAATGTCGAGTTGATAGTGTGATCGAGCCTCCGACATCCTTCAATTCTCGAGCTAGGTTGGCAGTATTATAAGGAAATAGAAATGAGAGGGGAGTAAGCATAAAGCTTAGTAAGTTCACATGCAAATAAATAGCAACATAATCACATAAATATATATGTAAATACCAATGACATAACTTTGTTTACTTATGTGTTATCATAAATTCATAGGCTTAACTTACACAACTTCAATCTTACCAAAAGTTCATCACATAATGAGCTCATTCATATAGGTTTTTTGTACATACCTGTACCAACTCGTAACACATTGTCACATTTCCTCATCATTGACTTGTTGAATAACTCATAGATTTACCCGTTAAACACTCGGAATACTATCAGATACACGGAAGACTTGCACATAGTGCTTCAAACATATCCACATGCTACTTCATATCACCTATCACATATTGCTCGCTCTCGAGCTAATCATAGGCTTGCTCACACAAGTTGACAGTCAGGACGAAACTAATCGGGCTGCTCACACAAGCTGACAGGTACCCACAACACATGCCAGGCTACCCAGCCACTAGTAGAATGTACAGGACTAGCACCCGGCTTCACATAATCACATATACACATAATTTCATGAGCTCATAATCGTATATTTTCTAGCGACATGTCACTTGTATCCTAATCTACTCCTAAGGATCAAACGGGATTTTCTCGATGTCTTTTCTTTGTCGAACTCGTTCCCAATGTCACTCTCATTGACCATAGTATCATTCATACACTTAATGTAACAATTAAACATAGAAATTCATACTCATCGTAACAATTAAACATAGAAATTCATACATTAATTAAGCATTAAAACATGATACAACATTCCATTATTTACAAATGAACTTACCTCGGTAAAAAATATGTATAATTAATTCGATTTAGTCCAAAACCTTGTTCTTTTCTCGATCTAGGTCCGGACTTTGTTTTTCTTGATCTATAATAGCAAATTCAGCTCATTTAATCATCACATTATTCAAATCAGTCCAAATCAGTTTTGCCCCTAAACTTTCACATATTTACAAATTAGTCCCTAAACTGGTAAAATGAAATGTGTTCATTTTCTTTGTTACCCAAGCCTAGCTGAGCCTATTCCATGCTCATATCAGCTCACATTTTCCTTTATTTCACATTTTACTACTCATTTTTAGAGCTTTTTAGAAACAAGTCATTTCCATGCATTTCTATCACTTAGTAAAAGTTGTTAAACACACATCAAACATTCATATTCTTCTATTAACCATCAATATACAAACATGTCACACATGGGTAGGTTTCTGAACATGAAGCCTAGCTCAAAATATGGCTAGAAATGGATAGATCATGCTTTAAGGACTTCAAAAATGCAAAAAACATCAAAAACGGGGCTAGGGAGTACTTACAATCAAGCTTGAAAAGTTGAAAAACCCTAGCTATGGAGTGCTTGAGAATTTTAGCTATAGCATGGAGAATATGAGAAAATTTTGCTTGATTTTTCCTTTTTTATTATTTTATTAACCAAATGACCAAAATGCCATTTTCACTAAACTTTTAAATTTTATCCGTGCATGCCCATTTTTGTCCATAAAAATAGAAATTGGGAAAATTATTATTTAAGGACCTCTAATTAATAATCCAAAGCTATTTCATACTAAAAGCTTCTAGAACACAAGTTTTACAACTTATCCAATTTAGTCCCTAAAGTCAAATTGGACACTTTACTCACAAGACTTCATCATGAAAGTTTAACAAAAGCATGGAATCATATTATAGACTTCATAATATTCATAAAATATATATTTCTATTTCAGATTTGTGGTCTCAAAACCACTGTTCTAACTAGGCCCTAATTATAATTTTCCCCCTTTAGGGATTTTCATCCCTGAAAATCTTATCGATGAAAAGGTTTGGGTATTGTTTCCTCATGTTTTCCTCAGTCTCCCATGTAGCTTCTTCAACCCCATGTCTTTTCCATAAAACTTTCACAAGAGCAATACTTTTTTTCTCAATTGCTTGAATTCCCGGGCCAAAATCTTAATAAGCTCTTCGCTATAAGTCATATCTGATCAGATCTTGACCTCTGTCGGCGAAATCATGTGATAAGGATCAGGTCGATATCGGTGCAACATAGGCACATGGAACACATCATGAATCTTTTCCAATTCGGCTGGTAAGGCTAACCGATAGGCAACTAGCCCTACTCTCTCGATGATCTACCTCAACGATGTTTTGTGACAGCCTTAAAATGACCCGAGTCGGAATGTGGTTTTGGGACCACAAAACTGAGGCATAAAAATAATTTAAAATTTATTTTGATGCCTATAATGTGTGTTAACTCATGTGTGACATTTTTGATGTTTTGATTTAGAGTTATAAATGTGAATTTCACTAGAAAGGACCTAGTAGTAAACTTTGAAAGTATGATGGGAAATGTGTGATGACTAGTTGATCATGCATGCAAAAATGAGGGTTTGCATGTCAAATTTCCCATTTAAGAACTAGTGGCCGCCATGACAAAGGGGATGGGCAAAAAAAATGTCATGAAACATGTTTTGTAAGTGGTTTATGTTGGAATAAATAAAATAAGTTGTATGGTAATAAGAAAATGAAAAAAAAAAATTTGTGTGAAGGCTTCTCCCCCTCCCTTTTGCCGTGAGTTGAAGAAAAGCAAAGAAAAAAAAATTGTTCATCCTTTTTCATTCCTTTTGGCCGAAAATACTAAGGAAGAAGGAAGGAGTTTTGCTTCATGCTTGGTTTGGAAGAGGATTAGGAGGAGGTTTGGCCATACTTGTATCTAGATTAAGGTATGTTTGAGGTTGTGCCATGAGATTCATGCATGTTTTTAGTTGATAGCTTGATGCTCTTATTATCCCATGGTTCAAATCTTTGTTATATCATGGGGATGGTATTTGGCCAAGGTGGATTTTGTGTTAATGCCATTGCATGTTAAATATGAAGCTTGCTAATGATACATGTGATGGTGGATTGATGGCTCTTGGACTTTCTTTTTAGTATTTTGAGTAAGACATTAAGTTCTTTATTTAATCATGACCAAAAATTATGGTGTTGTGATGTATTCGCCATGGTACATCCATAAGTATGATTTATGCTCATTGCATGGAAAGTAAGATTTGTGTTTTGGATTTATGTTCATGTTTAGTTACAATCAACTTGAGATTCGGCTCTAGCTTATATATATGTATATATGTTTGCACATGATGTATTGGTATGACATATATACTATCTCAAGGTATATATTTACTTATGATGATGTTTCGGTTATGAAGGAAATGATAGATGTGTATTGAGTTACAATATGGAATGCATTAGTTAGTAAAATGTATGCTGTTTTTGTGTGGTATTAAGTGTATAATTGGCCTCGACATGGACATGCATATTCGGCCACATGAAGGGGGGGTTAGTGTGCATGCATTCGGTTAGAGGCAAGCATATTGATGCCTATTCTTGGCTTGGAAAAGTCGGATAAGGAGAGTACTAACTAATGTGTTGAATTCGATTCATGATTTCGTACACATGTGACTCTAATGTCTAATGTATATAAGGGCTAAGTACCTTGAGCTTCACTTTGATGTTTGAATGAATTGTATTGAATTGCTTGTTGTGATTAAAAATTGTGCATGACCATTGTGTATTTGAGCTAAAGGATGGCCATATGACCATTTAAACTCCTTGTCATATTCGCCATAAGCTATCATAATGAGATTTTAATAAGTTAAATTTGTGTGAATTAGCTCAAGAGCTTAGAGGACCACAGTTGGATAAGGAAAGGAAAAAGTGATCGAATAGCCGTCGAAATCGTTCGACAACATCCGAGGTAAGTCTTGAGTAATGACCCTACTTGAATTATATTGAAATGATTTGTCATATTATGGCGGACAGTAGAATGTGCGTAGGGACTAAGTTATAAAGTCAATTGAAATCATGCTCTTTGTGTGTGGCTATTGAGCCGAAATTGGAAAGGTTTGATAAATGTTTTGTGTTTGAGCCTTAGTAACGAGAATGAAATATGGTTGTGTCGTGATTATTGATATATGTGTACATGAACATTTGAATGATACCCGGGCTAAGTCCCGAAGGCATTTATGCTAGTGATTATATCCGGGCTAAGACCAAGGCATTCGTATGAAGTTGTTATATCCGGCTAAGACCAAGGCATTTGTGCAAGTTACCAAATCCGGGTTAAGACCCGAAGGCAATTGTGCTTGTGGTTATATCCGGCTAAATTCCGAAGAAACTCGGTTTGAAGGTGAGCGTTTTGGTGCTGTAATAAATTCAGTTAATACGCTCGAAAAACCCATACGATAAGGTATGTTCACATGTGCATCGGAAAAGTTGATTCGTTTGAAATAGTGTTCGTTCAATCGACTAACGAACTTTCAGCTCTTAGATAGGATGATACCTTGTGTGTATATGTTGATGAAGTGTGAAGTAAGTATGATTATGAGAATATGTATTAATAAAGTGATTCATTTAGCTATGTGAATGTAATACTTTAGTCAAAGCTGATTTCATTACTTGAGACTTACTAAGCATTAAAATGCTTACCCCGTTGCTTTGGCTCTCTGTTTTATAGATTTTGCTCGTTAGCTATTGGATTCAGGATTATCGAAGTCGAAGTCATCCACACTATCAAAGCCACCTTTTGGTACAAATTTTGGTTGAACTTTGAAATGGCATGTATAGGACTACTCTTTCGTTTGTTGGTCATAGACCCCTTTGATTTTGTATAAATTTGGATAGCCATGCGAAAATGGCTTATATACACTTTGGCATGGTATCATAATCATTTTGTATGTTGTTCATTAAGAGGTATGGAAATGTTTTGAAACGATTAGCCATTGGAATGGTTAATCATGATCATTCCTTGTGCCATGTATGCTAAAAGGGCTAGTTGAATCAAAGAAATTATGAAGTAGGTAAAGGTTACCTTGAAAACAGATGCTGACAGCAGCAGTAATGTGGATGTGAAAAATCAGTAAAAATAGTAGGAATGGAATTAAATAGTGAATAAATTATGTAAATGAACCTTGATGAATCTAATTTCATATGGAAGAAACAAAACGGTCATATGAGTTATATGTTAAGAGATATTAAAGTTCTCGTGAAACAGGGCCGGAACGGTTTCTGGATCCCCTGTTCCGACTTTGGAAATTTATTGTAAATTAACCAGAGATAATTAGGAGTCATGCCATATATTTATAGGATCCCCTTTGAGTCTAGTTTCTATAGAAACAAACGACATCAGTATTGAAGCTCTGTACAGGGAGATATCTAAGTCGTAATGTGCGAAGGTCAGTGTAGTCGATCCCTGTAACAGGGGAGACTTTAACTAATAAACTGTACTAATTGACCCGACCAAAAATTCTAGAAAACATTTTGTGGATGGACATATGAGTCTAATTTCAGGGAAAAATTACGAAACTGATTTTCGAGCTTTGAAACTCAAGATATGATTTTTAAGGCGACAGTGATGCGGTAACCAGCTTGTCTGGAAAATTTTAAATGGACTGTGAAAATGATTAAGTCAAGTTTGTGTGCACCTTGTGTTCGACTCTGGTAACGGACTCGGGTATGGGGTGTTACAATTTTATTGGTATCAGAGCTACGGTTTAGTCGATTCTAGGACTACCGCAATGCGTTTGGGTCTCGCTATACATGCCATTTTATGTGATTATTTGATAGTGTGGTGATTTCTGACGTTTGAATTTGTGTTTATTTATAGTAATGGATCCTGATCCCAACCGAGCGATAGCTGATGATGTGGAGAGTGTGGCGCCTACTCCCGCACAAGGGACAGTGCCGGCGGACTCTCAACCTGTTGCTAGCAATCCGAATGATGAGGCTAGGCAAGCTTTCTATAGCGTGATGAATGATTGGTTCAACCAATACATTCGAACTAACACTATTGTTCCACAACCTCCATTCCCGACTAATACAACCCCGCACCTACAATGCCTCCGTGAATCGACCAAATAAGGTCCAATAAGCCCCAGTTGATGAATCCGAAAACATGGGGCTACTGAATTTAAAGCTACGGATAGCGACGATGCCGAGCAAGCTGAATTTTGGTTGGACAACACTATCCGGTTTTCGATGAGCTATCTTGTACACCGATGAATGCCTAAAGTGTACTATCTCCTTGCTACGTGATTACGCTTACTATTGGTGGTGTACTCGACTTCATTGTGCCCGAGAGCAAGCAACTTGGGAGTTTTTCCAAACCGAGTTTGAAAAAAGTATATCATCGAGATTTATGGATCAAAAGCGGAAGGAATTTCTTGAACTTAAACAAGGTTCCATGTCGGTTCTGAGACTATGAACGAAAATTTGTGAGGCTTAGCCGATGCAGCGAGAATGCATTTCTTGAAGCGTGTGATGTAAACGCTCAAGATGGATGAATGATGATTTAAAGTCAGTATGTTGGCATTTTGGAAATCCGAGATTTTGTGGCTCTTGTCGAGCGGCGTGCAAAGCCGAGGAGCTCGAGATGGAGAAAAGAAAAGTGAAGTGGGAGCAAGGAGTTTCAGAAGAGGTCTTGGGAAGCCCTTCCTACAGTCATCAAAGAAATTTAGAGATGGCTTAGGCCGGTCTAGAGACACTTCGGGCTTTTCTAGACGAGATCGCGATCGACCCCTTGTGACCACACGAGTCACTTCGATCGCCAGTGGTGGAAATGATCATCGAGAGAGAACGGAGTGCCAGTATTGTGGCAAATGGCATTCTGGAAGTTGTAGATTCCGTGACCGCTCCTGTTACAAGTGCGGATCAGTTGACCACTTCATTAAAGATTGCCCAAGGTTGTCTGAACAGAATGTAGATCAGAGTGGGAAACCGAGCGCTACCACTGCTCGAGGTAGACCATCTAGAAATACGGGCAATGCTAGTGGTGGTCAGAGAGGATCTAGAGATGCTACGACCAGATCCGAGGCTCACGCTCCTGCTAGGGCTTATGCCATACGCGCACGTGAGGATGCTTCCTCGCCAGATGTTATTACCGGTACTTTCACTCTCTTTGATACTAATGTGATTGCTTTGATTGACCCTGGTTCTACTCATTCTTATATATGCAAAACCTTAGCATCCAGTAAGACTTTACCTATCGAGTCTCATCGAGTTCGTAATTCGGTGTCAAATCCCTTGGGTCGTTTCGTGCTTGTCGACAAAGTGTGTAAGAAATGCCCCTAGTAATTGAGGTTCTGTTTTCCCGGACTTGATGCTTTTGCCGTTCGATGAATTTGATGTTATTCTTGGTTTGGATTGGTTCACCGTGCATGATACGGTTGTGAATTGCAAAAGCAAGACTATTGATTTGAGGTGCGCAAATAACGAGATGATCCGAGTTTAGTCTACGGACTTGAAAGGGTTGCCAGCTGTAATATCATCAATGTTGGCCCAGAAATATGTAAGAAAAGGGTGCGAAGCATACCTTGCGTATGTACTTGATGATAAGGAGTTAAAAATAAAACCCGAATCTGTGCCGGTGGTTTGTGAATACCCGGATGTTTTTCCCGAAGAATTACCGAGTTTGCCACCTGTTTAGGAGATAGAGTTTGGTATTGAGCTTGTACCTGGGACCACACCGATTTCGATAGCTCCGTATCGTATGGCACTAACGGAATTAAAGGAGTTGAAAGCTCAGTTGCAAGAGTTGGTGGATAGAGGTTTTGCTCGGCCGAGTTTTTCACCTTGGGGTGCACTAGTGTTGTTTGTGAAAAAGAAGGACGGAACCATGAGGTTGTGCATCGACTATCGTCAGCTTAATAAAGTGACAATAAAGAACAAATATCCGTTACCGCGTATCGATGATTTGTTCGATCAACTGAAGGGAGCCTCAGTGTTCTCAAAAATAGATTTGAGATTAGGCTATTATCGATTCTTGAATCCGAGATTCGGACATACCCAAAACTGCCTTCAGAACGAGATATGGTCACTACGAGTTCTTAGTGATGCCGTTTGGGCTCACTAATGCCCCTGCGGTATTTATGGATTTGATGAATCGGATCTTGAGACCATATTTGGATCGGTTCGTAGTTGTGTTCATTGCGACATCTTGGTCTATTCAAGAGATGAGACCGAACATGCGAGCACCGAGATTAGTGTTACAAATATTACGGGATAAGCAGTTATATGCTAAGTTCAGCAAGTGTGAGTTCTGGTTAAGAGAGGTTAGCTTCTTGGCTCATGTGGTATCTGCATCGGTATTCGAGTCGACCGAGCAAAATTTCAGCCATACTTAGCTGGAAGCCTCCAAGAAATATTCTTGAGGTTCGAGCTTTTTGGGACTTGCCGGTTACTACCGACGGTTTGTAAAAGGATTCTCGATGATAGCCACACCCATGACGAAACTGCTTTAGAAAGAGGTCAAGTTTGAATGGACGGAAAAGTGTCAGAAAAGTTTCGATCAATTGAAAACTCATTTGACTGGAAGCTCAGATTAGTGCAGCCCGAATCTGGCAAAGAGTTTGTCATCTATAGTGACGCCTCCCTACTTGGGTTAGGTTGCATATTGATGCAAGAAGGTCGAGTTGTGGCCTATGTGTCGAGACAATTAAAGCCACATGAGAAAAATTATCCGACCCATGATCTCGAATTGGCTGCCATCGTATTCGCCTTAAAGATATGGCGATATTACTTATTTGGTGAGAAGTGCCATGTGTATTCGGATCACAAAAGTCTCAAATATTTGATGACTCAAAGAGACTTAAATCTGCGACAAAGACGTTGGCTCGAGTTGTTAAAAGATTATGAGCTTGTCATTGATTATCACCCGGGAAAGGCTAATGTGGTTGCGGACGCCTTAAGCCGAAAATCGCTGTTTGCTTTACGAGCTATGAATGTACACTTGTCTATTCTACCCGACAATGTGTTAATAGCCGAATTAAAGGCCAAACCATTATTGACTCATCAAATTCGTGAAGCTCAGAAAGTTGACGATGAGTTGGTTGCAAAACGGGCTAAGTGTGTTCCGAACAAGGAATCGGAGTTTCAAATTGATGATGACGATTGTTTGAGATTTAGAAGTCGTCTGTGTGTTCCAAAGAATTCGAAACTTATTTCGATAATTCTGAACGAAGCCCATTGTAGCCGAATGGCAATCCACCCGGGGAGTACGAAGATGTACAACGATTTAAAACGTCGGTTTTGGTGGCATGGTATGAAACGAGACATCTCCGACTTTGTTTCGAGATGTTTAATATGTCAACAAGTGAAAGCGGAACATCAAGTGCCTTCAAGGTTACTTCAGCCGATCACGATACCCGAGTGGAAATGGGATCGAGTCACAATGGACTTTGTGTCCGGACTGCCATTGTCCGCAAGTAAGAAGGATGCGATTTGGGTTGTTGTTGATAGACTGACTAAGTCGGCTCACTTTATCCCCGTGCGTACGGATTTTCCATTGGATAAACTCGCTGAATTGTATGTTTCTTAGATTGTGAGATTACATGGGGTACCGATTTCTGTTGTGTCGGATAGAGATCCGAGATTCACCTCGCGATTTTGGAAGAAATTGCAAGAAGCTTTGGGTACCAAGCTGCATTTTAGCACCGCTTTTCATCCACAAACCAATGGTCAATCCGAGCGGATAATTCAGATACTTGAGGATATGTTGAGATGTTGCATCCTCGAGTTCAGTGGTTCATGGGAACGGTATTTACCTTTGATTGAATTCGCTTACAACAATAGTTTTCAATCAAGTATTAAGATGGCGCCTTACGAGGCCTTGTACGGGCGTAAATGCCGTACACCATTGTTTTGGACCGAGCTCGGTGAAAGTAAAATTTTCGGAGTGGATTTGATTAAAGATGCTGAACAGAAAGTAAAAGTAATCCGTGAAAATCTGAAGATAGCCTCCGATCGTCAGAAGTCGTACGCGGATCTAGTGTTTCTTAAAGTTTCGCCTTGGAAAAAGATACTCAGATTTGGCCGTAAAGGCAAATTGAGTCCGAGGTTCATCGGGCCATATGAAGTATCCGAACGAGTCGGTCCAGTTGCATATCGATTGATTTTGCCTCCAGAACTTGAAAAGATTCACGACATCTGTAACACCCCGAACCCGAGACCGTCGCCGGAGTCGAACGCGAGGTGTTAACAGACTTCAACCCACTTATTGACAATTTTCAGACAAGCTGCCAATCTGAGTACTAGTCGCTCTAAAATTCATAACTTGAGTTTTACAACTCGAAAATCAGTTCCGTAAATTTTTCCTGAAACTAGACTCATATGTCCATCTACATATTTTTTCTAGAATTTTGGTCGAGCCAATTAGTACAGTTTATTAGTTAAAGTCTCGCCTGTTGTAGGGATCGACTACACTGACCTTTGTGCGTTACGAATTGGATATCTCCCTGTACAGGGCTTCAATACTAATGCCGTTTGTTTCTATAGAAACTAGACTCAGAGAGGAATCTACACATATATGGAATGACTCCTAATTATCTCTGGTTAATTTACAATGATTTTCCAAAGTTGGAACAGGGGATCCAGAAACCGTTCTGGCCCTATTTCACAAGAACTTTAAAATCTGTTAACTTATAACTCATATGACCATTTCGTTTCTTCCATATGAAAGTAGATTCATCAAGGTACACTTACATAATTTATTTGCTATTTAATACCATTCCTACTATTTTTAGTGATTTTTCACATCCACGTCACTGCTGCTGTCAGCATCTGCCTTTAGTAGGCTTTACCTATTTCATACTTTCCATGATTCAATTGGCCCTTTTTACATACATAGCACAAAGCGTGATCATGATTAACCATTCCAATGGCTAATCGTTTCAAAATAATTCCATACCTCATAAGGGTCAACATACAAACGATTATAGTTCTATGCTAAAACGATATAAGCCATTTTCGCATGGCTATCCAAGTTTACACAAACCGGAAGGTACATGACCTTCAACAAAGGATGGTCCTATACATGCCATTTCAAAGTTCAACCAAAATTTGTACCAAAATGGGGCTTCGATAGTGTGGATGACTTGACTTCTTTGATCCCGAATCCGATAGCTAACGAGCGAAACCTATAAAACAGAGAGCCAAAGCAACGGGTAAGCATTTTAATGCTTAGTAAGTCTCAAGCAATGAAATCAGCTTTGACTAAGGTATTTTATTCACATGGCTAATTAAACCACTTTACTAATTCACATTCCCATACTCATACTTATTTCACATCACCGACCCTTATGTTCATACACAAAAGAACAACTTAGCCCAAGGCCGGTAGCTCGTTTATCAACTTAGCGATACTTACTTGTAAGAATTCAATTAGTACAAGCACATACAAACATACCTCATTGCTGGAATTTTCACAAGTGTATAAGCTGAAATTTTCACAGCAAGATTGCTCACTTCGAATCACATACTTTCGGATTTAACCGGATATAGCGATCAAGACGATTGCCTTCGGTCATAACCCGGATTTGGTGACTTGCACAAAGGCCTTCGGTCTTAGCCCGGATATATCAACTCGCACGAATGCCTTGGTCTTAGCCCGGATATATCAACTCGCACGAATGCCTTCGGTCTTAGCCGGATATATCAACTCGCACGAATGCCTTCGGTCTTAGCCGGATATATTTCCAATGTTCACTTACATATATATCAATATTCAAGACACGTCCATAGTTCATTTTCGTTACTAAAGCTCTAACACAAAATATCTATCAACCTTTACTATTTCGGCTCAATGGCCACACAAACAAGGAGCATAATTTTGATATAATTCAAGTAGGGTCATCACTCAAGACTTACCTTGGATGTTGTCGAGCGATTTCGACGGCTATTCAACTACTTTTTCCTTCCCTTTATCGGATTTAGCTCCCTTTGCTCTTGAGCTAATTTACACAAATTTAACTTATTAAAATCTCATCATGATAGCTTATGGCCGAATATGACAAGGAGTGTAAATGGTCATATGGCCATCCTTTAGCTCAAATACACAATGGTCATGCACATTTTACATCACAACAAGCAATTCAATACATTCAAACATCAACGTGAAGTTCAAAGTACTTGGCCCTTATATACATTAGGCATCAAAGTTGTATATGTACGAAATCATAAATCGAACTCAACACATTAGTTAATATTCCTCTTAGCGAATTTTCTAAGCCAAGAATAGGCATCAATATGCTTGCCTCAAACCGAATGCATGCACACTAATTACCCCTCATGTGGCGAATATACACTTAATACCACACAAAAAAAACAGCATACATTTTACTACTAACACATTACATATCGTAATTCATTGCACATCTCTTATTTACTTCATAATCAACACATCATCACAAGCAAATATACACTTTGAATTAGTATATATGTCATACCAATCCATCATGTGCAAACATATATTCATGTAGGTGCAAGGGCAATTCTCAAGTGGCTTATATCCAAATATATACACATTTCCAAAGCTTAAATCTTACTTACCATGCAACATGCATGAATTATACTTATGGATATATCATGGCGAATACCACAACACCACACCATTTCAATTTGGTCATGGTGAAACAAAGAACTTAGTATCTCATTCAAAAAAATGCTAAAAGAAAATCTAAGAATCTTCAATCCTCCATCACATGTATCACTTTCAAGCTTGTTATTTAACATGCAATGGCATTAACACCACATTCACTTTGGCGAATTTCATTCCCATGACATAACAAGGATTTGAACCATGGGCTAACAAGAACATTAAGCTAGCAACTAAAAACATGCATGAACCTCAAACATACCTTAATCTTGATGCAAGTTTAGCCAACCTCTTCCTAATCCTCTTCCAAACCAAGTATGAAGCAAAACTCCTTCCTTAACCTTAGTATTTTCGGCCAACAAGAGAGTGAAAAGAGATGAACAAAATTTTTCTTTCTTCCTTTAGGACATTCGCCAAGCTATGGAGGAAGATGGACACTTTTTTTTGTTTCTCATCTACTAACATTAATTGTTTATTCCATAACCCTTATTTTATTCTTTCCATCATAACCCATTTACTAAACATGTTTCATGACATGATTTTTGCCCATAAATCCTTGTCATGGCCGGCCACTAGCTATGGGGGAAATTTGACATGCAAGTCCATTGTTTTGCATGCATCCTTTAATTAGTCATCACACATTTCCCTCATACTTTCAAAGTTTATTACTAGGTCCTTTCTAGTGAAATTCACATCTATAATTCTAAATCAAAGCATAAAAATATCACACATGAGTTAACACACATTATAGGCAATAAAATAAATATTAAATTATTTTTATGCCTTGGTTTTGTGGTCCCGAAACCACATTTCGACTAGGGTCGTTTTAAGGCTGTCACAACTCTCCCCCACTTTAGAAATTTTCGTCCCGAAAATCTTACCGTAAATAGGTTTGGATATTGCTCTTTCATAGAGTTCTCGGGTTCCCAAGTAGCTTCTTCTATCCCGTGTTTGAGCCATAACACTTTCACTAGCGGAACCCTTTTGTTTCGCAACTCTTTCATTTCACGAGCTAGGATACGAATCGGTTCTTCTTCATAACTCATATCGGCTTGAATTTCAACCTCTGATGGACTAATTACGTGCGACGGATCAGATCTATAGCGTCGAAGCATTGAAACATGGAAGACGTTGTGAATCTTTCCAAGTTCGGGGCAAGATCAAACGATACATAATCGGGCCAACTCGTTCGGAGATTTCAGACGCCCAATGAATCTCGGGCTCAACTTGCCCTTACGGGCGAATCGAGTATCTTTTTCCACGAAACTTTAAGAAACACTTTATCTCCCACCGATACTCAATGTCCTTTCGTTTCAAACCGCATACGATTTTCGACGATCGGAGGCTATCTTGATTTTCACGGATTACTTTTACTTTCTCATTCAAAGATCTTTAATCAAATCCACTCCAAAATTTTGTTCTCACCGAGCTCGGTCCAAAACAATGGTGTACGGCATTTACGCCCGCACAAAGCCTCGTAAGGCGCCATCTTAATACTTGATTGAAAACTATTGTTGTGCTTAATTCAATCAAAGGTAGGTACCGCTCCCACGAACCATCGAACTCGAGGATGCAACATCTCAACATATCCTCAAGTATCCGAATTATACGCTCGGATTGACCATCGGTTTGGGGTGAAAGGCGGTCTGAAATGCAACTTGGTGCCCAATGCTTCTTGTAATTTCTTCCAAAATCGCGAGGTGAACCTCGGATCTCTATCCGACACAATGTAAATCGGTACCGTGTAATCTCACAACTGAGAAACGTATAATTCAGCTAGTTTATCCAATGAAAAATCCATACGCATGAGGATAAAGTGAGCCGACTTAGTCGGTCTATCAATAATAACCCAAATTGCATCCTTCTTACTTGTTGACAACGGCGGTCCGGACACAAAGTCCATTGTGACTCGATCCCATTTCCACTCGGGTATCGTGATCGGTCAAGTAACCTCAAGGCACTTGATGCTCCGCTTTCACTTGTTGACATATTAAACATCTTGCAACAAAGTCGGAGATGTCTCGTTTCATACCATGCCACCAAAACCGACGTTTCAACTCATTGTACATCTTCGTACTCCGGGTGGATTGCCATTCGCTACAATGAGCTTCGCTCGAATTATCGAAATAAGTTCAATTCTTTGGAACACACAAACGACTTCGAACCTCAAACAATCGTCATCATCAATTTGAAACTCCGATTCCTTGTTCGTAACACACTCAGCCCGTTTTGCACGCAACTCCTCATCAATTTTCCGAGCTTCACGAATTTGATGAGTCAACAATGGTTTGGCCTTTAATTCGCTACTAACACATTGTCGGGTAGGATAGACAAGTGTACATTCATCGTCAGAAGCAAACAAAGGATTTCGCTTAAGGCATCCGCAACCACATTAGCCTTTCCGGGTGATAGTCAATGACCACTCATAATCCTTTAACACTCGAGCCAACGTCTTTGTCGCAGATTTAAGTCTCTTTGAGTCATCAAATATTTGAGACTTTTGTGATCCGAATACACATGGCACTTCTCACCAAATAAGTAATGTCGCCATATCTTTAAGGCGAATACGATGGCGACCAATTCGAGATCATGGGTCGGATAATTTTTCTCATGTGGCTTTAATTGTCTCGACGATAGGCCACAACTCGACCTTCTTGCATCAATACGCAACCTAACCCAAGTAGGGAGGCGCCACTATAGATGACAAACTCTTTGCCGATTCGGTCGTACTAGTACTTGGAGCTTCCGTCAAATGAGTTTTCAATTGGTCAAAACTTTTCCGACACTTTTCCGTCCATTCAAACTTGACATCTTTTCAAGCGGTTTCGTCATGGGTGTGGCTATCATCGAGAATCCTTTTACAAACCGTCGGTAGTAACCGCAAGTCCCAAAAAGCTCGAACCTCAAGAATATTTCTTGGAGGTTTCAGTTGAGTATGGCTGAAATTTTGCTTGGTCGACTCGAATACCCGATCACGAGATACCACGTGACCCAAGAAGCTAACCTCTTAACCGAACTCACACTTGCTAAACTTAGCATATAACCGCTTATCCCGTAAAATTTGCAACACTAATCTCGGTGCTCCGCATGTTCGGTCTCATCTCTTGAATAGACCAAGATGTCGCCGATGAACACAACTACGAACCGATCCAAATATGATCCAAGATCCGATTCATCAAATCCATAAATACCGCAGGGCATTAGTGAGCCCAAACGGCATCACTAAGAACTCGAGTGACCATATCTCGCTCAAGGCGGTTTTGGGTATGTCCGAATCTCGATTCAGAATCGATAATAGCCCGATCTCAAATCTATTTTTGAGAACACCGAGGCTCCTTCAGCTTGATCGAACAAATCATCGATACGTGGTAACGGATACTTGTTCTTTATTGTCACTTTATTGTCGACGATAGTCGATGCACAACCTCATGGTTCCGTCCTTCTTTTCACAAACAACACCTTTGGTGCACCCCAAGGTGAAAAACTCGGCGAGCAAAACCTCTATCCATCAACTCTTGCAACCGAGCTTTCAACTCCTTTAATTCCGTTGGTGCCATACGATATGGAGCTATCGAAATCGGTGTGGTCCTGTACAAGCTCAATGCCAAACTCTATCTCCCGAACAGTGGCAAACCCGGCAATTCTTGGGAAAACGTCCGGTATTCACAAACCAAGCACAGATTTGGGTTCTATTCCTAACTCCTTATCATCAAGTATATACGCAAGGTATGCTTCACACCCTTTTCTTACATATTTCGGGCCAACATTGATGATATTACAACCGGCAACCCTTCAAGTTCAGAGACTCAACTCGGATCATCTCGTTGTTTGCGCATCTCAAATCAATAGTCTTGCTTTTGCAATTCACAACCGCATCATGCACGGTCAACCAATCCAACCCAAGAATAACATCAAATTCATCGAACGGCAAAAGCATCAAGTCCGCGGAAAGCAATGTACCTCAATTACTAGGGGCATTTCTTACACACTTTGTCGACCAAAGATATAACGACCCAAAGGATTTGACACCGAATTACGAACTCAAGAGACTCAATAGGTAAAGTCTTCTTGGATGCTAAGGTTTCGCATATATAAGAATGAGTAGAACCAGGTCAATCAAAGCAATCACATTAGTATCAAAGAGAGTGAAAGTACCAGTAATAACGTCCGGCGAGGAGGCATCCTCGCGTCGCGCAGATAGCATAAGTCCTAGCTGAGCGCGAGCCTCGGATCTGGTCGCGACATCTCTAGATCCTCTCGACCACCACTAGCCTTGCCCGTATTTCCGGATGGTCTACCTCGAGCAAAGTGGTAGTACCGGCTTCCCACTCCGATCTACATTCATTCGGACAACCTCGGGCAATCTTTAATGAAGTGGTCAACTGATCCACACTTGTAACAGAGCGGTCACGGAATCTACACTTCAAAATGCCATTTGCCACAATCGCACTCCGTCCTCTCTCGTCGATCATTCCCACTCATCGGGCGATCAAGTGATTCGTGTGGTCACAGGGGTCGATCGCGATCTCGTCTAGAAAAGCCCGGTGTCTCTAGATCGGCCTAAGCCATCTCTAAGTTTCTTTGATGATGTTGGAAGGGCTTCCGAATACCTCTTACTGAAACTCCCTTGCTCCCGCTCCGCTTTCCTTTTCTCCATACTAAACTCCTCGGCTTTGCATCGCTCGCTCGACGAGAGTCACAAACTCTCGGATTTCCAAAATGCCAACATACAGCTTTATCTCATCATTCATCCATCTTGAGCGTTTACATCACAGCTTACTTCAAGAAATGCATTCTCGCAGATCGGCTAAGCCTCACGAATTTTCGCTCATAGTCGGAACCGACATGGAACCTTGTTTAAGTTCGAGAAATTCCTTTCGCTTTTGGTCCATAAATCTCGATCGATATACTTTTTCCAAACTCGGTTTGGAAGAACTCCCAAGTTACTTGTTCATGGGCACAACAAGTCGAGTACTCCACCAATAGTAGGCGTAATCACGTAGCAAGGAGATGGTACACTTTAGGCATTCATCGGTGTACAAGATAGCTCATCGAGTGCGGATCGTGTTGTCCAACCAAAATTCGCTTGCTCGGCATCATCACTATCCGTAGCTTTAAATTCAGTAGCCCCATGTTTTCGGATTCTATCAACTGGGGCTTATTCGACCTTATTTGGTCAATTACCGGAGGCATTGTAGGTGCTTGAAATTTGTGTTTGTTGGGAATGGAGGTTGTGGAACACCAGTATTAGTTCGAATGTATTGGTTGAACCAATCATTCATCACGCTATAAAAGGCTTGTCTAGCCTCGTCATTCGGATTACTAGCAACAGGTTGAGAGTCCCGGCGCTGTCCCTTAAAGGGAGCAGCGCCACACTCTCCACATCATCGCTATCGCTTCGGTTGGGATCGGGATCCATTACTATAAATAAACACAAGTTCAAACGTCGTAAATCACCACACTATCATATAATCACATAAAATGGCATGTATAGCTAGACCCAAACGCATTACGGTAGTCCTAGAATCGACTAAACCGTAGCTCGATACCAATAAAATTGTAACACCCGAACCCGAGACCGTCACGAGTCGAACGCGAGGTGTTAACAGACTTCAACCCACTTATTGACAATTTTCAGACAAGCTGCCAATCTGAGTACTAGTCGCTCTAAAATTCATAACTTGAGTTTTACAACTCGAAAATCAGTTCCGTAAATTTTCCTGAAACTAGACTCATATGTCCATCTACATATTTTTTCTAGAATTTTGGTCGAGCCAATTAGTACAGTTTATTAGTTAAAGTCTCGCCTGTTGTAGGGATCGACTACACTGACCTTTGTGCGTTACGAATTGGATATCTCCCTGTACAGGGCTTCAATACTAATGCCGTTTGTTTCTATAGAAACTAGACTCAGAGAGGAATCTACATATATGGAATGACTCCTAATTATCTCTGGTTAATTTACAATGATTTTCCAAAGTTGGAACAGGGGATCCAGAAACCGTTCTGGCCCTATTTCACAAGAACTTTAAAATCTGTTAACTTATAACTCATATGACCATTTCGTTTCTTCCATATGAAAGTAGATTCATCAAGGTACACTTACATAATTTATTTGCTATTTAATACCATTCCTACTATTTTTAGTGATTTTCACATCCACGTCACTGCTGCTGTCAGCATCTGCCTTTAGTAGGCTTTACCTATTTCATACTTTCCATGATTCAATTGGCCCTTTTACATACATAGCACAAAGCGTGATCATGATTAACCATTCCAATGGCTAATCGTTTCAAAATAATTCCATACCTCATAAGGGTCAACATACAAACGATTATAGTTCTATGCTAAAACATTATATAAGCCATTTTCGCATGGCTATCCAAGTTTACACAAACCGGAAGGTACATGACCTTCAACAAAGGATGGTCCTATACATGCCATTTCAAAGTTCAACCAAAATTTGTACCAAAATGGGGCTTCGATAGTGTGGATGACTTGACTTCTTTGATCCCGAATCCGATAGCTAACGAGCGAAACCTATAAAACAGAGAGCCAAAGCAACGGGTAAGCATTTTAATGCTTAGTAAGTCTCAAGCAATGAAATCAGCTTTGACTAAGGTATTTTATTCACATGGCTAATTAAACCACTTTACTAATTCACATTCCCATACTCATACTTATTTCACATCACCGACCCTTATGTTCATACACAAAAGAACAACTTAGCCCAAGGCCGGTAGCTCGTTTATCAACTTAGCGATACTTACTTGTAAGAATTCAATTAGTACAAGCACATACAAACATACCTCATTGCTGGAATTTTCACAAGTGTATAAGCTGAAATTTTCACAGCAAGATTGCTCACTTCGAATCACATACTTTCGGATTTAACCGGATATAGCGATCAAGACGATTGCCTTTGGTCATAACCCGGATTTGGTGACTTGCACAAAGGCCTTGGTCTTAGCCGGATATATCAACTCGCACGAATGCCTTGGTCTTAGCCCGGATATATCAACTCGCACGAATGCCTTCGGTCTTAGCCGGATATATCAACTCAGACGAATGCCTTGGTCTTAGCCCGGATATATTTCCAATGTTCACTTACATATATATCAATATTCAAGACACGTCCATAGTTCATTTTCGTTACTAAAGCTCTAACACAAAATATCTATCAACCTTTACTATTTCGGCTCAATGGCCACACAAACAAGGAGCATAATTTTGATATAATTCAAGTAGGGTCATCACTCGAAGACTTACCTTGGATGTTGTCGAGCGATTTCGACGGCTATTCAACTACTTTTTCCTTCCCTTTATCGGATTTAGCTCCCTTTGCTCTTGAGCTAATTTACACAAATTTAACTTATTAAAATCTCATCATGATAGCTTATGGCCGAATATGACAAGGAGTGTAAATGGTCATATGGCCATCCTTTAGCTCAAATACACAATGGTCATGCACATTTTTACATCACAACAAGCAATTCAATACATTCAAACATCAACGTGAAGTTCAAAGTACTTGGCCCTTATATACATTAGGCATCAAAGTTGTATATGTACGAAATCATAAATCGAACTCAACACATTAGTTAATATTCCTCTTAGCGAATTTTCTAAGCCAAGAATAGGCATCAATATGCTTGCCTCAAACCGAATGCATGCACACTAATTACCCTCATGTGGCGAATATACACTTAATACCACACAAAAAAAACAGCATACATTTTACTACTAACACATTACATATCGTAATTCATTGCACATCTCTTATTTACTTCATAATCAACACATCATCACAAGCAAATATACACTTTGAATTAGTATATATGTCATACCAATCCATCATGTGCAAACATATATTCATGTAGGTGCAAGGGCCAATTCTCAAGTGGCTTATATCCAAATATATACACATTTCCAAAGCTTAAATCTTACTTACCATGCAACATGCATGAATTATACTTATGGATATATCATGGCGAATACCACAACACCACACCATTTCAATTTGGTCATGGTGAAACAAAGAACTTAGTATCTCATTCAAAAAATGCTAAAAGAAAATCTAAGAATCTTCAATCCTCCATCACATGTATCACTTTCAAGCTTGTTATTTAACATGCAATGGCATTAACACCACATTCACTTTGGCGAATTTCATTCCCATGACATAACAAGGATTTGAACCATGGGCTAACAAGAACATTAAGCTAGCAACTAAAACATGCATGAACCTCAAACATACCTTAATCTTGATGCAAGTTTAGCCAACCTCTTCCTAATCCTCTTCCAAACCAAGTATGAAGCAAAACTCCTTCCTTAACCTTAGTATTTTCGGCCAACAAGAGAGTGAAAAGAGATGAACAAAATTTTTCTTTCTTCCTTTAGGACATTCGGCCAAGCTATGGAGGAAGATGGACACTTTTTTTGTTTCTCATCTACTAACATTAATTGTTTATTCCATAACCCTTATTTTATTCTTTCCATCATAACCCATTTACCAAACATGTTTCATGACATGATTTTTGCCCATAAATCCTTGTCATGGCCGGCCACTAACTATGGGGAAATTTGACATGCAAGTCCATTGTTTTGCATGCATCCTTTAATTAGTCATCACACATTTCCCTCATACTTTCAAAGTTTATTACTAGGTCCTTTCTAGTGAAATTCACATCTATAATTCTAAATCAAAGCATAAAAAATATCACACATGAGTTAACACACATTATAGGCAATAAAATAAATATTAAATTATTTTTATGCCTTGGTTTTGTGGTCCCGAAACCACATTTCGACTAGGGTCGTTTTAAGGCTGTCACAACATCTTTCATGTTTCGATGCTTCGACGTTATAGATCTGATCCATCGCACATAATTAGTCCATCAGAGGTCGAAATTCAAGCCAATATGAGTTATGAAGAAGAACCGATTCGTATCCTAGCACGTGAAGTGAAAGAGTTGCGAAACAAGAGGGTTCCGCTAGTGAAAGTGTTATCGCTCAAACACGGGATAGAAGAAGCTAATTGGGAACCCGAGAATTCTATGAAAGAGCGATACCCAAACCTATTTACCGGTAAGATTTTCGGGACGAAAATTTCTTAACTGGGGAGAGTTGTGACACTTTAAAACGACCCTAGTCGAATGTGGTTTCGGACCTGAAAACCAAGGCATAAAATAATTTAAAATTTATTTTGATGCCTATAATGTGTGTTAACTCATGTGACATTTTGATGTTTTGATTTAGAGTTATAAATGTGAATTTCACTAGAAATGAGCTAGTAGTAAACTTTGAAAGTATGATGGGGAAATGTGATGACTAGTTGATCATGCATGCAAAAATGAGGGTTTGCATGTCAAATTTCCCCATTTAAGAACTAGTGGCCAGCCATGACAAAGGGGGATGGGCAAAAAAAAATGTCATGAAACATGTTTTGTAAGTGGTTTATGTTGGAATAAATAAAATAAGTTGTATGGTAATAAAAAAATGAAAAAAATGTGTGTGAAGGCTTCTCCCCCTTCCCTTTGCCGTGAGTTGAAGAAAAGCAAAGAAAAAAAAAATTGTTCATCCTTTTTCATTCCTTTTGGCCGAAAATACTAAGGAAGAAGGAAGGAGTTTTGCTTCATGCTTGGTTTGGAAGAGGATTAGGAGGAGGTTTGGCCATACTTGTATCTAGATTAAGGTATGTTTGAGGTTGTGCCATGAGATTCATGCATGTTTTTAGTTGATAGCTTGATGCTCTTATTATCCCATTGTTCAAATCTTTGTTATATCATGGGGATGGTATTTGGCCAAGGTCGATTTTGTGTTAATGCCATTGCATGTTAAATATGAAGCTTGCTAATGATACATGTGATGGTGGATTGATGGCTCTTGGACTTTCTTTTTAGTATTTTTCAAGAAGACATTAAGTTCTTTGTTTAATCATGACCAAAAATTATGGTGTTGTGATGTATTCGCCATGGTACATCCATAAGTATGATTTATGCTCATTGCATGGAAAGTAAGATTTGTGTTTTGGATTTATGTTCATGTTTAGTTACAATCAACTTGAGATTCGGCTCTAGCTTATATATATGTATATATGTTTGCACATGATGTATTGGTATGACATATATACTATCTCAAGGTATATATTTACTTATGATGATGTTTCGGTTATGAAGGAAATGATAGATGTGTATTGAGTTACAATATGGAATGCATTAGTTAGTAAAATGTATGCTGTTTTTGTGTGGTATTAAGTGTATAATTGGCCTCGACATGGACATGCATATTCGGCCACATGAAGGGGGGGTTAGTGTGCATGCATTCGGTTAGAGGCAAGCATATTGATGCCTATTCTTGGCTTGGAAAATTCGCTAAGGAGAGTACTAACTAATGTGTTGAATTGATTCATGATTTCGTACACATGTGACTCTAATGTCTAATGTATATAAGGGCTAAGTACCTTGAGCTTCACTTTGATGTTTGAATGAATTGTATTGAATTGCTTATTGTGATTAAAATTGTGCATGACCATTGTGTATTTGAGCTAAAGGATGGCCATATGACCATTTAAACTCCTTGTCATATTCGCCATAAGCTATCATAATGAGATTTTAATAAGTTAAATTTGTGTGAATTAGCTCAAGAGCTTAGAGGACCACAGTTGGATAAGGGAAAGGAAAAGTGATCGAATAGCCGTCAAAATCGCTCGACAACATCCGAGGTAAGTCTTGAGTAATGACCCTACTTGAATTATATTGAAATGATTTGTCATATTATGGCGGACAAGCCGAATGTGCGAGGGACTAAGTTATAAAGTCAATTGAAATCATGCTCTTTGTGTGTGGCTATTGAACCGAAATTGGAAAGGTTTGATAAATGTTTTGTGTTTGAGCCTTAGTAACGAGAATGAAATATGGTTGTGTCGTGATTATTGATATATGTGTACATGAACATTTGAATGATACCCGGCTAAGTCCCAAGGCATTTATGCTAGTGATTATATCCGGGCTAAGACCAAGGCATTCGTATGAAGTTGTTATATCCTGCTAAGACCAAGGCATTTGTGCAAGTTACCAAATTCAAGGTTAAGACCAAGGCAATTGTGCTTGTGGTTATATCCGGCTAAATTCCGAAGAAACTCGGTTTGAAGGTGAGCATTTTGGTGCTGTAATAAATTCAGTTAATACGCTCGAAAAACCCATACGATAAGGTATGTTCACATGTGCATCGGAAAAGTTGATTCGTTTGAAATAGTGTTCGTTCAATCGACTAACGAACTTTCGGCTCTTAGATAGGATGATACCTTGTGTGTATATGTTGATGAAGTGTGAAGTAAGTATGATTATGAGAATGTGTATTAATAAAGTGATTCATTTAGCTATGTGAATGTAATACTTTAGTCAAAGCTGATTTCATTACTTGAGACTTACTAAGCATTAAAATGCTTACCCCGTTGCTTTGGCTCTCTGTTTTATAGATTTTGCTCATTAGCTATGGGATTCAGGATTATCGAAGTCGAAGTCATCCACACTATCAAAGCCACCTTTTGGTACAAATTTTGGTTGAACTTTGAAATGGCATGTATAGGACTACTCTTTCATTTGTTGGTCATAGACCCCTTTGATTTTGTATAAATTTGGATAGCCATGCGAAAATGGCTTATATACACTTTGGCATGGTATCATAATCATTTTGTATGTTGTTCATTAAGAGGTATGGAAATGTTTGGAATCGATTAGCCATTGGAATGGTTAATCATGATCATTCCTTGTGCCATGTATGCTAAAAGGGCTAGTTGAATCAAAGAAATTATGAACTAGGTAAAGGTTACCTTGAAAACAGATGCTGACAGCAGCAGTGATGTGGATGTGAAAAATCAGTAAAAATAGTAGGAATGGAATTAAATAGTGAATAAATTATTTAAATGAACCTTGATGAATCTACTTTCATATGGAAGAAACAAAACGGTCATATGAGTTATATGTTAAGAGATATTAAAGCTCTCGTGAAACAGGGCCGGAACGGTTTCTGGATCCCCTGTTCCGAATTTGGAAATTTATTGTAAATTAACCAGAGATAATTAGGAGTCATGCCATATATTTATAGGATCCTATTTGAGTCTAGTTTCTATAGAAACAAACGACATCAGTATTGAAGCCCTGTACAGGGAGATATCCAAGTCGTAATGTACGAAGGTCAGTGTAGTCGATCCCTGTAACAGGGGAGACTTTAACTAATAAACTGTACTAATTGACCCGACCAAAAATTCTAGAAAACATTTTGTGGATGGACATATGAGTCTAATTTCAGGGAAAAATTACGAAACTGATTTTCGAGCTTTGAAACTCAAGATATGATTTTTAAGGCGACAGTGATGCAGTAACCAGCTTGTCTGGAAAATTTTAAATGGACTGTGAAAATGATTAAGTCAAGTTTGTGTGCACCTTGTGTTCGAATCCGGTAACGGACTCGGGTACGGGGTGTTACATGTTTCTTCGAGGCATCTCATTTTTGTTAGTGATGTTTTCGACCCTTTGACATTGATCACAACTCTTTATTTAAGCAAATGCATCTTTGAATAGTGTTGGTCAAAATAATCTGACTTGAATACCTTGGCTGTAGTAAGTGTACCTCCAAAGTGACCCTCACTCGGAGTTGAGTGACAATGGTATAAAATTTATGTACTTCATCTTTTGCCACACATCTCCTAATCATTTAATCTACACACTTTCTAAACAAATACGGTTCTTCCCAGAAATAGTACTCCACATCGTGAAGAAACATTTTCTTTTGATGATACGTCTTATCAATTGGCATCAACCCACAAGCTAAAATTTAGCAATATCAACAAACCAAAGGGTATTATGGACATGATTTACCTTCAATATGTGTTCATCTAGAAATGTTTTCTGTATGCGTGTAAGTGGAGAATTACCTTCCTGCGGCTCTAATCTAAACAAGTGGTCTGCTACTTGGTTTTCTACTCCCTTTCGATCTTGAATTTCTAAATCAAACT
Source organism: Gossypium arboreum (assembly GCF_025698485.1). Lineage (NCBI taxonomy): Eukaryota > Viridiplantae > Streptophyta > Magnoliopsida > Malvales > Malvaceae > Gossypium > Gossypium arboreum. Next base: position 29,997,014 of record NC_069073.1, read on the forward strand.
CTTGAAGTAGATGTACCCATCAGATCAGTCTCGGCTTAGCGTCTTTCTTGGCAAGCATTGTAACACCACTACCCTGTATCCGTCATCAGATTAGGGTTATGAGGCATTACCGATCATATCACAGTTCATACAAATATGTATTACATTTTATAATTCAAAAATTTTATTACATCAATACTTATAACTTAATCAACTATCAAAACTTAAAATCATGTCATTCATAACATAACATAATTAAAACATAATCCAGCATATATCAAAACAAATTACACATCAAACAAAACAAATTATAATACTAAACTTTTCATTCATTTATGCGGAACTAATATAGATTAGTCAATATGAAATTTACATGTTTTGTACATTAATGCAAATTAAAAACAAGCATTTAGTTATATATAAAATATATAAGTACTTTAGCACTTTTAACTAAAGCATTAAGGCTAATCACATCTATGATTTTGTGTATGACCAAACATAATAGAGAAGCTAACATATTTTACCAAGTTCAAGCACATTTCACCATATTATCTTTAACCATTTTTGGACACAAATAGCAAATCATTACCAAATCATGCTCAATTTATTATAGCCACATTCAAACTTTTAAACACAACTAATATATCGTTGTATACCTAATTTGCATATATAATAACAAGTCTAAACTTCATGTTTCAACATACTAACTAATCCTTTAATTTTGTTATCAATTATAACCTTAATCGGTCACACCATTATCAAGTCATATGCTTATTAAATGAACCACACACCAAGGCCGAATTGCTACCACATATATATAGTATATATAATAATCAATCATTTCACTAGCAACTTGACCTTAAACTAACAAACCACAAACAACATGTCATAAGCATATGTATATATTTTGTAACGCCTCAATTTTCGGGACTTCTGTGAATTTTGGTGAATTTTAGAATTTCTGTGTTTTGACTGCTTGGCGTAGGTCTAAGTATGTTAGTGGGCCTCTAGAAGGCCCAACTTTAAGATAAAATCTGGAAGTTTTAACTAATTTTAATTTTTAGGGGAAAAGGGGTTCTGGTAAGTTGGCCTTTTAAGATTTAATGGGTAAACTAAGCCACAAGAAGGCATGTGGAAAAGTGGCATGTGACGCCACTAGGGTGCTAAAAAGTGGCGTGTGGATGGCTAGGAGAGCTATGGTTCAAGTCACAAGGTGAGCAAACATTAGTATTAATTTTTATATACAGAAAGGGGATATGATGGAACTCAAGTGGAACTCTGTTAGGAAGAGTTTGAGCTGCTTAGGAGATCGAGTAAGGAAGGGATAAGGGAGAAGATTTAGGAGCTGATTAGGGGGTGTAGTATTGGGCGAATGATGGACTCTTGAGGAGCAAGAGTTGGCCGGCCAAGGGTTGCTAGTACAGGGGAAATTCGGCTAGTAAGTGGGGGGAAAATTCGGCATTTGGGTTCTGACCATTCTCTTCTCTTTTTCTTTTCTCCTCTCATCTCCTATTCTTTTTTCTTCTTCTTTGCTTTTTCTTCTATAGTTGAACCCTTCCTACCATTCTACTCTTCCATTCCAAACGTTTTTAAGCCTTTGAAACTGATTGCCATAAAAGCCAAAATCCCGAAAACTTGTTTCTATTGTGCCGATTTCTTCTAGCCAAACCCTCTTATTATTCTCCATCTTTTTGGTTAATTCTTCCATCCTCTAAACCCAAATTTCTATCGACTTCAACTTTGCAAAAACCTCCTTAAAGAAATCACCTTTTAGTTCACAAGTTTCAAAAGCCGAAACCTGAATCTTTAAAACCTTTAAAGATTTGATTCTTGCTAACGTTTGAAGGGGGTAGATCTGCATCGGAATAGAATAGAAACTAAAGTGGAATCGTTGACTGAAGGAACCGGTGGTAAGTTTTCGAATCTATTTCTTTATCTCGGGAATTAAGAAAAGCCAAAACCCTTAAGGGTGGCTAGCGTTTGGACTAAGGGTATTGTGCCTCTGTCTGTTTGGTTGTGTAAGCGTTAGCATGGACAAAGGGGCGTGCAACAAAGGGCTTGAAGACTAATTTGGTTGGCTCTCTAGATCTAACCCATATTTTGGCAAAAGGTAAGAACTCTAAGGTTTGAGGCTTTGTTGGCCGAATAGGTAAGGGGGATAAGTCCGTAGTTGCTTTCGATATTTATATTGACGTGATAGTAATCCAATTGTAGGTAGCTCGTGTGTGGAACTCGTCATCGAACCACTACAAATCAGGTGTGTAACTAACACCCTTTCATGGACTAGATCGGCAAAAGCCGAAAAGCCGAAATACCGAAATACCGGTATTTTGTGGACTTGCGAGTGTGCGAATGCTCGTGAGGTTGATCGATTAATGTATTTGGTAAACTACAGTATTTAGACTGCAGAGTGCATGATTTTGTACCTTTCAATATTTTTGGGCTTCATGGGCCAAAATTGGGATAATGGGCCAACGGGCCCATTTCGGTAAGAGCACTCGGTAAGTGTTTCTGTTAGTATGTGAATGGTGGAAATATGCATGAAAACCCTCAAATAGATAAGTTACTAGAATACCCCTAAGTATGGAAAATTACCATTATACCGCTACGTGTAAAATGACCATTATACCCCTATGGTTAATTTGACTGAAAAGCATGATGATCTGATTCTGTATGATGTATGCCATGATTTGCATATCTGTTGCACAGGGACATGGGTTATATTTTATGGAGGACGCGTCTTGGTGGCTATGCCACAATTATCTGTTCTGGTGGCTCTGCCACAAATATCTTTATCTGGTGACTATGTCACATTATCTGTTCTGGCAGCCATGCTGCAAATTCTGTGGCGTGTAGTGGATGGGTGGGTCGAGTGGTCTCCCCACATGGCGTAAGGCTGGTACGGGGGTGCATATGGTTGGATATGGGTTGGGTTTCTACATAAACATGTAATATCTGTTCTGTTCTTTTTTGGGCTTATGGGCTTCATTCTGAAATTTGTTCTAGGCTAAGGCCAATTTGATCTGTTTCTGTGGTTTGAACTGGTTTAGACTATGGTTGGGTTATTTTACACACTGAGTTTCCCAAACTCACCCCTTATTTTCATCGACGTAGGTAATCCCGAACCATAGTGGGCTTGGAGCTGTGAGGGATTCAGAGTGGCCACTCATTCTGCAAATTTGGTTTTCTTCTGGTGAATTGGACATCTTTTTATTTACTTTTATGATTTGGGTTTAAAGTTGTAATAAGGCCGCTTTAATGATTTTTAATTATTTTTAATATGTTTTGCTAGAATAGGTATGATATTATCTTAATCGCTGAAACTGATTAGTTTTAGGGCGCGTTTTCAATAATAGTAATTGATTTCAAAATATCACGATAACAAAGAAAAACTTCCGCAATGAAAATGTTTTCCAAAATTAATCACTTTTTCCTTAAGCTGGACTTAATTGAATTGGTTTCCTAAGAGCATACACTAAGTTAAGGTGTGGCAGTAGTGGTGTGCATGTCTAAAATTGGATCCGAAGGGAGGTTGGTACTTAAGCAGTCCGATGGACTCACCTGCTCTTTCCCAGTTTCCTACTTGGTGCACAGCTTCCATTCACTTTAACCTATAATGGAATCATTCTTTGAATACTAAGTACGATGTTCTTGACTAAAAATAGAAAATGTTTTTAACATTTTGATGTGGCACGTCAGATCCAGTCATAACGTCTAGGCTGAATTTGGGGTGTTACATTTAGTGGTATCAGAGCCCGATTGCAACAACTAGGCTGTGGAATGGGTCTATAAAAACAAAGATTTTTGAAAATGAAATTTTTACAAAAGTTAGGAAACTTGGTTTTTCAATTTTGGATCCTTAAAAAGGTGGCACCCGAATCTCCGGCCCAAGTCTGTAAGTATTATTCTGAACTTTTCTGAGATATTTGGTCTGAATTATCTGTCTGTATTAAAACCCTATTATGATAATCTAGTGGGATGGTACTGAAACTATTGGAAATTTTGGTAATAGACTGAGCCTGTAGCCAGACTTCGATTCTACGGAAAACAAACTCTGAATTACTGTCTGTTCATAAAACATCTGTAATAAACACTAAAATATTTAACTGATGCATAAAATTTGTAATTAGATAATACGATATGAGTACGAGAGCAGCTCGTGGAAGAGGCCGTGAACGTGGCCGAGGTAGTGCTCAAGCAGAAACTTCGTCTTCAGGGCATATGCCGACGGCAGAAGCACCGGTACCACCGGCAACAGAAGTGGAGTCTCATGATCATGGTGCCGGGGATGATGCCCTGTCCCAGGCAATGCTTAGTGTTCTAAAAAGGGTTGCTGGGGCAAGTTCGGTTAACAGAATTTGAGGATCTATTTCTGTGAGACTCCGGGCTAACGGAGCGGAGATCTTTAGGGGTGTATCTGGTGTAGCCCCGAATGTGGCGGAATATTGGTTGGAGGCCACGGAACGGATTATGGATGACTTGGACTACTCTGTGGAGCAGAAGCTGAAGGGAGCTGTATGGTTGCTACGAGACGAGGCTTATCAGTGGTGGCTCACTGTGAGAGATGGGACCCTAGTTGACAGGGTAACTTGGGAGCTGTTTAAGGTAGTCTTCAAAGGGAAATATGTTGGGGCGACTTATGTGGACGCCCGTAGGAAGGAATTCTTGAATCTAGTGCAAGGAGGTTAAATAGTTGCTTAATACAAGGCTGAGTTTCTGAGGTTGAGCTGGTATGCCGTGGGAATAGTCATTATGGAATATGAGCGTAGTGTGCGCTTCGAGGATGGTGTTAGAGATGAACTCAGGGTGTTGATTGCTCTGCAGAGGGAGCGTGACTTTACGGTCTTGGTGGAGAAAGCTAAGATAGCTTAGGAAGTGAACCGTGCTAAAAAGCAGAATCGTGAGAAGGATCGAAACCATTTTCGAAAGGATTCAGGACCTTCGGGTGGTGCAAATAGGAATGTCAAGAGAGCAAGAGTGGAGGAGCCAATTTCGGCAATTCCGATGAACATGGTTAGACCACCAATTTGTGGGGACTGTGGTAAGTTACATCTGGGCGAGTGTAGGAAACGTTCCGGTGCCTGTTTCTGATGCAGATCTATGGGGCATAGAGTCAAAGATTGTCCTCAGAAAATAGATCAGGTTCAAGTTGCTGAGCAGAGGGTTGCTCAACCAGTGAGAGGTGGACCACAACCACCGAGAGGACGTGGACAAGGTAGGGGCAGAAATGGTAATGGTCGAGGTCGTGAAGCACCTGGTAAGGGTACTGGAAATGCTGAGGCTCGATAGCCAGCTTTGGTGTATGCAGCTCGTCGTCAAGAGGAGGACGATGCACCTGACGTCATAACTGGTGCGTTCTTGGTTTCTAGCTTGCCGTATACTGATTTGGTGGATATTGGATATACTCATTCCTATGTTGCATGTGCCATATCTGGGTCGTTGGGTGTGCACTCTGAGGAGATAGTGAGTAGGGTAACTGTAGTAAGTCCTTTGGGTCACTCGGTTAAGGTAGACAAATTGTATAGGGATGTGACTTTAGAAACGCAAGGTAATATCTTCTCTGGAGACTTGATGGAGTTACCGTTCGGAGAATTCGACCTCATTCTGGGAATGGACTGCCTTGTTAAGCATAGGGTGACTCTGGATTGTGCTGTTAAACGAATGGTGTTAAGGACCACGGAGGGAGAAGAGGTTATGGTGATAGGTGAGCGAAAGGATTATTTGTCCAATGTGGTGTCAGCATTGAGAGCCGAAAAATGGATTCGTAAAGGTTGTCAGGCCTATTTGGCATTTGTAAGTCAGTCAAAAGCTGAGGGACTGACAGTGGATAAGGTTAGAACCGAGAAGTCGAGTTTGGAATCAACTTGTTGCCTGGAACAGCACCAGTGTCCATTGCACCGTATAGGATGGCACCGAAAGAGTTGGTGGAGTTAAAAGCACAAATTCAAGAGTTGTTGGATAAAGGTTTTATCAGGCCAAGTGTGTCTCCGTGGGGAGCACCAGCGCTATTCGTGAAAAAAAAGGATGGGACAATGCAGATATGTATTGATTATCGGCAGTTGAACAAACTGACAATTAAGAATAAGTACCCACTGCCAAGGATTGACGATCTGTTCAACCAACTTAGAGGAGCTTCTGTATTTTCCAAGATCGACCTTCGATCTAGATATCATCAGTTAAGGGTCAAAGAGGCAGATATCCATAAGACGGCATTCAAAACGAGGTATGGTCATTACGAGTTTCTGGTTATGCCATTTGGACTGACGAACGCTCCTGCAACGTTTATGGATATGATGAATTGTGTATTCCAACCATTTTTGGATCGGTTTGTAGTCGTCTTTATTGATGATATTCTAGTATATTCTAAAACTGAAGCGAAACATGATGAGCATATCCGCATTGTACTACAACTGTGACAGCCCAAAATTGACCCTAGTCGGGAAGTGGTTTCGGGACCGCTAAACCGAGTCATCGAAATGTTTGAACGTAATATTTATTGTCTAGAATATGTAATTATGAATGTGTGAAAATTTCAGGCCTCGATTTAGCCGATAGCATGTGAATTCAGTTAGTAGGACTTGTGTGACACTTTTGAAAAGTGATAGGCTAATCTATAAGGACCTAATAGTGCATGTAGTCAAAGGGAGGACTTGCATGTCAAATTTCCCCCTAATAGCTAGTGGCCGCCATGACAAGAGATTATGGGAAAAACATGTCATAAAACATGTTGGGACAATGGTGTATGTAAGAAAAAATAAAATAGTGAGCATGGGAATTTAATAATGAAAGGAACAAAAAAAGAGAAAAAATGGTCTCATGCATGCCCATTGCCGTGAGTGTGGAGAAAGAAAGAAGAATTTTTGTTCATCATTTTTCATTTCCTTTGGGCTGAAAATTCTATGGAAGAAGGAAGGAATTCTTGTTTCATGTTGGTTTGGAAGAGGTTTAGGAGGAGGTTTGGCCATACTTGTACCTAGATTAAGGTAAGTTTGATGTTTTGCCATGAGATTCATGTATATTTTAGTTGCTAGCTTGATGTTCTTGTTAGCCCATGGTTCAAATCTTTGTTATGTCATGGGAATGAAATTTGGCCAAAGGGAATATGGTGTTAATGCCATTGCATGCTAAATATCAAGCTTGATAATGATACATGTGATGGTGGATTGAGGATTCTTAGATTTTCTTTTAGCATTTTTGAATGAGATACTAAGTTCTTTGTTTAACCATGACCAAATTGAAACGGTATGGTGTTGTGGTATTTGGCCATGTTATATCCATAAGTATGATTCATGCATGTTGCATGGTAAGTAAGATTTAAGCTTTGGATATGTGTATATATTTGGATATAAGCCACTTTAGAATTTGGCCATTGCACCTACATGAATATATGTTTGCACATGATGAATTGGTATGACATATATACTATTTTAAGGTGTATATTTGCTTGTGATGTTGTTTCGGTTATGAAATAAATGAGAGATGTGTATAGAGCTACAATATGTAATGCGTTAATTAGGAAAATGTATGCTGTTTTTTTTGTGTAGTATTAAGTGTAAAATTGGCCTCAACATAGACATGCATATTCGGCCAAAGGAAGTAGATTGGTGTGCATGTATTCGGTTAGAGGCAACCACATTGAAGCCTTATCTTGGCTTAGATTGTTGACCAAATGGGTAATAAGTGAGGATGGTTGCCGAATATACAAACATACATATGCATGTGTAATTGAATTATGAATGTTTAGCAAGAGGGTTAAACTAGTTGATTTATTGATTAAGCTCAAGGAGTTAAAGAAGGAGAATCAAGCAAGGGAAAGACGAAGGTCATCGAGTAGCCGACTTGGACTATTTTACCCAACACAAGGTAAGTCATTAAGCATATATTTGATATTGCTTAAATGATTGTAATATCTATGCAATTGTGTTTAATGAGATGAAATATATACAAATGTATGTGTATGAAAAGATGATATTGTTGAACGAAAAGAGATAGTGAAATGTGTAGGAAGTTTGCTTGCACTAAGTGTGCGAGAAATAGATGAGTACGGGACGAGATTGGCACTGAGTGTGCGAGCTTGTAATGTATGGCACTAAGTGTGCGAGTTTGGACTATATGGCACTATGTGTGCGGGCTTGAATCACATGGCACTAAGTGTGCGTGATTGAGTATTAAGCACTATGTGTGCGAACTCTACACATATCTCCGATAGAACATTTATATGGAGGCGTGACTTCATCGAGATGAGTATGGACAGCGGAAAGAGTAAGTACCTTGAGTTCATGGCTAATAGATGCTATGTTCATGCTCGGGTGGAGTTGGTAAGATTTAAATCTATGTGATGATTTCAATTGCATTCCGTAAATAAGGTATCGTGGAATAGATGAAAGTTCATTTGATTGCATGATTGTTGCGGAAATGAAATGATGTATGGAAATTGCTTCAAATATCCTATTGAACAGTATATGAAATGTAAATGTATGACTTGGTATGAGATTGATCCGAAGATCTAAGGAACTATGGTATAGTTCGGTATGGTGGAACACTTGGCCTTGTTTCATTATTTCATTTTATGATAATTGTATTAATGGATGGTTGTGGAATGCTTATAACTTATGAGTTATAAACTCACTCGGTGTTTTCTTGTCACCCATTTTAGGTTTCTTGGACTCATCTCCTTTTGGGTGTTCAGAATCACAACGAAGTCATCACACCGCGAGCAATTTTGGTATTGTCTTCTTAGTCAACTTAGGAGAACATTTGGCATGTATGGGCTATTTTGTTTTGTTAAATTTTGGGTTGTAAACTTTAAGCCATGTGAAAATGGCCTATGTGGTCGTTTGAGTGGGATGCTAGAATCTATAGCCACGAGTCTTAGAAACCTTAATTTTGATAAGGTGGCCATAATTTGTGTCACGATGATGGATGATTAGTAAGGCTAAGGAAGGATTCATGAAATTGGCATAGTCTCATCGCAGTAACTGTTGCGGACGGCAGCAGTGATATGAGATCAAAAATCACTAAAACTAGTAGAAGTGGAATTAATAGCTAAAAAATTATGTACTGAAGCTTGATGGGTCTATTTTCATATGGATGAAACGAAACGACCATATGAGCTGAATTTTAAGAGATATCCAAGATTTCGTGAGACAGGGCCAGAACGGTTTCTGGATTCCCTGTTCCGACTTTGAAAATTCATTATAAATTAACCAGAGATAATTAGGAGTCCTAAAACATATGTATAAATTCCTCTTTGAGTCTAGTTTCTATAGAAACAAACAGCATCAGTATTGAATCCCTACACAGGGAGTTATTCCAGTTGTAACGCACGAAGGTCAGTGTAGTCGACCCCTGTAACATGGGAGACTTTAACTAATAAACTGTACTAATTGACTTGACCAAAAATTCTAGAAAACAATCTGTAGATGGACATATGAGTCTAGTTTCAGGGAAAAATTACGAAACTGATTTTCGAGTTGTAAAACTCAAGTTATGATTTTTGAAGCGACTAGTACACAGATTGGAAGCTTGTCTGGAAAATTCTCAATAAGTGGTTTGAAGTCTGTTAACACCTCGTGTTCGACTCCGGCGACGGTCTCGGGTTCGGGGTGTTACAACAACTGTTAAGGGAGAAGGAACTTTATGTGAAATTCAGCAAATGTGAATTCTTGTTGAAGGAGGTAACCTTCTTAGGACATGTTGTCTCTGCTGAGGGGATTAAGGTGGACCCTCAAAAGATTGAAGCAATTCTGGAGTGGAAGCCACCTAGGTCGGTGTCGAAAATTCAGAGTTTTCTAGGGTTGGCAGGATACTACAAGAGGCTTTTGGAAGGTTTTTTTGTGATGACAGCGCCTTTGATGAAACTCACAAGGAAAGGAGTACCGTTTGTTTGGACAGAGAAGCAGCATGAAGCCTTTGAGAAGTTGAAGAAAGTTCTGACTGAAGCACCTGTGTTGATTCAGCCGGAGCCTAGGAAGGATTTTACTGTGTACATTGACGCATCACATGTGGGTTTGGGCTGCATGTTGATGCAAGAGGGTAAGGTGGTTGCTGATGCATCATGACAGCTTAAGCCTCACGAAGGAAACTATCCTACTCATGATTTGGAATTGGCAGTAGTAATCTTTGCACTTAAGATTTGGAGACACTACTTGTACGGAGAGAGGTGTATTATATACACCGACCATAAGAGTTTCAAGTACTTGCTGGCTCAGAAAGAGCTGAACCTTAGGCAAAGGAGATGGATAGAGTTGCTTAAAGATTATGATTGTATGATTGAGTACCACCCAGGCAAGGCTAACGTGGTAGCCGATGCTCTAAGTCGAAGAGCTGTATTCTGAGAGCAATGTTTACTCGTCTGAGTCTGTATGATGATGGTAGTCTGTTGGCTGAGTTGCAAGTAAGGCCAACCTGGGTGGATCAGATTAAGGAGAAGCAGTTGATAGATGAATCTTTGGTTGCTCGTTTCTAGCAGGTTAAGGAAGGGGAAACTTTTGAGTTTGGGTTGAATAATAAAGGAGTTCTGTGTTTCCGAGGGAGAATTTGTGTTCCAAAGGACTCTAATTTGAGGCAGTCAATATTGAAGGAAGCTCATGGGGGACTTTGTGCCATGCATCCTGGAGGGAATAAGTTGTATACTTGTGAAAATTATATTGGTGTCTTGGGCTTAAGAGGGAAGTAACGGAGGTTTTGGGGAAATGTTTGACATGCCAACAAGTGAAAGTTAAGCATCAACTACCTTCTGGGCTTTTGCAGCCAGTGAAGATACCAGTTTGGAAGTGGGAGAGGGTAACCATGGACTTTGTTAGTGGGTTACCCTTGACACCAACAAAGAAAGACTCGGTTTGGGTGATCGTGGATAGGTTAACCAAATCGGCTCATATCATACCTGCCCGCACCGACTTTTTGTAACACCCCTTACCCGTATCCAAGGCCAGAACAGAGTATGAGGCATTACCAGACTTAACAATACACATAGACGAAAACCGGGCCATAAAATTTCATTTAATTCAAAACTTTTCGAACACATGCATAACAAACAAAGCTAACTATATCATCACATCAAAACATAGGACATGGAACGATTAATTAAACTTATAAACCATAATGGATAAGGACCACATCTCATGATTTTAAATGATAACTCAATGCGATCGACACGTATGGTCAAAATCATAATAAAATACATATCACAAACCAACTTCCTATACATGCCACTCACTTGATATTTCTAATATTTGAATTAATTTTCCCAAAAATGATAGTTTGATAGTGCGATTTTGATAGTTTGATAGTGTGATTTTGCCTCCAACGATCTCCAACCCCGAGTCGACCTGCCAATACTAAAGAAATGGAGAGGATGGATAAGCTTTACGCTTAGTAAGTTCATATGAAAATAATAAGCAATTACTACCATGCTTTTCAAAATAAAACACTATAATTGTACAATTACTCATATTTAGTACAGGCTATTTTCTGGAGTCCCGGCGTTTAAAAAAATCATATCTCAAGTTACAAAACTAGAAATCCAATTCTATAAATTTTCTATGAAACTAGACTCATATGTCTACTTACTAATTTTTTTCCAGAATTTTTGGTCTGGCCATTTAGTACAGTTTATTAGTTAAAGTCTCCCCTATTTCAGGGTATGACTACTCTAACCCCTGTGCACTACGAACCAAAGTTCTCCCTGTACAGAATTCCAACGACCATGTCGTTTGTTTCCCTTAAAATTATATTCAATAAGGAATTCATGCATGTAAGGTATGACTCACAATAAATTTTGTACAATTTATGGTTAATTTCTAAAGTCAGAACAGGGGATTTCAAATTCATTCAGACCCTGTTTCACAAGAATTCAAATATCACACAATATAGAATTATTTTGCTTCCCCTATTTCTTTCAGGTGAAAATATACTCATTAAGCTTTATTTCTATAAATTTTTTTAAATTTAATTCAACTTACACAATTTTTGGTGAATTTTCAAAGTCATGCATTGCTGCTGTCTAATACTGTTTTACTACTAAAGTTCACTTTTACACAATTTCACTTAATCCATTCCATTTTACCGAGGTTCGCTCAAATATTGAGCATATTACTCATAAATTCAAATAAACATATACTTGCACTTGTTCATCACATAATCACTTTCACATGTATTTTCATTTAATTGATTTCCCGTTGAACTCATCGGAATAATAACAGATACACAATTGCCTGCACATTTTCCCATTTCCACACTTGTAGCCGAAGCTATCTGGTACGCATAGTAGCCTGCACTTAGTACTACACATGCAACCTCACAATAGATCATTCGTATCGTTTTTATTTCGAAGGTTCAATCGGGAAATTCCTCACTATTCAACATTTTATTAAATTGTCCGTAATCAATTTAAATTCATAATTTACATCAAATAACCATTTGATAGGCAGCCACATTTCATATGATATCAAAATATAATAACATAAAAAGAATCGATAAATTATTTATGTACGAATTTACTCGAACTATTGATCTCACTACCCATAGTACCAATTGTCCATTCATAGTATAATAAGACACAACTCAAATATCAAATCAGCTTTTAAGAATTTACATAAAATATATCACATATTTCATATATCACTTGTCATGTATATTCATTTTCTTGCATTTCATGTAACATTCTTTCATGTCATATTTCCACATCATAAACACCATTCCATCAAATTTTTCAATATATTAAATCATAAAATATATTCAATAATAGTAACAAATATAATTCAAACATAACATTGCATTATTATTATCATACGAACTTACCTCGATCCAGAAACAACAATTTACCATTTTAGTCCATAACCTTGTATTTTCTCGATTTAAGCCCGAATCTCGATTTCCTTCATCTATAATATCACATTTTGCCTAATAATTAGTCACACTATTCATACAGGTCCAAAAATCATATTTTTAAAATTTTTCATTTTGACCTTTAAACTTTTGCATAATTGCACTTTTTCCCCAAGGTTCGGAAATTAAACTTCATCCTATTTTCTTATGTTTTATGACATGCTGATCATTTTTCCCTTCTATGGAAACATCAAATTCTCACTCTAACATCTACTTATGACTATTAGGTATTTTTACTGATTAAGCCCTTTTGCTCGTTTTCACTTAAAACCGAGTAGCACAAGTTGCCTAACATAATTTAAAACCTCATATTCTATCATAATACACCAAAATACACAAATTTCACCTATGGGTATTTTTCCAAATATGAACCGTAGGTTGAATTATTGCTAGCATAAGCTAAATCAAGTTACCGGGACTCCAAAAACGTAAAAATCATTAAAAACGAGGCTAGAACAGACTTACAATCGAGCTTGGAAGCTTGGAAACCCTAGCCATGGAGTCTCCCTTGGTATACACGTCCATGGTGAAGAAGATGAGCAAAATTGGCTTTTAATTTTGTATTTTAATTCATTTTACCTCTAAATGACCAAAATGCCCTTACTACTAAACTTTCCAAAAAATTCTATTCATGTCCAATATTTCTCCATAAAGTTTGAAATTGGTAAAATTTCTATTTAAGACCTCCTAATTAATATTTCAAAGCAATTTCATACTAGAAACTTCTAGAATGCAAGTTTTGCAACTTATTCAATTTAGTCCTTAACTTCAAATTAAGCACTTTATGCATAGAATTTCTTCATGAAATTTTCACACAATCATGAAATCATATCATAGACCTTAAAATAATCATAAAATAATTATTTCTATCTCAAATTTGTGGTCACGAAACCACTTTTCCGATTAGGCCCTAATTCAGGATATTACAATTCTCTCCCCCTTTAGGGATTTTCGTCCCCGAAAATCTTACCAGAAAAGTGGTCTTCACTTAGATTCCTCAATTTCATATTCAGTGTTGAAGAACTTTCACTCAGGCGGTGCCTCCAATATATCTCTTTAATTTCTCATATATTCTGAAATTCATTATTAGAAGTCGATCCTCACTGTACTCTTTTAGTTTGCTACTCACTAGCACATTTTCCTCTTTCCGCTACGGAAATAATTCTGATATAACCTCGAAAATAATCCTTTCTTCTAGTTACAAAACAATTCATCATGCCATCCTTTACTATTCATTCATTACGTTAATCAAAACTGTCTCAATTACATTAGCTCAAGTACCAAAATATCTCAATTGAAGACATTAACTATAATTGACTTACTTGAGAAAAGTAATCCACCATACCGATTGAAACTTGCACTTTTATCACTTATACCTTTACTGTTGTCAAACCTTACACGAAAATTAGAAAAATCCATATACTGAAATCACCACATCACCCAAATCAAATTAGAAGTATAGCCATACTTGACATGATTATCATGAGTTGAAGAATGCACTTCGAACATGAGTCCTAGTTGACAAATTACGGAATAAAGATAACAAGAAAATTGAAAAAACAAATCCAAGATAGAAAAACCTAGAATAAAGAAATCCAAAATAAAGAAACCCAAGATACGATACTATGCCGGAAAATTGAAAACCAAACTCATAGGAAAATATAAAAGATCCCAATAATTCCTCAGAGAAAAGAAATCCAGTAGAAAACATCATTTAGTCTCACTGGAATCAAATGCAACAAGAACAATGTATCTTCCCATATATATACATATCAAATGGAGCATCAAGTAGAAGAAACAGAATCATAGTATCATACATATTCTCTCATCAATTTTTTTTTTATCAGGCAGAATATAATAGAATGCCCGAAGGAATAGAGCAATATAAATTATAAACCAGTCAGGCTACCAATGCTTTCATTTAACATCAGGATTAGAAAACATCCCCATATAACAAGAATTTCTTCAAAAGATCAATAACCATAGAAATATTTCTGGGAACGGATAAACACATAGAACATCTTAGAAGAAACTGCTAAAATCTGTCCAATCGTAACTGTCACACTCAGATATTACACATTTCAGATATCATTTCCCCAACTATTTCTGCCATCACAAATTTCATATTACTTTTCACTAAAGAAGACTAGTTCTGAATAAATTTTTATTTGCACTTTTCTCGACCTTGTACCTTAGTAATTCGATTTATCAAAATAAATTTCTTCTCTAATGGAACCAAGGCATAACTCCAATAATCCTTATGCCAATCTGATACTTTTCTAGCTTTGACTTTACTTATCAATTCATTCTTCAATCTCTAATCATATTTATAATTATTCTAGCATTGAACTCTTTGGTTTCTCAACCGGAAACTTATTCAGTATAAATCTCATGAAATTCCATTATAAAACACCACTTTGGTAAGGGGAAAGGGGTCGTAGGGCCTCTGATTCAACTCTCATATACATATACATGTAACACAGTTTTCTTCATAGCAATCATATCTCAATCATGTTATTCATTTCGAGTAACTAACATTCATATTGATTTAATTCTCACTTTCCAGTTATCTCATTTAGTCAAGTATAATTATGCATGCATCCTATGTTTTTTGGATAGCTTGACTTATCCATTCATCTACTCGAACAAATCATACTCATGACATCACATAAGGGTTAAACAAACATAGATATTTATATCACAATCACAACTTTCATTTCGTGCATCATTATATACATATAATTACAATCACATAATTCAGTCCAAACAATTTAACATAGATAAATTCATTTCATTATAATCATTTATCTTATAAAAAATATCATTGACATTCATCAACATTCAACGTTCAATCAAGGCAATGACATTTTCATTCATATCATGATATTAGGAACTTTTACTCATACTTCTACGAATTTTTATTTATCCCGTTCATCTTATCAAGTAAGCCAAGTGCACTACATCACATGAGCATCAAGCAAGTATGGATATTTATCACAACATGACCTTTCATCTCACGTGTTATCACTTATATATATATATATCATAAACTTTTATTCATACTTTTCTAAATTGAGACTCATCATAATCGTAATTTTATTCAAACACCTTTGCATCACATTGAACATGGTCAGTGCTGCTCGGTTGGAGAGTACCTCTGTCTAAGCAAGACGGTGCTCATACACGTCGGGAGACATCACACTATCACGGATCAGTGGCATGTATAGCTGGACTTTTGCACATGCTAGGTTAGTCCGAGAACCGACTAAGCCATAACTATGATACCATTAAATGTAACACCCCTTACCCGTATCCAAGGTCGGAACAGAGTACGAGGCATTACCAGACTTAACAATACACATAGACGAAAACCGGGCCATAAAATTTCATTTAATTCAAAACTTTTTGAACACATGCATAACAAACAAAGCTAGCTATATCATCACATCAAAACATAGGACATGGCACGATTAATTAAATTTATAAACCATAACGGATAAGGACCACATCTCATGATTTTATACGATAACTCAATGCAGACTGATACATATGGTCAAAATCATAATAAAAATACATATCACAAACCAACTTCCTATACATGCCACTCACTTGATATTTCTAATATTTGAATTAATTTTCCCAAAAATGATAGTTTGATAGTGCGATTTTGATAGTTTGATAGTGTGATTTTGCCTCCAACGATCTCCAACCCCGAGCCGACCTGCCAATACTAAAGAAATGGAGAGGATGGGTAAGCTTTACGCTTAGTAAGTTCATATGAAAAAAATAAGCAATTACCACCAGGCTTTTCAAGATAAAACACTATAATTGTACAATTACACATATCCAGGACAGGATATTTTCTGGAGTCCTGGTGTTAAAAAAAATCATATCTCAAGTTACAAAACTCGAAATCCAATTCCGTAAATTTTCAATAAAACTAAGCTCATATTTCTACTTACTGATTTTTTTCTAGAATTTTTGGTCGGGTCATTTAGTACAGTTAATTAGTTAAATTCTCCCCTATTTCAGGGTATGACTACTCTAACCACTGTGCACTACAAACCAAAGTTCTCCCTGTACAGAATTCCAACGACCATTTCGTTTGTTTCCATTAAAATTAGATTCAATAAGGAATCCATGCATGTAAGGTATGACTCTAAATAATTTTTGTACAATTTATGGTTAATTTCTAAAGTCAAAATAGGGGATCTCGAATTCATTCAGACCCTATTTCACAAGAATTCAAATATCACACAATATAGAATTATTTTCCTTCTCCTATTTCTTTCATGTGAAAATAGACTCATTAAGCTTTATTTCCATAATTTGTTTTAAATTTAATTCAACTTACACAATTTTTGGTGAATTTTCAAAGTCATGCATTGCTGCTGTCTAATATTGTTTTACTACTAAAGTTCACTTTTACACAATTTCACTTAATCCATTCCATTTTACGGAGGTTCGCTCCAATATTGAGCATATTACTCATAAATTCAAATAAACATATACTTGCACTTGTTCATCACATAATCACTTTCACATGAATTTTCATTTAATCGATTTCCCGTTGAACTCATCGGAATAATAACAGATACACAATTGCGTGCACATTTTCCCATTTCCACACTTGTAGCCGAAGCTATCTGGTACGCATAGTAGCTTGCACTTAGTATTACACATGCGACCAGCAGTCTGGCACACGTAGTAGCCTGCACTTAGTACTACACACGTGACCTCACCATCTAATACACGTAGTAGCATGCACTTAGTACTACACACGTGATCACAGTTTTCGGGTACGCATAGTAGCCTGCACTTAGTACTACACATGCAACATCACAATAGATCATTCGTATCTTTTTTATTCAGAAGGTTCAATCGAAAAATTCCTCACTTTTCAACATTTTACTAAATTGTCCGTAATCGATTTAAATTCATAATTTACATCAAATAACCATTTGATAGGCAGCCACATCTCATATGATATCAAAATATAATAACATAAAAAGAATCGATAGATTATTTCTGTACGAATTTACTCGAAGTGTCGATCTCACTATCCATAGTACCAATTGTCCATTCATAGTATAATAAGACACAACTCAAATATCAAATCAGCTTTTAAGAATTTACATAACACATATCACATATTTCATATATCACTTGTCATGTATCTTCATTTTCTTGCATTTCATGTAACATTCTTTCATGTCATATTTCCACATCATAAACACCATTCCATCAAATTTTTCAATATATTAAATCATAAAATATATTCAATAATAGTAACAAATATAATTCAAACATAACATTGCATTATTATTATCATACGAACTTACCTCGATCCAGAAACAGCAATTTACCATTTTAGTCCATAACCTTGTATTTTCTCGATTTAAGCCCGAATCTCGATTTCCTTCATCTATAATATCACATTTTGCCTAATAATTAGTCACACTATTCATACAGGTCCAAAAATCATATTTTTAAAATTTTTCATTTTGACCTTTAAACTTTTGCATATTTACACTTTTGCCCTAAGGTTCGGAAATTAAACTTCATCCTATTTTCTTATGTTTAATGACATGCTGATCATTTTTCCCTTCTATGGAAACATCAAATTCTCACTCTAACATGTACTTATGACTATTAGGTATTTTTACCGATTAAGCCCATTTGCTCGTTTTCACTTAAAACCGAGTAGCACAAGTTGTCTAACATAATTTAAAACCTCATATTCTATCATAAAACACCAAAATACACAAATGTCACCTATGGGTATTTTGTCCAAATATGAACCCTAGGTTGAATTATTGCTAGCATAAGCTAAATCAAGTTACCGGGACTCCAAAAACGTAAAAATCATTAAAAACGAGGCTAGAACGGACTTACAATCGAGCTTGGAAGCTTGGAAAGCCTAGCCATGGAGTCTCCCTTGGTATACACGTCCATGGTGAAGAAGATGAACAACATTGGCTTTTAATTTTGTATTTTAATTCATTTTACCCCTAAATGACCAAAATGCCCTTGCTACTAAACTTTCCAAAAAATTCCATTCATGTCCAATATTTGTCCATAAACTTTGAAATTGGTCAAATTGCTTTTTAAGACCTCTTAATTAATATTTCAACGCAATTTCATACTAGAAACTTGTAGAATGCAAGTTTTGCAACTTATTCAATTTAGTCCCTAACTTCAAATTAAGCACTTTATGCATAGAATTTCTTCACGAAATTTTTAAAAAATCATGCAATCATATCATAGACCTCAAAATAATCATAAAATAATTATTTCTATCTCAAATTTGTGGTCACAAAACCACTATTCTGATTAGGCCCTAATTCGGGATATTACAATTCAGATTTTGGAGGACATGTTGAGAGGATGCGTTATTGACTTCCGAGGTAGTTGGGAGGATTACTTGCCATTGGCGGAGTTTGCATACAAAAACAATTATCAGGCGAGTCTTCGAATGGCACCATATGAAGCGATGTATGGACGAAGGTGTCATACCCCTAGTTGTTGGACCGAACTGGGAGAGCGGTAGGTTCTTGGACCCGAGTTGGTAGCTGACATTAAGGATAAGGTCAGAGTAATCAGAAATAGGTTAAAAAAAGCTGCTGATAGGAAAAAGTCGTATGCAGATTTGAAGCGTAAGGAGATTGAGTACTAAGTAGGTGATATTGTCTTTTTGACGGTTTCACCTTGGAAGAAGATATTAAGGTTTGGTAAGAAGGGCAAGTTGAGTCTGCGGTTCATTGGGCCTTATCGGGTTTTGAAGCGAGTAGGACCAGTGGCATATCAATTGGAATTACCTCTAGAGTTAGACAGGATTCACGATGTTTTTCACGTCTCCATGTTAAGGCGTTATCGTTCTGACCCTACTCATGTCGTGCCGGTTGCAAAGATCGCGGTGCAACCTGATTTAACTTTCGAGGAAGAGCCTGTGCAGATGTTGGACAGAGACATCAAGGTGTTGAGAAGGAAATCTGTTCCTTTAGTGAAAGTGCTTTGGCATAATCACGGCAGGGAGGAAGCTACTTGGGAGACAGAAGAGGCGATGGGACGATAATACCCTCATCTGTTTCGATCAGGTAAATTTTGAGGAAGAAATTTCTTTAAGGAAGGTAGAGTTGTAACGCCCCAATTTTTGGGACTTCTATGAATTTTGGTGAATTTTAGAATTTCTGTGTTTTGACTGCTTGGTGTAGGTCTAAGGATGTTAATAGGCCTCTAGAAGGCCCAACTTTAAGATAAAATCTAGAAGTTTTAACTAATTTTAATTCTTAGGGGAAAAACGGTTCTGGTAAGTTGGGTTTTTAAGATTTAATGGGTAAACTAAGCCACAAGAAGGCATGTGGCAAAGTGGCATGTGACGCCACTATGGTGCTAAAAAGTGGCATGTGGATGGCTAGGAAGAGCTAAGGTTCAAGTCACAAGGTGAGAAAACATTAGTATTAATTTTTATGTACAAAAAGGGGATGTGATGGAACTCAAGTGGAACTCTGTTGGAAGAGTTTGAGCTGCTCAGGAGATCGAGTAAGGAGGGGATAAGGGAGAAGATTTAGGAGCTGATTAGGGGGAGTAGTATTGGCTGAATGATGGACTCTTGAGGAGCAAGATTTGGCCAGCCAAGGGCTGCTAGTATAGGGGAAATTCGGCTAGTAAGTGGGGGGAAAATTTGACATTTGGGTTCTGACCATTCTCTTCTCTTTTTCTTTTCTCCTCTCATCTCCTGTTCTCTTTTCTTCTTCTTTGCTTTTTCTTCTATAGTCGAACCCTTCCTACCATTCTACTCTTCCATTCCATTCGTTTTTAAGCATTTGAAGTCGATTGCCATAAAAGCCAAAATCCCAAAAACCTGTTTCTGTTGTGTCGATTTCTTCTAGCCAAACCCTCTTATTATTCTCCATCTTTTTGGTCGATTCTCCCATCCTCTAATCCCAAATTTCTGTTGACTTTAACTTTGCAAAAACCTCTTTAAAGAAATCATTTTTTAGTTCACAAGTTTCAAAAGCCGAAACACCATAGTCATTGGGGCATAGCCGAATCTTTAAGACCTTTAAAGATTTGATTCCCGCTAATGTTTGAAGGGGGTAGATCTGCATCAGAATCGAATAGAAACTAAAGTGGAATCATTGACTGAAAGAACTGGTGGTAAGTTTTTGAATCTATTTCTTTATCTCGGGAATTAAGAAAAGCCGAAACCCTTAAGGGTGGCTAGCATTTGGACTAAGGGTTGTGTGCCTCTGTCTGTTTGGTTTTGTTAGCGTTAGCGTGGAAAAAGGGATGTACAGCAAAGGGCTTGAAGACTAATTCGATTGGCTCTCAAGATCTAACCCATATTTCAGCAAAAGGTAAGAACTCTAGGGTCTGAGGCTTTGTTGGCCGAATATTGTAGGGGGATAAGTCTGTAGTTGTTTTCGATATTTAGATTGACGTGTTAGTAATCCAATTGTAGGCAGCTCATGTACGGAACTCGCCATCGAACCACTACAAATTAGGTGTGTAACTGACACTGTAACACCCCGTACCCGAGACCGTTACCGGAGTCGAACACGAGGTGCTAACCGACTAATTCATTTACTCTCGCAGTCCAATTAAAAATTTTTCCAGACAACTGGCTAACTGCGTCACTGTCACCTTAAAAATCATAACTTGAGTTCCAAAACTCGAAAATCAGATTCGTAATTTTTCTCTGAAGCTAGACTCATATGTCCATCTACATATTTTTTGTTAGAATTTTTGGTTGGGCCAATTAGTACAGTTTATTAGTTAAAGTTTCCCCTAATCCAGGGTTCGACTACACTGACCTTCACACGTTACGAATTGGATATCTCCCTGTACAGGGCTCCAATACTGATGCCATTTGTTTCTATAGAAACTAGACTCAGAGAGGAATCTATGCATATATGGCATGACTCCTAATTATCTCTGGTTAACTTACAATGAATTTCCAAAGTCGGAACAGGGATTCCAGAAACCGTTCTGGCCCTGTTTCACAAAAACCTAAATATCTCTTAACATACAACTCATATGACCGTTTCATTTCTTCCATATGAAAGTAGATTCATCAAGGCTCATTTACATAATTTATTCACTATTTAATTCCATCTCTACTATTTTTAGTGATTTTTCACATCCGCATCACTGCTGCTGCCAGCATCTATTTTTAGGGTAGACTTTATCTAACACATAGTTTCTATGACTCAACTAACCCTCTTGCATATATAGTCCAAAATATAATCAAGATGAACCATTCTAATGGCTGATCGTTGCCAAACATTTCCATGCCTCTTAATGAGCATATACATATCGAATGATTATAACATTATGCTCAAAACATTTATAAGCCATTTTCGCATGGCTATCTAAAATTATACAAATCCAAAGGGTCCATGACCCACAACAAAAGGGGTAGTCCTATACATTGACCAAAATATCCTCTCACTACTAGTCTATTCCATACATGCCATAAGATATTCCCAAAACGTAGCAGTACCAAACGGTGGGTAGTGATAGTGTGACTAGTTGCTGACGATCCCCGAGCCTGTAGCTTCCAATGAGATCTATAAAACAGAGGAAACAAAGTAAACAGAGTAAGCATTACGATGCTTAGTAAGTTTTAAGCAGTGTCAACAGATAACAACCAAATCATAACATGGTTGTTCGTATTTTTATTTCACTCTTCCTTCGGGCACACTATCCCCTTTTCCGAATATGCACATCTCATCATATACAATAGGCAGATAAACTCTCACATAAAAGTGAGCTCATGTGACATAGATATATCGTATGATTTCACATAACCTCTCACACTAAACCGATGTCACATAATCATAGGAATAGTCCCATAGATTGCTCTCGTGTGCATCATATATAAACTTGGAGTACATACCTGTTTAACCTTTCGCATTGCGTATATTTATAAGCAATTCTTATTTAAGTCTTACCCGGACATAATCTCCACACGTAGTCATCGGGTCTTACCGGACATAATCTCCACACGTAGTCATCGGGTCTCACCCGGAACATATTTCAAGTTTCATGTACATTTAATCACATGTTACAACATTCACAGTAGCCATTCGGCTTTACCACACATACACATCACACATATATTTCACATTAGCCATTCGGCTTTACCACATATACATATCACACATATGTTTCACATTCATCACATCGGCTATTAGGCCTTATCACATATATATATACCTTCACATTCATCACATCGGCCATTAGGCCTTATCACATATATACTCTTTCACATTCATCACATTGGCCATTAGGCCTTATCACATATATATACACCTTCACATTCATCACATCGCCATTAGGCCTTATCACATATATACTCTTTCACATTCATCACATTGGCCATTAGGCCTTATCACATATATACTCTTTCACATTCATCACATCGGCCATTAGGCCTTATCACATATATACTCTTTCACATTCATCACATTGGCCATTAGGCCTTATCACATATATACTCTTTCACAAATTTTAATATCAAGGATCCATCTAATACTCATATATCATTTTACAATATCACGATTTAGAATTCAAGTATGGGTTCAATCAATAGCTTATGAGCAACTAAGACAAGTTTTATCCATGTTTGCAACAAAATCACATATTCGCCAAGAGCTGTTTTCCTGAGCAATGGTCACTAAATTATTCATAACCGGAGCTACAAGACTCCAAATCACTTGCTGTTAATTTTCTATGAATATAGACTCATACATCTTTCATCCATAAAATTTTCAGAATTTTAGGTGTGGCCAATCAATACCAGATTTTTCTTGAAGTTTCCCCTGTTTCACTGTTTGACTAATCTGACCACTCTTCGCTACGAATCAAATTTTTCATTGTACAGAATTCATAATGTGTTCTATTTGATTCCATTTGAAACTAGACTCAATAAGGAGTCTAAGCATATAAATCTTATCTTATAATCATTTTTGTACAAATTATAATGAATTTCCAAAACAGAACAGGGATTTCAGAGTCATTCCGACACTGTCCCGCACAACTTTAAATATCTCTTTATAGGAAATTCCTTTGCTTCCACGGTCTCTTTTATAAGAAACTAGACCAACTAAGCTTTGATTACATGTTTTATTCAGCCTATAATTCCACACCAACAATTTATAGTGATTTTCTAAAATCACATTACTGCTGCTGTCCAAGCAATTTATTACAATTTGCTCTTAACCTTCCAAGTCCAAACACTTATGAACTTACCATTTGGGCTTAAGACATATCATGGCCACATCATATCTTATCAAATCAACTCGTTATGTCCTATTATGATTGAATTTACTCAACGATTAATCGCTTAAAACTTACCTCGGATGTGGTCGAACGATTTCGGCTATTCGATCACTTCTTCCCTTCCCTTATCCAACTTGATCCTCTAGGCTCTTGAGCTTAATTAAACAAACAAATTGACTTAATCATTTGAGCATCGAAAAGAGGAATACAAGATACTTAGCCAATATATATACTCATTAGGCATCAAAGTCGCATGTGTGCGAAATCATGAATCGAACTCAACACATTAGTTAATATTCCTCTTAGCCAATTTTCTAAGCCAAGAATAGCCATCAATATGCTTGCCTCTAACCGAATGCATGCACACCAATTTCCCTCATGTGGCGAATATACATGTCCATGTTGAGGCCAATTATACACTTAATACCACACAAAACAGCATACATTTTACTACTAACGCATTACATATCGTAGCTCAATACACCTCTCTCATTTACTTCATAACCGAAACATCATCACAAGCAAATATACACTTGAAATAGTATATATGTCATACCAATACATCATGTGCAAACATATATTCATGTAGGTGCAAGGGCCGAATTCTCAAGTGGCTTATATCCAAATATATACACATATCCAAAGCTTAAATCTTACTTACCATGCAACATGCATGAATCATACTTATGGATATACCATGGCCGAATACCACAACACCATAATTTTGGTCATGATTAAACAAAGAACTTAGTATCTCCTTCAAAAATGCTAAAAGAAAATCTAAGAGTCCTCAATCCCCCATCACATGTTTCATTATCAAGCTTGATATTTAGCATGCAATGGCATTAACACCACATTCACTTTGGCCGAATTTCATTCCCATGACATAGCAAAGATTTGAACCATGGGCTAACAAGAACATCAAGCTAGCAACTAAAAACATGCATGAATCTCATGGCACAACCTCAAACATACCTTAATCTTGATGCAAGTATAGGCAACCTCTTCCTAATCCTCTTCAAAACCAAACATGAAGCAAAATTCCTTCCTTCCTCTAGTATTTTGATCGGGGAGAAAAATGGATGAACAAATTTTTTTCTTCTCTTTTCCTCAATACACGGCAAGGGGGTTCACTCACACATTTTTTTTCATTCTTTATTACCCATACTTATTTGTTTATTGTTTCTCCCTAATGCACCAACAAAACATGTTTCATGACATGTTTTGCCCATGATTCCTTGTCATGGCCGGCCACTAGAACTTGGGGGGGGGGTGGGGAAATTTGACATGCAAGTCCTCCCCTTTGACTACATGCACTATTAGGTCCTTATAGATTAGCCTTTCACTTTTCAAAAGTGTCACAAAAGTCCTACTAATTGAATTCACATGCAATCGGCTAAATCGGAACTTGAAATTTTCACACATTCATAATTACACATTCTAGACAATAAATATTACATTCAAACATTTCGGTGACTCGGTTTAGCGGTCCCGAAACCACTTCCTGACTAGGGTCAATTTTGGGCTGTCACAGACACCCTTTCATGGACTAGATCGGTAAAAGCCGAAAAGCTGAAATGCCAAAAAATCGGTATTTTGTGGACTTGCGAGTGTGCGAAGGCTCGTGTGGTAGATCTATTAACTTATTTGGTAAACTACAGTGTTTAGACTGCAAGGTGGATGATTTTGTGCCTTTCGATATTTTTGGGCTTAATGGGCCAAAATTGGGATAATGGGCCAACGAGCCCATTTTGGTAAGAACACTCGGTAAGTGTTTCTGTTAGTACGTGAATGGTGGAAATATGCATGAAAACCCTCAAATAGATAAGTTACTAGAATACCCCTAAGTATGGAAAATTACAATTATATCCCTAGGGTTAATTTGACTAAAAAACATGATGACCTGATTCTGTATGATGTATGCCATGATTTGCATATCTGTTGCATGGGGACATGGTTTATATTTTATGGAGGAAGTGTCCTGGTGGCTCTGCCACAAATATCTGTTCTGGTGGCTCTGCCACAAATATCTGTATCTGGTGACTATGTCACATTATCTGTTTTGGCAGCCATGTAGCAAATTCTGTGGCGTGTAGCTGATGGGTGGGTCGAGTAGTTTCCCCACATGGCGTAAGGCTGGTATGGGGGTGCATATGGTTGGATATGGGTTGGGTTTCTGCATAAACATGTAATATCTGTTCTGTTCTGTTATGGGCCTATGGGCTTCATTCTGAAATCTGTTCTGGGCTAAGGCCAATTTGATCTATTTCTGTGGTTTGAACTGGTTTAGACTATGGTTGGGTTATTTTACACTCTGAGCCTTATTTTCATCCATGCAGGTAATCTCCAACCATAGTGGGCTTAGAGCTGTGAGGGATTCGGAGTGGCCACTCGTTCTGCAAATTTGGTTTTCTTCTTGTGAATTGGACATCTTTTTATTTACTTTTATGATTTCGGTTTTAAGTTGTAATAAGGCCGCTTTAATGATTTTTAATTATTTATAATATGTTTTACTAGGATAGGTATGATATTATCTTAATCGTTGAAACTGATTAGTTTTAGGGCGCGTTTTCAATAATAGTAATTGATTTCAAAATATCACGATAACAAAGCAAAACTTCCGCAACGAAAATGTTTTCCAAAATTAATCACTTTTTCCCTAAGCTGGACTTAATTGAATTGGTTTCCTAAGAGCATACACTAAGTTAAGGTGTGGTAATGGTGGTGTGCATGTCTAGGATTGGATCCGAAGGGAGCTTGGTACTTAAGCAGTCCGATGGACTCACCTCCTCTTTCCCGGTTTCCTACCTGGTGCATAGCTTCCATTCACTTTAACCTATAATGGAATCATTCTTTGAACACTAAGTATGATTTTTTGGACTAAAAATAGAAAATGTTTTTAACATTTCGATGTGGCACGTCGGATCCGGTCATAACGTCTAAGCTGGGTTTGGGTGTTACATATTTCACCCATCACTAGCCGATTATAAATGCACATCTTTTGCTATCTCCAAACCAATTCACAAGACAAATTACACATCCTAAATAAGTCAATATGATAACCAAATTCACATATACTTCTATCCATGCATAACCTTAGCCGAACCAACCTCATGTACATCCAAAATCATCTACCATTATCAAAGCATATAATACCTACCACAAATACTATATATTCATATCACATAACATTATAACTAAGATGAACATAAACCATAATCAAACATAACTGAATTTAAGGATAGAAGTTAAGCCATTTTCGCATGGCCTAATTTATACAAAAACCAAAATCGAACATTTCAAAACATGATCCAGCCTATACATGCCATAGATTCGAAAGTTCACTTATAAAGATATCTAAGACAGTCGATAGTGTGATGGACTTTTCTGACGATCCCCGAGCTTGTAACTTGACTCCAAAATCGATAAAACAGATGCAAACATAAACACATACAATAAGCTATTATAGCTTAGTAAGTCATAAGCAAATAAACAATTTAGTTAAACTAAACCAAATTATAATATCATTATCACATTTAGTCTCAAACTTACAATTTCATAAATAATATATACTTTTATGCATAAATGTTACCTTGGCCAAATGCTCATATAGTTATATTACAAAATATCAATCAACTTTAAAAGCCATAATATCATTATATAACCAAGATACATACACTTGTATACACAAGCTCATGAATCAAATTATAACATCATATTGATACACCTATCATATGGCGAATATACATAATCTTTTATACACATATTCAAGAATCATTTCAATAATATTCATATTACTTATTCACAAGGCAGAATACACTTATCATATTCACATGCATTATTCCTTTACTTTATACATGATTTACAATAAATATCAAGTAACTTACTTACCTTATTTCAAGTAGGTAGTAAACTAATTCATACCTGATCACTTTAGCTCATTTTACACATTCGATCACAACTCATTGTTGCCCGATGAACCATTCAGAATTGGATAGGACACTCAGATAATCAGATATATCGTACAATGCCAACGTCCCAGATGTGGTCTTACATGTAATCACATATCGATGCCCTTGTCTGTCCCAGACAAGGTCTTACTCGCACACATATATCAGAGTCATATATCGATGCCAACATATAAAACGTGGTCTTACTTGCACACATATATCGAAGTGACATATCGATGCCAACGGATAAAATGTGGTCTTACTCGCACACATATATTGAAGTCACATATCGATGCCAACGTATAAAACGTGGTCTTACTCGCACACATATATCGAAGTCACATATCGATGCCAACGTATAAAAGGTGGTCTTACTCACACACATATATCGAAGTCACATATCTATGCCAACGTATAAAACATTGTCTTACTCGCACACATATATCGAGGCCATGGTCTTCCTCGCACATCACGTATTAGAATCCTATGTCATGACATATGTATCCTAGCTATTCCTAAGGTTCATACGAGGCTTGCAGATGTCGTAACTCGATTGAAACGAATTCATAAACATAGTTTCCAAGCTTGTATACATTCGGCTATTATATATATTTATTCACATATTTCAATTCATCATATTTAACTCGCATTTAATTAAAAGAAACAACATCTACTTGCTTATAAACTTACCTCGAACGATGAAAAATAGAACTGGACGACTAGTCGACAACTTTAGTTTTCCCCCGATCCAAATATGATTTATTGGGTTCTTAATCTAAACATATTCAAATTAAACTCATTGAAACATATTTTCATTCAATTTAGTCCAAAAGCACATAAATGGGTAAATTACCATTTTACCCTTGACATTTTACACTTTTTACAATTTAGTCCTATTGCACAAAACAAAAAATATGCAAAATTTCAATACACCCATGTTAGGCTGAATGTTCCTAGTGTTCATACAAGTCCATATATTTCATTTATTTCACATTTTATTCCTTCAAATTATTATTTTTACAATTTAGTCCTAATTACTCAAAATCATCAAAAACTCCAATACAAAACATGTTAATCTAAAACATATCTTTCATATTTCATCATCAAACAACAAAAATCACAAGCTTTCAACAATAGCATAACTCAAAATATTCACCAAAATAAAAAATTCAAGCATGGGTCTTGTAGATAACTTAGCAACGATCTCTAAAACGTAAAAATGATCAAAAACTGAGCCAAAACTCAGCTTGAATCAAGTTGGAGAATAGCCGAACCCTAAAACCCTTTTATTTTCTTTTTATTTTCTTTTGTATTCGGCAAGAATAATATGAACATCAAAATGGCTTTATTTTTTTATGTTTTATGTTATATTATAACATATATTAACCTAATGTTTAATTTACTTATTTAACCCTAACAGCTTTTATAATAAAACCATATATTATAACTGTAATGCCATCCAAATATAAAATTAATGGCTTAATTGCAACATAAGCACTTCCTCTTATAAAGACACATTCATCTTGGCCCTTTTATAATTAACCATCAAATTTTTATTTTACGCGATTAAGTCCTTTTATTTAAAAGGACACTCAAACGATAAAATTAAAACACAAAAATTTCATAGATATAAATTCACACATAATAAACACAGAAAATAATTTGAAAATATTTTTCTGACTTAGATTCATGGTCTTAAAACCACCATTTCGACTAGGGTCTAAATCAGGCTTTTAGAAGCAAATACTTAACCGTCGAGTGGTTCGTATAGACAATCACTTTGGTACCTACAAAATATGATCAAAACTTGTCAAAAGCAAACACAATAGCAAGTAAATCTTTCTCTATTACCATATAATTCAGTTGAGGTCCTGTTAGAGTTTGACTTGCATAGTAGATGGGATGAAAAACTTTGTTCCTTCGTTGGCCCATAACAACTCCTATCATGAAGTCACTTGCGTCACACGTCAATTAAAATGGCAAGTCCCAGTCTGGTGTGACTATTATCGATGCCATAACTAATCGACTCTTCAAATTGTTGAAAGATCTTAAGCACTCATCATCAAATTTGAATATCGTTTCCTTCTCCAATAATTTGCATAAGGGTTTAGCAATTTTGGAGAAGTCCTTGATGAATCTTCAATAGAAACTGGCGTGGCCCAAAAAGCTCCTAACACCCTTTACAGATGTTGGAGATGGGAGTTTCTCAATAACATCTACCTTTGCTTTATCAACCTCTATCCCATGTCTTGTTATCTGATGCCCTAGAACAATACCTTCTCGTACCATGAAATGACACTTTTCCCAATTAAGTACAAGGTTTGTTTATTCACATCGCCTCAGTACCTTGGCTAGGTTGGCTAGGCAATCATCATATGTATCTTCGAATACTGAAAAATCATCCATAAAGACTTCCAAATATTTCTCAACCATGTCAATACATCTTTCAAATGTAGTAGGTGCATTACATAAACCAAATGGGATGCGTTTAAATGTGAATGTACCGTACGGGCAGGTGAATGTTGTATTGTGCTAATATTTCGGTGCTACTATAATCTGATTATAACCTGAGTATCCATTGAGAAAATAGTAATAGTCTCGCCTTGCGAGTCTATCTAGCATCTGGTCCAAAAGCGGCAAAGGAAAGTGATCATCGCTATTCGCCTCATTCAGCTTCTGATAATTGATGCAAATTCTCTATCCCGTAACCGTTCTAGTCGGTATCAACTCATTATTCACATTTTCAATGACCGTGATACCTTTTTTTTTTTGCACGCACTAGACTAGACTTACCCATGAATTGTCTGAGATGGGGTAGATTATTCCTACATCTAACCACTTGATGATTTCTTTCTTGACTACGTCCTTCATGATGGGGTTCAGTCTTTGTTGTCCATCAATCATCCTTTGTTCGCCATCTACCAGGATAATCTTATGCATCCATACAAATGTACTAAAACTACGAATATCAACTATGGTCCATCTGATAGCTTTCTTGAATTGTTTTAACACCAGGATGATTTTCTCTTCTTACTTAGTAGTTAATTCTGCTGAAACAATCGCAGGTAGAGTAGAAGAGTTACCTAAATAAACATATTTCTAATGTGAGGGAAGTACCTTCAGTTCTAATGGATTGACGCTTTTGGTTAGGCATAATCCCTTTTCTCTAATTACAAAGATTTAAAACAAGATTGTGGATTAAATCCCCTTTAATTAACTTCTAACAAATCTAAGTATTCATCCTCCTCTTCATCATTTGGAGGATCTGATGTCAACATTCATTTCAATGGGATGTCAACATCCATGATTAAATCCTCTAAATCAGACACTGTAGAATAATCATCAATTGTATCAGGAAATCGCATAGACTTAAAAACTTTAAATGTTACCTAATCATCCTGAACACGTATAGTAAGCTCACCCTTCTGCACATCAATAAGGGTCATTTTGATTGCTAAGAATAGTCTTCCTAAGATGATTGGTATCTCTTTGTCTGCTTCAAAGCCTAGAATCACAAAGTTAGCAGGAAAGATAAATTTGTCTATACATACCAATACGTCCTTGATTTTTCGTTCTGGATGTGCTAAGGATCGATCTACTAATTGAAGTGTAACCGTACTAGGTCTAACTTCTCCTATCCTTAACTTTATAAATATTGACATGGGCATCAAGTTGATACTCGTACCCAAGTTACATAGTGCCTTACCACAATATGTTGCTCCAATGTTGCAAGGTACGGTAAAACATCCAAGATCCTTCAATTTTGGGGGTAGTTTGTCTTGAAGATATGCACTGCATTCCTTTGTCAGGGCTACCATCTCAAATTCTCCAAGCCTTCATTTTTTAGACAGGATATCCTTCACGAATTTGACGTAGTTCGGCATTTGTTCAAATTCTTCAACCAACGAGATGTTGATATGAAGTTGCTTGAGTATGTCTAGGAACTTCTAGAATTGAATTTCCTGCTTATGCTTCTGAAGTCTTTAAATGTAGGGTGGTAGAGGTTTCTTTACTAGAACTAGTTGATTCTTCTTCTGTGGTAATTTTGTATTTAATGGAGTTATTAGTTGATCAGAATTAGCTGGTTCAAAAGCCTTGTCAAATTTTGCAGATTCAGGTTCCGATGAAACTGGAATTTCAACACTTGGTTGAACTTCCTTTGATTCTTGAGCATCAACTGGCTCCTTTTCAACTTCAACAATGTTGGGCTCTAATATCTTTCCACTCCTTAATGTCAATGCTTTAAAATGATCCTTCCTTGGATTCCTCGAATTCTTTGTATCACTAGGTAAAGCACCGTGTGGTTGGTTTTTTAGTTCAGTTGCAACCTGGCCCACTTGATTCTCCAAATTCCTTAGAGTGGCATCATTTTCACCATGTTTTCCTTCAATTGATTCTCTAGGCTATTGGATATTTTAGCTTGGGTTGGTTCCTGAGCTTGTTGGGAAAAACTAGGTGGCTGGGTTGGTCTAGGTTGGGCATAATTGTTACTGGTTCCTGCCCGTTGGTTACTCCAGGAAAATTTCTGGTGGTTTCGCCATGATTGGCTATAGAAATTGGAAGCCAGTCCTTGCCTTCCTCGATTTTGGTTCTGGTTACCCATGTAATACACAGATTCTAGGTTTGATGGACATTCTTCAAACAAATGTCCTTCCCCACAATAAACATATGCTAAATTTTCAAATTGATTCGGTGGCTGTGCTGCAAAACTAGTACACCCATTAGTGGTAAAATTTTTAAGTATTGCAACGCCCCAAATTTTAGGCCTAGAAGAAATGGGCTTCTAGTATCAGAGCAATTGAAATTTAGTTGTACAAGAAAATTTCATGAATGTATTGTTTGCTATAATGGCTAAGTGTTTAGGCATATTTAGGAGTGTTAGAGAAGCCTGGGTTTGAGTTCTTGCTTGTGCAAAAGTTTTAGTTTTTGCTCTTAAATGAATATGGATGTTAGCATTTAGGCCTTATATTTAAATGTGAGGGGTTTTTGTCACAAAAAGCCTTGTGGCTTGGTGGCGAGTGGCGTGGCTTGGTGGCAAGTGGCGTGACTTGGTAACTGGGAGAACTTAGGTTCGAATCCCATGGCATACAGGGTGTATTTATTTTATTGCCATGAGGTGAGAGTGGTAGAGTTGGATTGGAATTCTGCTGAGGTGGTTGTGGACTTGCTCTAAGGGAGAGGATCAAGGGTTTGAATGATGGTGATTATAGTTATGGAGGAGATTTTGGTGGAGAAAATCGTGGAGTTTGACAAGGGGTGGAGATGGCTGAATTTGGGAGTCTATGGGTTCCTATTCAATTTTGACTTAGTATCAATTTAGTAAGGGGAAAAATATAAAAATTTGGCTAGGTGGGTTCTCTTGCACTTTTGGTCATTTTCTTTATTTCTGAATTTCTGAGTTCCTAATCTCCTTTTTCTCTGTTTTCTCTCTAGTGTCGAAATTACAAGTAACCATTCGTACCTTTTCTTTTCATTGAGATTCTATTATTCTACAACTATTTAGCAAATGTGTCGAAACCTTTAATTGTCAAAATACCGAAGCCTTGTGTTGTTTTGCCCAAGTCTCTTTCTTTTCTATTTCAATCCCTACCGAATCACTCAATTGTGAGTTGTCTCTTCTACCTTTTCTTGCTTTGGCCAAATAGTGCTAGGACTCTACCTTATTTTCTTTCAAATTTTCTCATAGCCAAATTCCCCATCTTTCTTTCTTTAATTTACTTTTTGTTCTTCCTTTCTCAGTCGATTCTCCTCTTGACTGAGTACTTTGTTCTCCGTTTCTCTCAGTCAGTTTTTTTGTTGGCCGAATATTACTGGGATACCCTCGGTGCGTGTTGTCTCTACTATTTCTATTACGTTTGGTTTAAGCTTGTGAAGGGGTGTAGGTCAACTCTTCCTTTCATCAAATCTTGGACAATTACGTTGTCTGTAAGTGTTGAACCGAATGGTATTTTCTTTTTGGAGAAGGGTTTTCATGTTCTTTCATTAGACTATTATCTATTTAACCAAGATTGTAGTCAATAACAATAGATGGATTGCACTTGTGATTCAGTTAATCGGCAAAGGATGTGTGGGCAGTTATAGTTAGTGACCTAAGGCAAACAAACCGATTTTTAGCTGATCATGGGTTCGGAGTTCGTGGATCTTAGCTCAAGTTCGTATACAGGTGTGTAACCACACCCTTCTTTACTATAAATCAACAAAAGTTGAAAAGCTGAAGTGCCAAAACTTTTCTCGTGCGTGCGATCGCTCTTGGGGTAAACTGAGCCTGCAAATCATGGGCGATAGACTGTAGAGGCCACCATGAGTGTTTCCGTGGACTTGGGCCATTTTGGGCCATGTTGGGCCGAAAAGGGCCGTGTGGGCCCAATAAGCTCGTGGGTCCCATACAGATTAAATCCACGATAAGTGATAAATATTGGATTGGGCTATGTAGGTCACATATCCGTAACTGAATTTGGGCTAAATGGGCCACACGAGCGTGTGGGCCCACTTGGGTCGACTAGTGGGCCTTGGGCCCATTTATTCTGTTATGATCATTTAGGCTATCTGTGTCGTTCGAAGCGACTG